>NW_012121932.1:12615360-12620302 GCF_000951035.1 Colobus angolensis palliatus
ATTATAAATCATGCTGCTGTAAAGACACATGCACACGTATGTTTATTGCAGCACTATTCACAATAGCAAAGACTTGGTATTAACCCAAATGTCCATCAGTGACAGACTGGATTGAGAAAATGTGGCACATATACACCATGGAATACTATGCAGCGATAAAAAAGGATGAGTTTGTGTCCTTTGTAGGGACATGGATGCAGCTGGAAACCATCATTCTCAGCAAACTATCGCAAGAACAGAAAACCAAACACCGCATGTTCTCACTCATAGGTGAGAACTGAACAATGAGATCACTTGGACTCGGGAAGGGGAACATCACACACCGGGGCCTATCTGGGAAGTGGGAAGGGGGAGGGATTGCATTGGGAGTTATACCTGATGTGAATGATGAGTTGATGGGTGCTGATGAGTTGATGGATGCTGACGAGTTGATGGGTGCAGCACACCAACATAGCACAAGTATACATATGTAACAAACCTGCACGTTATGCACATGTACCCTAGAACTTAAAGTATAAGAATAATAATAAAATAAAATAAAATTTTTTAAAAAAATGAATCATAGTGAGTGGGATTTTTAACTTAAATCTCAAACTGATCATTATTTGTTTAAAGAAACTATTGTGTATTTATTTTTTATCTAGGCATCTTAATAAATGAACTTTTAATTTCTTATTGTGTTTAGGTATCAATTGAATTATCTCCAAATGAAAATAATTTTGTCTCTTTTTGAATATTTATATAACTTCTTTTCTTATCTTAATGAATTAACTTTCCAAGACAATGTTAACCATAATAGTTGTTCCTTACTTTATCTGGAATGTATTTAATATTTATGCATTTAATATGATATTTGACCTTGGTCGCTGATAAATATTCCTTTTCACACTTGGGAACTTTCTATTCCCACTACAGTTTGGTTTATTTGGCTGTTAAAATTTATTAAATTATTTTCAGCATCTATTTCTTAAATCTTTTAACTGAATAATGTAATAAACTATGTTGATTTATTAATGTTAACTTGTCTTTGAATTCCTTGCATAGTGCCTACTCAGTCATGATATATTTTTATTCAATATAAAGTCAGACTCCACTAAATAGTATGTACTTCAATTACTTAGTTAGTGATTTATTTTTGGTAACATATTTCAAAAGTTTAGAAATTCAGATTATTGGTTATGTGGATTTTTTTTTCAGTTAGTGGGAAATACCCTGCTTCAAGATGATACACGTAGTAGTTCATACTCTTTTCTCTTTTCCTTTCATGCAAATTTTCCTTCCTGAAAGATCTCAATTAGTTCTTACACAGTTATGATTAATAAGAGGCAAATTATCACAGCAATAATACTAATAACTAATATGTATGGACTACATAAAAAGGTCCAAGCAGAGTGCTAAAACACTTTTGCTTGAATTGTCTTATTTAATTCTCACAACAACAGTGAAGACAGTAATTTGCTTTATTGAAAACAGTTTTTTAAGTCCAAAAGTAGTATGTATTATTGTGAGAAATTTGGAATATAAAATGTGAAGAAATAATCACCTAGAATAATAATACAGTAAAATGTGAAAACAGTAACATGTGAAAACGTATTACTGTGTTAGCTTTGATTATTTATTCTACACTAAATGTGTTTTGAACTAACTGAGATAGTACCATGTATAATAAATCTTAGTTTTTCCAACCTTGGAATTTTCACCTAATGTTATATGCTGAGAATTAACCTCATGATATTAAACATTTCTGACAAGTATCCCAGTTACTGTATTCTGTATATATGATTATACTACAATTTATTTAATGATTCTCACATGTTTAATAGTTTCAAATTTTTGTTTTTTAAAGATTTAATTGTAATAAACATACTTAAGAATGGTGGTAGGACCTGAGGTAATGGAATTATTTTGGTCATCCTTAGTTTATGACTTTCTTCTTATTGGTCTGTTCAAGACCTTCTCTTTATTTCAGTGTAGTTTTGTTTAATTTATTTACCTTATTCCCTTATCTTTCTTTTTCCTCCTCATCATAGGAATCCTCCTTGCTATATGCCTTTAGATATGTCTGTGTCCTTAAAAATTTGATACCCAGTAATGTAATTGCTGGTTGGTAGGGTATAACTTCACTATGTACTGCCAGGTAAAATTCACACACGTTAGATAAACCATTTTAAAGTGTACATTTTGGTGACATTTAATGCATTCACAATGTTATACAATTACTATCTCTAATTTCCAAATATTTTTATCACCCCAGGAAAACACCCCTTTCTCATTAAGAAATCACCCCCTATTCTCCTATCTTCCCCTTCCCTGGAAGCCACTAATTGGTTTTCTGTTTCTATAGATTTGCCTATTTTGGCAGAGATGTATGTATAGATATATATATCTAGGTTGTTTCTACCTTTTGGTTGTAATGCATATTACTGTTGTAAACATTTGTGTACAAGTTGAGTAGACATATGCTTTCATTTCCCTTGGATGTATACCTAGGAGTAGAATTGTTGGGTCATATGGTAATTCTGTGTTTAGCTTTTTGAGGAACCACCAAAGTGTTTTCCACGGTAACTACATCATTTTAAATTGCCATTAGCAATGTGTGAGGCTTTTTATTTCTCCATATCCTCTCCAACATTTATTATTTCCCTTGTTATTTTCCATTCTAGTGGATGTGAAGCACTATCTCATTGTAGTTTTGGTGTTGAATACCTTTTCATATGCTTATTGGCCATTTGTATATCTTCTCTGGAGACGTGTCTGTTCATGTCTTTGTCCATTTTTAAATTATATTGTTGTCTTTTTGTTGTTCAGTTGTGAGTTCTTTATATGTTCTGGACACAAAACTCTTATCAGATTGTGATCTGCAAATATTTTTTTCCTGTTTTGTAAGATGTCTTTTCCCTTTCTTGATGTGAAGTGTAGGGGTCCAACTTCATTCTTTTACATAGAGATATCCAGCTCTTCCTGTACCATTTGTTAAAGTCTACTATTTTCCCCTACTAAGTGGTCTTGGCATTTTTTGTTGAAAATCAGTTGACCACAGATGCTTGGGTTTGTTTCTGGTCTCACAGTTCTATTACATTTTTCTTTATGTCTTTCCTTATACCTGAATATATATGTTGTGATTGCTATGGTTTTATATAGTAGTCTCCCTGTATCCATGGTTTTACTTTGCACAGTTTCAGTTACTCATGGTCAACTGTGGTCCAAAAGCATTAAATGGAAAATTTCAGAAACAAACAATTCATAAGCTTTAAACACTACATTACAATGCCTACATCATTCACCTTAGTTCATCTCTTTATATTGGCATTTTATTATATCATCTTCACAAGAAGAGTGAGTACAGTACCATAAGACATTTTGAGGGAAACAAACATGACATTCATATCAGTTTTAAGTTATTACATCATATTGTTTTAATTGTTCTATTAATTATTAACATCTTATCACAAGTATGTATCTATAGGGAAAATCATAATATATAAATGATTCTGTAATATCTGTGGTTTCAGGCATCCACTTGGTGCCTTGGAATGTATCCCCTGTGGATAAAGGGGTATTACTGTAGTAAGTTTTGAAACTGAGAAGTGCAAGTTCTCCAACTTTGTATTTTGTTTTTTGGATATTTGGTTATTTGGGGCTCTGTGCAATTCCATATGAATTTAAGGATTGGCTTTTCCATTTCTGCAGAAAAAGCCATTGGAATTTTGAGACGAATTGCGTTGATCCTGCAGATCATTTTGGTGAACACTACCATCTTAACAATAAAGTTTTCCAATTGATGAACACAGATGTCTCTCCATTTTTGTATCTTTGATTTCTTCTGCAAAGTTTTCTAGTTTTCAGTATATGAATCTTTCTCCTATCATTAACTTTATTCCTAGGCATTTTATTCTTTGGAATCCTTGTCTTATTCCTGATTTCAGTCTTTCACCAATTGATTACAGTGCTAACTGTTGAGTTTCATAAATACCCCTTATCATGTTAAGGAAGTTACTTCTCTTCCTAGTTTTCTGAGTGTTTTTTTACCATGAAAAGCTGTGAAATTTTGTCAAATGCATTTTCTTTGCCTTTTGATATGATCGTGTGGTTTCTTTCCTTCATTTTACTATGGTAGTGGGTTACATTGATTGATTTTCTTATGCTGAACTACCCTTGCATTCCTGGGATGAATCCCACTTGGTCATGGTACATAATCCTTTAAATGTGCTGTTGGATTCAGTTTGCTAGCATCTTTTTGAGGATTTTTGCATATATATTCTTAAGGGCTATTGGTCTGTAGTTTCCTTTTCTTGTGCCGTCTTTGGATATGGTATGATAGTAATCCTGACCTCATAGAATGTATTAGTATTTCCTAGTTTTCTTTTCTTTTCTTTTCTTTTTGCAAGAGTTTGAGTAGGATTGATGTTAATTCTTCTTTAAATGTTTGGTGGAATTTGCCTACCATTTGTAGTTGGACTGCTCTTTGTTGGAAGCTTTTGATTATTGAATCAAACTATTTGTTATGGGTCTTTTGAGATTTTCTATTTCTTCAGTCAGTTTTGGTAATTTGTGTGTTTTTAGGAATTTGTCCATTTCATCTTGCTTGAAAAAATTTTGTTTTACTTTCAAACTGTGTATTTGAACTATTGTCTTTGAGTCTAAAGTCAATCTCTTGTATGCAACATATATTTGGATCATGTTTTTGTTTCTTCATTATGCTAATTTCTTCTTTTATTTGGCAAACTTAATCTATCATTATGCCACTTTCTTCTTTTAATTGGAAAACTTAATCTATTTTATTTTGATTATTGATGATGGACTTTTGCCTTTTTGCGATTTTGTTCTATGTCTTGTATCTTTTTTGTTTCTCAATTTCTCCAAAATTGCCTTTTGTGTTTGATTTTTTCTTTTATTATTATTATTATTATTATACTTTAAGTTCTAGGGTACATGTGCATAA
>NW_012121933.1:0-1689 GCF_000951035.1 Colobus angolensis palliatus
GATTTGGGATCTTTTTAGCTTTTTGATGTGGGCATTTAGTGCGATAAATTTTCCTCCTAACACTGCTTTAGTTGTGTCACAGAGATTCTGGTACATTAGCCCTGACACATGGTCCCTGTTTGGGTGAGGGAGAAAGGACAAGATGGAGGAAGGTGAACAAGAAGGCACAACCCATGTTGCTTCCGGGTTCTTCCTCACCAACTTTCCCGCGTGCGGGAAAACGCAGCCCGGCGCCCAGGAAGATGCAGATCAACCAAGCATGCGCCAGGTGACGTCAATCCGAAGAGATCGAAACTTACCAGGCCATGCCTATGGAGACACCCCTATCACGCCCTTATCCCACCCACTGCCCTCCCCCTTCCAGTACCAATGCATAAAAGTCCGCTGCCAGCAGGAGCCGGCGTGACTTCTTTGGCCCCGTATTCAGGGACCGGGGAACCTCACCCGAGAGCGCCGGTGTGACTTCCCTGGCCCCCCACACCTGAGGACCAGAGAACCTCACCCGAGAGTGTGTGCATATTTGCAATAAAAGGCTGCTGCTTTCTTATGTACTTTGGCCTCATGTTTAATTACGTAGCTCTCCTAAATTAAGTTACATTAAATTAAATTAAGACAGTCCCTAACTAATTTTATGAGACCAGCATCATCCTGATACCAAAACCTGGCAGAGACGCAACAATAAAAAAAGAAAATTTCAGGCCAATATCTCTGAAGAACATCAATGCAAAAATCCTCAATAAAATACTGGCAAACAAAATCCAGCAGCACATCAAAAAGCTTATCCACCACAATCAAGTCAGTTTCATCCCTGGGATGCAAGGCTGGTTTAACATACACAAATCAATAAATGTAATTCATCACTTAAACAGAACTAAAGGCAAAAACCACATGATTATCTCAATAGATGCAGAAATGATCTTCGATAAAATTCAACATCCTTTATGTTAAAAACGCTCAATAAACAAGGTTTTGAAGGAACAGATCTCAAAATAATAAGAGCCATATATGACAAACCCAAAGCCAATATCATACTGAATGGGCAAAAGCTAGAAGCATTCCCCTTGAAAACTGGCACAAGACAAGTATGCCCTCTCTCACCACTCTTATTCAACATAGTATTGGAAGTTCTGACCAGGGCAATCAGGCAACAGAAAAAAATGAAGCGTATTCAAATAGGAAGAGAGGAAGTCAAATGGTCTTTATTTGCAGATGACATGATCCTATATCTAGAAAACCCCAAAGTCTCAGCCCAAAAGCTTCTTAAGCTGATAAGCAACTTCAGCAAAATTTCAGGATACAAAATCAATGTGCAGAAATTACAAGCATTCCTTTACACAAACAACAGAGAAGCAAAGAGCCAAATCATGAACTGCCATTCACAACTGTCACAAACAGAATAAAACACCTAGAAATACAGCTAACAAGGGAAGTGAAGGACCTCTTCAAGGAGAACTGCAAACCACTGTTCAAGGAAATCAGAGAGGGCACAAGCAGACGAAAAAGCATTCCATCCTCATGGATAGGAAGAATCAATATTGTGAAAATGGCCATACTACCCAAATCAATTTATAGATTCAATGCAATCCCCATTAAACCACCATTATGATATATATATATAAAATTTATTTTTAAGATGTAATCTCACTGTCTTGCCCAGGCTGGGGTGCAATGGCATGATCTCAGCTCACC
>NW_012121933.1:4798-8621 GCF_000951035.1 Colobus angolensis palliatus
AAAAAAAAAAAAGACACAACCCAAAACACAAATAATGAAACAACAACAACAACAAAAAGACTGTGAAGGATAGTGTCATTGGGCGTGACAAGAGGTAAAGTTTACAAAACAGGACAGGGCCAGATCATGCTTAGGCCAACTTGTGAGAGGTGGCCTTCCTTGGCACTCACAGCAGACACACCCAGAATTGCAGAGAGAGCAGGTGGAGCCTCTGCAGATGCTATTGTGAAGGGAAGCAAAGAGACTGGTGAGGAAGCCATTCCAGCAGCTCAGTTGAGAAATGACCTGGGTTGAACCAGGATAGGGATGCAGCGGAAGGAATGCTTTTGTAAACCATTTAGGAGGGAAAACTTTTAGGTCTTGCTGGTTGATTGGGCATGAGGCTTGAGACAGAGAACAGAGTCGAACTGAGGACAAACTTTCTAGCTGCACTGGAGGTGAGATGGTGAGGCTGAGGCCTGAAAGAGTTCATGCAGGGGGAGAAACAAGTTCAGGAGGCGTGGGACAGAAGTTCTGTTTTAAACGCATAAAGCTGGAGGTGCCTGTGGGGTCTGGAGGTAGATATTTCCAAGATGTGTCTGAGCCATGAGAACCCAGAACTCATGTGTAAGGTCTAGAGCAAATGTGGGCATCATATGTATGTAGTTTGCAGTTCAAACTCTGGGAAAGGACGAGATGTATTCTATTCCGGTGAACAAGGAATAGAATAAAAAGGCCAGAGTACTGACAGTCTAGTTTGTAATTTTTGTTGAGCACGAATGTGTTTATCACTGGATTCTTCAGGACCTTGTAGTTAAATAAGGTAACTGTATTGTGAGCCTTCTATTTAGAAAATATATAGGATCTATCTTCCTGGGTTACTCTGAGGATCTGTATATTGACATAATGTGATTATATGATATAGTTTCCAGAAGAGATAATTTATATCATGTACAATGATGATATAGCTTTGATGTCATTATTCTAATAAATAGGAAATCCAGCTTATCTGCAAATCATACTTATGCTTCTCTCTTTATCAGCATGTACTCAATAAGCACTTGGTAACTGTATGTTATATAAATGAAGCTATGCATATGTAATGTCCATCATGTTATTTGGAAGGGGGCATCTGTGCTAAACAAGCTAAACACTTTTATTACCCAAAACATCAAAGAATACAAATACCATAGCTTCCTGCAAGTTTTTATTGCCTATGAAAAGTAGCTAAAAAGTATTATATATTGCCAATTTCTCATTCCATGAGATTCGTTTATTGTTAAGTTGAAGTGACTGCTGGCTTTATTAAACTCAGTGCAATATTGGATTTCATTACAAATTTTCATTTTCATAGTGATAATGTCTTCCGCAATACAACACTGTTCATTTATTACTTCATTTTCACTTCTTTTTAACTTTTGTTTTTATACAAACTCTAAAATGAATAAGCTCAGGGAAAGCCTCTTGTGACTAAAGATTTCTTATACTTCAACCTTTTGAAAATTTGCATAAACATTACTTGTCATCCCATTGTGATACGGGCATATGAGATTTGATTCTCATTTTGGGAAATATTTTGTCACAACAAGAAAGGGCTTTGCTTTCTCTTCAATTTTTGTTAGAGTTGGTGAAAATTTGACCTCCAAACCATTATTCATAGTATGGAGAGAAATGAACATCAGAATTAACAAGCTCAGAATGCTGGAATCAAGCTGTTAAACATGACAGATCATTTTACTTTTAATATCCTTTTATTGTAAATTATTTTACAATACAAATTGCTTTTTTAACTTTCATATTTCTGATAATCTTGAGATTTCTTTGGCTGATATTTAATGTTTTATTTTGCATCCTTGCTTTTTCTAGAGAGATTTGTGGTAGGTCTCAATTGCTCTCCATTATCGAGACCTTTCTCCTGGGGAATAAAATTTCTCTTCATTTAAAAATCCAGTCATTTTAATGTAGTGTTATAATGACTTCTCATTCAACAACAGCGTTTTGGATAAAATGTTAATTACACCATGAAACTTCAATCATCATGATGATGGTAACACTTGCATTTTCATTTTTAATTCCTTCAGTGAGTTAACTCTTTCTATTATGACAGGGCGATGTAATATGATGGGAATTTCAAAACAGCCCTGGCTTTGGCATAAAACAGCCCAGCAACTTTAGATTGGTCTTGCGAACTGTCTGGACCCCAGTGTACTCAACTGTATAATTAAGGAGTTTAACTTCCTTTCAGGTCTAAGTTTCTTACACTAATTTTTGTGTTTGCCTTTTTTTTTCTTGGTCTATTCTGCTCCTTATTTCCTTCTCCTTCCCTTCATTGTTTTCCATGGTCAAGTCTTAGAACTCACCCTGAGGCATGCACATTTACTGCAGACGTTAAGAATTAACAGCCATGGTGCAGTTTGACATAAGCGTCTCAGTGGCCCCTTTGGGAATTTACAGACAGCACTGTGTGGCAAGAACTGTAAAAAGAAGCGCTAAACTAGTACCTATAAAAATGTATGCTTAAAGCCTAGAATGAAAATATTGTTTGGAACTTTCAATATTAAAACGGCTCTGGATTTATTGTGCCTTTGAGGCTGAGTGAGTTTTGCACAGCCCAGTTTTTATGTGATAGTGCTATTTTTGTTGGTCGACACAACATGATAACATCTTTTGATGAAGGTCCATGAATCTGTGGGTTGGAAGCCTTTAGGGGGGTCACCAAAAGAAATGCAGTCCTTTAAATGTCAGCAAAATGAAAGGACACTGTCACTTTCTGTTGGTTTTTATATACCTGTGTGCACTTGGGGGCGATTTTCTTTTCTAAGCCCTCTCATTCTTCCTCAAGGTATTTCTGTAAAAATAGGCAAATAATCTCGGGGTATGAGGAGCATGTTTGTAAATCTATTTGTATAATGTTGATGTAAATACCAGAAATGCAAGCAAATATCAGAAAAACAAAAGCATTTAAAATATGTGCAGAGAAAAGCTAACTGTTAATATCAGGAAAGAAATACAAAGAAGAAAATCTATACCAATAGGTCAATGTTGGCAGGAGATAGCTGCCTGTTTATTACTTCATATTAGAAAGAAAGAAAGATTGAAATATGAAATGACTTTGGAAAACTACATTCAACTTGTAGTTTTGGAGCAGACATTTTAACCTGTTCAGCTTGTGAGGATTCAGCAACACCAGATGCAGGTTGAAGAACTTGGTCTGAATGTCTTAGTGAGAATTTGAGCACACACTAGCTACAGTGATGGGTAAGAAGGTAATGCAAGTGTGAACTCAGGTTTAACTTAGGTGATCTTAATTGTTTTGTGTAACTCAAGGATTAAGAGGAGCATCAGAATGGGATCATAAGTTAAAAGTATGTAAATGGGTCAAGAACTATGCAGTAAAATAATTTATCAGAATTTTGTAAACAAATCACATTTGTAATTTCAACCTTTTAAATTTCTGTACCTATTTATCTTTATACATCACTTTACATAATAAAATAGATTCATGATAGTTTAGAAAAAATGGTAAAATATAAATCTGAATAAAATTAGGATTCAGAAAAATATGAATTAGAATAGGAAGTAGAATTGGAGGGGAATTGGAACTGAACAGTGTAAACAATATGCTTCTCATATTTTTTATAGTTGAGGCACAAATTTGACTTTCAGTTAAATTATAGTCATAACAAAAAAAGAGAATCATTCATTTACACATCTCTCATTATTTGAGAGGGCATACTGTGCTTGTTTGAATATGAGGTATAAGTCGATTTTCTAGCATCTCCAAAATAAAAATTTCACTTGGGACTTCATAGAAGAGGCACTAAGCCATTTAAAGACAATGACC
>NW_012121933.1:8671-11862 GCF_000951035.1 Colobus angolensis palliatus
GCCAGCCTCGGCCACATACACAACTCAAGAACAGTGTTTCAACAACTGTCTCCTCAGTCTTCTGGACTTATTATTTTTTTTCTCTTTTTCTTATTTTTCTCTTTTCTGGATCATTCTTGTAAGAATACAGGCTTGTGGTCATTTACCCCTTAAAAATATGTTTGCCTTGATATGAAATCTGCCTTTCATTGCCATCCTATTTCTCTGCTCTATTTATAACAAGAATCCTTGAAAGATTTTTTTTTATATTCATTTCCTCCCATTTTTGCTTAAACAGGCTACAATCAAATTTTATCTCCATCAGTCTAGCAAAACTGCTTTTGTCAAGGTTACCTTCGTCCTCTATTTTGCTAAATTTAATGGTCAATTTTCAATCCCTGGATTTCCTGACCTATCATTTGTCATGGGTAATAAAGATAAAAGCTCTATTTCTGTTCTCTCTACTCTCTACATTCTCCTATTTCTGACACCACATGGGTGGGTCTCTTCCACACCAAGCAATTCTCTGATTTTTCAAACATCAACTGGATGTCCTAAAATGTAACTCAGTTCTGACACTAACTACTCCGAGCTAACAAAAACTCCCGAGGTCAGAAGCTCAGTTCTCTAGCATATCAGACCAACCTGCTATCAATTGGGAAGTTCCTACCACTTCCTTCTTGTGTTAAAGAATTTTCTAGAATGACCCACAGAACTCACGGAAGCACATTACTTACATTTAACAGTTTATTATAAGGATGCTACCCAGGAATATCCAAATAGATCAGGTGCCTAGAGTAAAGTATGGGGAAGGGTAGGGAGCTTCTATGCCCTCTCTGGGTGCACCATCTTTTCAGCACCTCAAAGTGTTCACCAACATGGAAGCTCCCTGAACTTCATTGTTGAGACTTTTTATGGAGGTTCCATTACATGGGCATAGTTGGTTAAGTTATTGGTCACTGGTTAAGCCAGTTTCCAGCCCCTTTCTCCTCCCCAGAGGTCTGAGTTGGGGCGGTCTGAAGATTCCATCCCTGTAATCCTATGGTTGGTTTTTCACGACAAGCAGCTCTCCGCTCTTAGGGGCTTTCCAAAAGTCACCTCATTAACATAAACTAACGTGAGGTTGAAAGGGGCTTGGCATGAGTCACAAAACACACTCCTTTTTCCTTTATTGCTCTGCAGATATTTCAGAAGCTGGGGACAAAACCAAACATTATGCTGAAGATACCACAGGAGCAACATAGGTTCCAGGAGCTCTGGCCAGGAGCTAGGGGTGAAGACCAAAATATGGATTTCTTACATCACACCATCACAGGTAGCCATTCCCTCCTCCTGATAACACGTTTGTTTGACTCCTAGGACCCCATCCTCCCCCAGTTTTCCTAAAACCCCCTTGTAGCTCCTTCTCAATATCCTTTAATATCCTTTATTGTTTCCTTATCTCTCCAACCTTCCTAAAAGCTGAAATAATCCTGAGATCACCCTTTAGTTCTATTCTCTTTTCTATCTATAATTGATCACTTGATGTTCTCATTTAGTCTTGTGGTTTAAAAATCATTTAGACCAGTGGTTATCAATTCTCATTGTGTGTTCATTACTGCATGTTAACCCTCATTACATCTTAACCTGGACACTTTTATAAAGACTGTCAAGGACCCCAAATATTCTGATTTTATTGGTTTGCCATGGGTCCCAGGAAAAAATACATTTTAGAAGCTTTCCAGTTGATTCTGATGTACAGAGAGACTTGAGAAAGAAGCTGACATTTTAGTGGAGAGGCTAGAACTCAATTCTGTACAAAACAAAGTCCTGTCTCTAACCTGCACATGCAACTGGTCACTTATGGGTCCTAAATATCTTTCAAATAAGTTTTAAATAAATTTATTCACTTCTATTGATGCCAATTATACTTTATTGTGCAACTAAATAAGATTTATAAATGTAGCTAAGAGATTGAATAAAATGATGAATAAGGCAAGCAGAATTTTCTAGATTTTTGGTTTGTAGTCATTCCTTTAAATTTGTTGGCCTTAAGATGTATTATTAGTTTCTAATTACTGCTTATATTTTAGGGTGATCATACATTAAAAGATAGATTTTTAGAAGAACAAAGTAGGTTATAACCATGTATGTGCAATATGACTCAATGGTGAGCTCTCTCTGTGTGGGAATTATCTCTAGGTACAAGGTCAGCAGGTGGTTTATTATCTTTGTACTAGTTCTGTATTTTTTTAATTAAATAGGCCTTATAATAATAAAATATAATAAATGACAATTTAGGGATACATTGTTCTTTAAAAATAAAACCTCAAAACATATTGCTATGTATGTGTTTACACATTTGTTCAAATACATTGCTTATTGTTTGATGCTTAGTGATAATAGTATTTGCTTAAGTGCTCTATGTATTGGAAAATGAGACAAATAAGAAATATGAAAATTCTGTGGATTAAAACTCCAATTGAGTAACGCAAGTTAGAAGATACCAAGTTATCTATGTAAAGTAGTAACATCCTTTGCCTTTTTACATAATCAGACCTTCTCTGGTATGAGCATCAAGCAACTCTATGTTAGTTTTCATTGGCTATCATTACATATATAATAAAAGACATCTTTTCTACATAGATTAAAATCAAATCACTGATGTAATTAAACCTGAAGATTCTTTCAAAAATGCAGTTGGGCTGCATTTTTCTATAGCAATCTTGATCTTATGTTAGTAACATATTCCTCCTGCTAGGCTAAACATTTTACCCAATAGTAGGGCAATTTAAGAATTAATTGATTCGGGAATCAAGATTAGGCAAGTTGTTTATTGTAATGAATCAAAGAGCATCCTTTTACACCTGTAATCCCAGCACTTTGGGATGCCGAAGTGGGTGGATCACCTGAGGTCAGGAGTTCGAGACCAGCCCGAACAACATAGTGAAACCCCATCTCTATTTAAAAATAGCGAGGCGTAGTGGTGGACACCTGTAATCCCGACTACTCGGGAGGCTGAGATATGAGAATCTCTTGAACCCGGGAGGCGGAGGTTGCAGTGAGCCGAGATCGCATCATTGCACTCTAGCCTGGTGACAGAGCGAGACTCTGTCTCAGAAGAAAAAGAGCATCCTTTCAGTGGCTCTGTCAACACAGCCATCACTATTATTTAGAATTATGCAATTTGTAGTACTTGATTTGAAAAAAAGAAGAAAGAATGACTAAGTCTT
>NW_012121933.1:11912-13519 GCF_000951035.1 Colobus angolensis palliatus
CAGGTTGGTTTTGAGCCAGGGCTCTCTAAGGCTGATGAGTGACAGCCTCAATTTCAGGGTTGTTTTCAACTTCATGTGTTATATAAAACAGAGGTTAATTAGTCATGCTGCTCATTTTGAGAAGCAGAAATTTGCCTATTAATAGTATGCTATTCCTTGCACTAAGTAGTGTAATGCTTGTTGCTGTCTTTTACTGTTTGACAAATTAAGGAAATACCTGGAAATGCCTGGATAAGGTGGACTTGGATGGAGACCCCAAGCAAGACTGCTTTTATTGTTTCCATGGCAACAACTTAAAGCCTTTTATGTTTAATATTTTCACTAATGTCTGCTTTTTGGTAGACTCTGAAGATAGCAAAGGTGTTGCTCATAAAATAGGAAGATAGCCAGTACTTTTCCTGATTATACCTTGTGATTCAACCTCCATCCCATATGCACTGTCAAGACCTCTTTTCCTAGGCAATACCATTTGAAAGCAGGATGATGCAAACTTAGCTTGATTATCTGTAACATTTTCTACCTTGTGTATTTTTATTTCCCAGTGTTAAGGTGGGAATGGGAGTTTCTTTTTTCCCTTCAGATTTGTGCGCCATCTGTATTTTAAAATAATTATGGCTGTCCCTAAAGTAGCAAGTGTTTCCTAGCTGCCCTGCTACATCCTGTCTTCTAGCAGTTTATGATTGCTAACGTTAGTCTTTTTCCTTGCCACCTCTCTCTCCTTTCCGTTTCTCCCTCCTTCATTCGCTTCCTTTTCCCTTCTCTCCCTTCTTAGCTCTTTATTTCCCTCTCTGTTTTTCTTCCTTCCCTTTTCTTTTTCTTTTTTCCTTCATCTTTTTCTTCCTCTCTACCTTTTTTCTTTCGGCCTTCCTAACCTCTCTGTGTCTCTTTCTTTTTCTTCTCTTTCTCTTATCTCCTGCCCTCTCTCCCCTCCTTTCTTCCCTCCTTCCTTCTTTTCTTCTTTCTCACTTTCTTCCTTCACTTCTTTCTTCCAGTGTCTTGAAAAGAGTATATGAGCTGAATTCTATTGAAGCCCCATATATGTTGAGTATCCTTGGAAAAGTAACCCAACTTCTTTAAATATTATATTTCTCTTCTAAAAATGAACTAATTATAGTTGATGGGAGACAAAAGAGTTAATGTGTGCTAATCACCTGGCAGATAGTATCGTTAACACCTGAGGGAAATTTATTTATCTTTACAGTAGGAGCTGAATAAATGATATAAAATAGTATAAACTATTTTAGTATAGTTTTCTTTTCATAGAACCTGTGTATGCAATTTAAATGAAATTTTACTTACAGTTCCTCAGTGAATTGAAGTTATTTCACTCTCAAATCAATTCCTGAATAATAGCGCCTTGGGTCAGAAGTTTGTTGTACTCGATTGCCACAGTAGTGGGGACAGGGCTGAATTAGACATTGGGAGACCCGCTTCTGGTTCTGCCATGAACCAGCTCTCCCTTTATCGAATCTTTTCTTAAGGGGAGGAACTTCGCTTTCCTATGAGATTTTAAAAGTTAATTATATTATCTATATTTCTTTCCCAGACAGTTTCTAGAATTATTGCTACAAAGATCCAATTATCCTCACAGGGAGTGATTAAAAAAA
>NW_012121933.1:14601-16612 GCF_000951035.1 Colobus angolensis palliatus
AAAAAAAGTGGTAAGAAACTAACTTAATTCTAAGAAATGAGGAGGATTACAGACCCCAGAAGACAATCAAGTGCTTCAAGACAGTTGATTAAGCCAAATTATATACGGTAGAGAAAGATTTGTGGAGAAGTTTCAGAATATGTACACATGTCTGTCTGTTGAATGTATTCCTCCCTCTTACATGGAAGCCAGGGTCATTGTATGTGACAAGGATCACTTGTAAATGAAAACTTTGGAGGTTACAGAAGAAGTAAATGTCAGAAATGGAGGAAAACAATAGCAGGTAAAGGAAAGAAAGAGAGTAATCGCAGAAATGAGAAAAACTGAAAAGGGAAGAAAGCAGAGACCACTAATTAGAAGTCGAACATCTTGGAGGATGAAATTATGCCATATTTTTCTTCTCTTGTAAGTGGTATATGTATACGTTGGATTGAGTTTTGTCTATTTTATCTTCCTTAAGGTTTGTATGACAAGTGAGGGATCAAAAGAAGGGAGAAGGGAAGGACAGGCAGTTTGAAAGAAGAATAAGATTTGAAAACTCAAGAAGAAATTGAGGGGATTTTTTTTTGTAATGACAGGATACTATTCTAGTAAGGTTTATATTGCAAAGGAAGTTGATTAGTAGTTCCATTGTGATGAATATTGCAGTGAACATTTGCAACTGGACTGCTTGACACTCAGTCTAGAAGGGAGAAGTGGAAACCATCTTTCCTTCCAGCCCCTAGTGGCACATGGCCCATGGACAGTGAATGAGATGCTCTGAAGGTGTAGAGGTGTCTTTAGGGTTAGTAACAAGTACGTTGGAGAAGCAAGTCTAGTAGCTTGGAGGTGAGTGTTCAGGCAGAGAAGCTGCAGTTGGATGCCAAACAGACCATTCCTCTGTCAGGAAAAGTAGCTAAGCATCTTCTCCCTCAATTATTATTGAGCCTATTCTGCTAGATTTTCAATTCGTTTTGGGAGGTGACCCTTTACAATAAACTCCTTTACTGCTTAAGTTCATCTGAGTCAGTATTTATCCAACAAATACTCCTGGTGACTATAAATCATCAAATACAATTAATTTTTCCAAAATACTTAATTTTTTAACCTCAAATTTTAACATCCCTTTCCTAATCCATCAAGTCTGTGAAACACTTGACATGAGAGCAGGTGAAAATATCTTAGGTTTTATAGTCAGCAGTAGCCACCATCTTTGTCATCTTGGGCAAATTACTTAGCCTCTGCCCTGAATGAGTTTTGGCTTCTCTCACGTGTCATATAGTATCTTGGCTGCAACTGAGATGTTTCTGGAACATACCTTTTCCTTGGGGGTTCCTTTTCCATTCATTCATATTCTGGAGGGCATTTGAAGAGAATGTTTCCTTGGTGTGTTAGGAATGCAGACAAGGAAAGTAAGATGGAGAGACAGCAGAGTGTCTGTCTTCTTTGGGACCTGTTCAACAGGGCTAAGCTTCTGTTTTCACAGGAACAACTAAAAAAAGTTAAAGGACTAATTCTCATGGAAAGTCTTGAGACTGAACCAGTATAGTGTTTCTAAAGGACCCCAAAAATAAAGTGGAGTGAGAGCTAAAGAAAGAGTCTTATCTTCTATTTCTACATATTGTCCAGGGTCGTTTTTGATGTCTTGAGGGGGATTCTATCAGCAGGGAATACAGAGAGATTCCTACTGACTTCAGCCTTCATGCACACACAGGAAAGGAGAGAGTGTGGGAGAGAAACCATGTAGCTGATCCAGCCTGGAGACCATTGATGACTGTCTGGATGATGGACACAGGTGAGGGGACTCCATCAAAGAACAGACAAGACTTTGTTGTAGAAAAAAATTGAGAGAGAGAGAGGCTGACATCCTATAATAAATTTGTGTTTGGCAGAATTCTAAGGTGGCCCCAAGATTCCCACCTCCAGGTGTACATATTTTGTGTACTCGCTCACCCCCTGTCTTGAATGTAGGCAGAACTTATGTATGTGAGGGAATGTCACTCCGTGATATCTTAGGTTAGATGACAAAGGG
>NW_012121933.1:16662-17997 GCF_000951035.1 Colobus angolensis palliatus
AAAATATTTTAAAATGTAGTTCCCAAGAGTGGTCAGCAACCTTAAATTTGGGGGCTGCAAATAAATCACATTCAACTGGTATAGGATTATGCAAGATAAATTGTTGAACTTTAAAAGACTAATAAATTATATTGCAGTTAATTTTATTTTCTTTTAATCAACAATGAAGTAGATGCATTATGTTTAAGTATTTCAAGGATTTGGAATAGAAAATTATGTTTTCTGTTCAGCTCCCATCACCAATATTCTGGGCATGAAATTCGTTCCATATAAGAAAGTAGAAGAGATGGTTCTGCTGTACAGACACCTTAAACAATCCAGAAATGTGACAGAGTGGGTGGCCACCGCTTGCTCCTCTTTTCTTGATTTTCTGAGCTGGACTTTTATTGAAGGATATAGGGAAATTTAAAAAGAAAATACTGCTTCTAATCCTGCAGTCATCCTCTGCTTTGGCTCTCAAGGGTTCGTCTGTTCTGGAAGCTGGAATGACAATCAGTAGTGTACTCTGAAAAATGGGAGGAGTTAATGTGGCTTTTTATGATATGATTATGGTTTCCACTTTCCCATCTAATTTTCTGTAGGGTAATTCAACCTGTATTTCCCCATCTCTTAATGAGAATGAATAGCTACACAGTCTGTTTCAGGGGCTTTAATTGTTTCCTAGACATTGTGGATCTTTTCTAATAGTGCTTGTGATGCTTGAGACAATGTCCCCATTCTTAAAGGGTTTCTGCCAATCTGACTTTGTGAATAAACTCTAATGACAACATTTTTGAGAAAACCATTATAAGAATGCCATCAATGTCTTGGAAGTGAATTATATGCTATAGGAGAGCCCTGCGAAGAGGGAAGGAGCGAGGAGACTGCAGCAGTACTGACCGAATATTTCATGTTCTCAACTATGATGAAACAAAGTTGTTGCTTTTTTTCAAATTGCTTTAGTTAAAAGCAGTGAACAAACTACTCAATCTTCACCCTATGACAATTTTCTTGTCTCTGTATGGAACCAGCCTTCATTTCCATCATCTGGCCTAATAGTTTGAGGCATTTTCCTTAGTAAAATGTCTATTCTCTCTTTATCATTTGCCTCATAGTGACCAGAGCCTTCTACTCCAAGTAAGTATATCTCAAGTCTTTCTGTTTTTCTTTGTATTTTCTGTCTCTCTCATTCCATCCTGTAAGTTTCTATAAGCTACCAGGAATATGATTAGTGCTAATTATGAGGCATGCTAAGGGAAAAGCGGGAATAATTTAAGAGGGAGTAGTAGTTAATTAATGCAAAGAGATGTGGATAAGCGCAGAGAGAGAGGAGGGAGAGAGAGAGAGAGAGAGAGA
>NW_012121933.1:19765-23843 GCF_000951035.1 Colobus angolensis palliatus
AAAGGATTATAAATCATGCTACCATAAAGACACATGCACACGTATGTTTATTGCGGCACTATTCACAATAGCAAAGACTTGGAACCAACCCAAATGCCCATCAATGATAGACTAGATTAAGAAAATGTGGCACATATACACATTTTCTTTTGGGATTACCTTCTGGACTAGAAAATGTGTAAAAGAAATGTAAAAGAAACTGTAAAAGAAAATGTGGCACAATACACATTGACTTTTGGGATTACCTTCTGTACTAGTTTTCTAGGATTGCCATAACAAAATTTCAGTGGTTTAAACAACAAAGTCAATTTCTTACATTCCAAGATCAAGGTATCAAGTTTGGAGTCTTATGAGGCTTTTCTCCTTGGCTTCTAGATGACCATCGTCTCATGGTGTCCTCACATGGTCATCCCTAGATCTGCCTGTAGCCTCTATGTTCAAATCTCCTCTTCTTAGAAGGACACCAGGCATATTGGATTAGGGTTCACCTAGATGATCTCATTAATTACCTGTTGAAAGTCCCTCTCTGTAAATATGTTCACATTCTGATATACAAGGCACTGAGACTTCAATGTATTGATGTTTGCGGGACACAATTCACCTCATAACACCCTGTAACCACTGATATCCAGTTCTAACCCCTAATATCCAACTATGGACTTCTACCCCTTCCATCAGTGTTTACCTACAAGCTAGCACATCTGGGTTTACCTACAAGCTAGCAAGGTTCTCTAAGTGTCTATCCCAGGAAAACCTGTAATGGGATGCTGTACCCATTTTAGTTCAAAGTATTGGAGCAAAATTCTGTTCTTCTTGTTTGTTTGTCATTTGACTGGTGTATTCATTAGGGTTCAACTAAATTAACAGAACTAGTAATAGTGTGTGTGTTTCTGTGTGCATGTCCACATGCACACACACCTGTGCCTGTATTTATAGAATTGGTTCACAGAGTGTTAGGGATTGGTTAATTAGTTCTTCAGAATCTATCTCCACATCTGATGCTGGAGCCTTGAGTCCACAGGGCAAGAAGTCAGGAAGAGATGAGAATGAGGATGGTGGAATCCATGAGCACAAACTTAAATCTCCCAACAAAGGACTAAAACCCATGTCCATTCCTGCTGCTTCTGAGCTTGGTGAGAAGGGTACTGTGTAAGTCTATCTTCATGCTGCTAATAAAGACAAACCTGATACTGGGTAATTTATAAAAAGGAAGAGGTTTAATGGACTCACAGTTCCACATGGTTGGGGAGGTTCCACAATTGTGGTGGAAGGTGAAGGAGGAGCAAAGCCACATCTTACCTGGTGGCAGGCAAGAGAGTGTGTGCAGGGGAACTGCCCTTTATAAAACCATCAGATCTTGTGAGACTTATTCACTGTCACAAGAACAGCGTGGGAAAAACTTGCTCCTGTGATTCACTTACCTCCCACTGGGCCCCTCCCACAACATGTGGGGATTATTACAATTCAAGGTGGGATTTGGGTGGGGACACAGAACCAAACCATATCCTTCTGCCCCAGCCCCTCCCAAATCTCATGTCCTCAGATTTCAAAACCAATCAACTCAAAAGCCCACAGTCCAAAGTTTCATCTGAGAGACAGCAAGTCCCTTCTGTCTCATATCCAGGTCACACTGATGCAAGAAGTGGGTTTCCATGGTCTTGGGCAGCTCCACCCCTGTGGCTTTGCAGGGTACAGTGGCCCTCCCAGCTACTGTCATGGGCTGGCACTGAGTGTCTGCAGCTTTTCCAGGTGCACAGTACAAGCTCTTGGTGGGTCTGCCATTCTAGGGTATGGAAGATGGTGGCCTTCTTTTCACAGTTCCGCTAGGCAGTGCCCCAGTGGCGACTCTGTGTGGGGGCTCCAGTAAGTCTCAAAATCACTGTCCTGAGAACAGCATTGGAAAAACGCATCCCTGTGTTTCAATTACCTTCCACCAGGTCCCTCTCATGACACATGGGGATTATTATAATTCGAGGTGAGATTTGGGCGGGGACACAGAACCAAACCTTGTCAGGTACCCTGTGGAAGCTGGAGCTGGAGCCCTTTGTCATGGAGCCGAGACCCACACGGCCCAGCTGTTGTCTTTGGACAGATGGGATGAATCAGCAGATAAGCAGCAGTGCACATGTGCTACACAGTGGCTGCTGCCTCCTGGCCAACCTCATAAGCTCTCAGAATCTCTCCAGCAGCCCACACTCACCAGAAATACAAAAAACGTCTGCACAATGTAGTTCCACCTAGATGAGTGGGCACTCACAGGACAGCCACAGCTTGTAAAACTTGTGAAGGTGGTGGTGGTGGTAGTGGTGATATTGGTAATCGTGGTGATATTGGTGGTAGCTAACATTTATTGAATGAATGCTTACAATGTGTTAGGTACTAGGCTAAGCTTTTTATGTGATTACTGTACTGTAGTTCATCAAATCCTGACTAGAATCCCGTGACAGAGGTTTTATTATCTCCCTCACAAATAAAGACTCAGGGGCACAAAGATATTATATAATTTGCCCAAATGCAGTGCAGCCAATAAGTGCCAAAGTCATGATTGGAAACCAGGTGGTTTCCAAACAACTGTTTTCAAAATGTCAACCCTGTGGCATAAGTTTCTTTAGACAAATGTTCAACTTTCTTCCTTGTTAAAATACCACTTTTGCCTTGAAGGGAAGAGTGTGTATGTACATTTGCGTGTGTGTTTAAGCATCAGCTGGGGTCAGGCACAGAGCCCAGGAGTTTGAGACCTGCCTGGGCAACATAGCAAGATCCCCATCTCTATGAAAGTAAGTAAATAAATAAAAAAATAAACATCAGCTCTGAAGAATATCCATACAGCCATTTGTCTTCACAAAAAAAGGTCGGTAAATTTGGAATCTTGGAATTTGACAACCAAATTAATATATTCCAAGATAACTACTGAACCTCTGGTGGTATAGAAGAGTTCTGTGGTCATTTGCCATTTCACTGCAAACATTGCAATGATTTTAAAACACTTCAAATGTGTCATTTGTAGAAAATAAACCACATCCGTGATGTCCTGCAACACATTGTGATTTCACTGCTTTTGTCTGCTTATGAATAATGCAGTGACGAAAATTCACTTGTGTTGCTAGCTCACAGACTCAGTCTGGAATTCTCTATTTCAGCCAGAGCAGCTGTTCTATCAATGATTGTTTGCCTAATTTTCCCACAAAACATTATTTTCTATATAAGCAGTAATTTAGCATTGAGATTATGTCTTCTCTGGTACTTCTTTCTTTTGTTGGCTCACAAGAATGTAGCTTTTCAATGTGCTTCATTATTAAAGGGGAATCTATAATATACCAAAATGCTATAAACCTGATGCATTAACAACATCTGTGTTTTCATCTGACTGTATAACAGTTTTCCCACATCACATATTTCTTCTAACGTCGTTTTCTCAATTTTTAGGAATGCTTTCCATGTGTTCTGGCAGCATTTGCTGACAAACGAATGCATTTTGTTTTGCCATTATACTGTCTTTTATGTCTCATTTCAGTCATTTTTACTGCATACAAAAGAACAAGTGTTTTCCAAATTTGTGAGGTTTTGTCTTTATTTTTAAGTGAGAAACCTCCAAAGAGGCTTCTAAGCATTTACCACAAGGCTCAGTGAAATTTTGTAAAGTATTACATTATTATTTGCTAAAAATTGAGAAGACAGGTTTCATGTTTTGGGGACTGAATTTTAAAATTAATTACTGATTATTATATCTAAAAATAAACAGTAACATTGCAAATGATGAATGGATTTTTGATAAATATTTTTGATCCGATTTTTATCAGAGCACATTATTTCACTATTATATTTAAGCTCATAAAAAGAGCTTTTGCTAGGACAGTGCAACTATCATCTAATATTTTTTGCTGTTAAGTTATCTTTGCATATTAATATTCAACTTTGATTTCTTTACAGACATTTTTTAAGGATCAGCTATCCATTTTGTGGTTTAATTAAAAACTAGGAAATATTATAGTGTATAACTGCGAAGTTAGGCTCATGCAAACTCATAGATTGTACCTTACTGAAAGTGGGCACAGGGAAAGGGTTCCGCTGTAAACCG
>NW_012121933.1:23904-26502 GCF_000951035.1 Colobus angolensis palliatus
CTGCTGTGGAGTGAACACACTATTCTCACGATTCTGCACATTCTCTGCATGGCATGCCAACTGAAGGAGGGTCCTCCATTTTCAATCCATATGCTAAACATTAGTAAAATTTACTTTTTCGCATAAGTTTTGGATGATAAAACTACAGCCAGAAGGTCTGGCATGCCCTTTTGGAGGTTATTTTCAATATTAAAGCAAGACTGGAGATTAGAGGATAGGCCTAGGAGAAGGGGGCAGAGGAAGATGATGAGTTCACCTTAGTCCTTGGCCTTTAGCCTTGCAGAGATTATTCAGTGAGGCTCAGAAGATCATACAAAAGCATTATAATAATAAACAGGAATGTGCTTTTGCCCAGCTTCCCTGTACATACATATCTCTATGAATTCACGTGGAAGGAGATGGAGCTAAGCAGCTCAGTTGGGACAAGATATGATTCAGAAATCTAAGCACAGGCATATTTGCTACTATAACTTTAATCATTTTGATTTTTGAATAAGGCGATCACTGCAGATTGCACATTTTCCTGGTAGTAAAGTAAGTTTCAATGAACTCCTTATATAGAAACACATGGCTCTGGTATATTTTCATCAACGTATATAGCTCCTGCAGTTTGACTTCATTCAGTAGTATTCCATCATTTGTTCTATATGTCTGTAAAGAGGATAATACAATACCAACTTCAAATCATTTTAGTCACAGCTGATAGCATTATAATATCAAAATTTCATTTATTTTATATATTGTGTTGATTATTGACACTGAATTGGAGTGACTTACTAATACAAACTAAATCAAGTTTCTGGAAGAAAATTACAGGTTTAATATCTGTTTAGGAACATATTTACAGTAAAAAAAAGTCACTCTTCAGTGTTCTTGCTAGTTTTGGTTATAGTCTTACTTCATTTTGATATCCTGTATAAAATATATTTTGTTACACAATTACAACATGTAAAATGTGAGTTGAAAAAAGATTTAACATTTTGACCAAGGATAGCAGATATTTGACTCACATCCAAGATTCTGTGGCATGGGATTCAGAGTTAAATATGGTGATTCGGTCATTCAACTTATTGAACAACTATTTCCTAGGGTTTATCCTAAATCTCTGAGGTTCAGTCACAATGAAACTGTATATACTGTACAAAGAACTGTTAAGGAGAAGGCAGAGTGATGTTATATGTCAAAAATGTCCACACTGCACAGAAAATTGCAGATATCAGTGAACACATGAGGATTAAAATAGAGCCATTAATAAACGTTATAGAAGAATAACTGAGCTATGTGGTCAGATGGACAAAGAGATACCATGAATAACAGGTGCAGAAGAGGCTCAAGGCAAGCTCTCAGAGTGTCCACTCTCTAGCCATTAGTCATATCACTTCTTTGGCTAAGCGTAGAGAATGTGGGAGAATCATGATGCACCTTGTTGAAAATGTTGTTTCCTAAAAGGCAGAACATTGTTTTTGATATAAAAAGATGCAATACCCAGACCAAATTCTTACAGTGTATACTTTATAGTATATACTTAGGTATTGCACAGATTCAGTGACTTCTATAAATGACACCAAAGTTTCTGATTTTATTAAATCAGACACCTTGGTGGTACTTCAGGGATAGTTATATACACTGAAGTTTGAAAACTGAAAGGACGTGGGAGACCACTGACTACACCGTCTCCCTGAATGCAATCTAACAGAAGTGGTGAAGGAACTTTAGGAAATGTGACCATATTACCCAAGGGTGCCCTATGGGTAAGGAAGAAAAAATTGAGAATCACCAGTCACCGTTGCTCTTCTATATGATGGTGTATTTCAAAAGCTGAAGTGAAATTTCATCTCCTTTTCAAAGAACAAGTCTTTGGAAAGGAAATAGCTTGAGACGGTTGAGTTTCTCTTGAAAGGCAATTCAATGTGCAATTATTTAACTTCCCTGTGATGAGAGGTATCTAAAGATGCCAGTGTGCTTGCTTGTGCAGAGAGTTCTCTGAGGTGAGATTTCTGAAATAATGCACATGAGATTGAGAAGAGGTTGTGGACTCTCTATTCAAGGATGAATAGAAGATGCTGACACAGAAAAAGGATGACTTTTTCCTGAACAGAAATGGGTTGAAACCTGGCACTATTTACCCTAGTTCTGTGACTGTAGATCATTCCTTACTTCTACTTCTGTGAGCATCCTTCTTCTTATCTGGAAAATGTAGGGGAAATACCTGACCCGTAGTTTGTTGTAGGTAATAAGGAAATAATAAATGTACAACTCCTGTGCAAATTCACAGAATGTTAATTTTTTTTAAGTCCAGTTTCTATCTCAAATTTCTTCCTATTAAAAACTTTGGCAGAGGGAACTGGAAATTGCTGAATGAGCTGGGTATTTTTGAAACATGGAAAATGGAAGACATGGCAAGGAAATGCCATTCTGATTTTGAAAGTAGGGGCAATATCCAATTCAGAAAAGCACACATTAGTTTGCTTAATAGTGATCTTCAGCAGGATTTTTAGGTGTATTATTTAAAGCATGGAACGTTCGCATGTGTGCAGGACATACATTGATAATAACTAGGTCCAATGTCACATCAGATGACTTGCATGTCTTTTCTTG
>NW_012121933.1:26552-27682 GCF_000951035.1 Colobus angolensis palliatus
TCCTCCCACCTCGGCCTAACTTTTGGGGAGAGGATCTGTTTACATTTTACTCTATCTGATACTTTGGTGGCTGTGTGCTTGGTATATCTGGTATACTGTACTTTAGCACAGGGTTTCCTCAAGCTTTGCTTTTTGTTCTTGTCTTCAAGAACTCAAGAAACAGCTGGCAGTAGGTTGCTACCTGTACAAATCACTTTTGGAAAGAGGTCATCAGGTTTTATTCAAGAAGTTAAAGCTTTTCTCCATTCTCCACATAATGTGGAAATGGGGAGAGGTCACTCTGGCCGGGGCCGCTGCCCTCAATAAAGGTCTTTGGTAATTACCCTTTGTTGTTCCCGTGGTCCACAGCCGTTCCTCCGGTTTGTTGATCCCGTGCCTGATCGCTCAGAGCGGGAAGAACATTCGCTCCTCTGCTGTCTTTGGGGAGTGTTGATGTTTCTCCTATTCTGTTTTTGTTGTTGTTTGTTTGTTTGTTTGTTTTTCCCATCAGCCTGTTTTTTATTGTCCTGATCTGCTGTTTTTCCACTTTATGTTTTTTAGCCTTGTTTTATTAGGATTCTTCTGCTTTCCTTTACATTTTCTTTTTACTCTTTCAATGGGAACTTCAGAGGGATGGAAAGTAAATAGAAACAGCAGTTGTTTTATTTGGATGGCATATTTATATAGTAATATCTTTAGGAAAAAACAAAACCAAAATAAGACAAAAAATCTCATTAGTCGTGCTGATGCAGGTTTGGGAAATGCTGATATAGTGTTTTGGAGTTTAGAGAAAGAAACAAAAACATTTAGCTACTGTAACATTGTCAAATAATTTGTCATTATCTCAACTTTAGAGACAAGGAAACTAAGCTTAAAATAGTTTAGTTACTTGGCTCTACTAGTAAATAGAAGAGCTGGGATTTGACCCAATTCTGATGATTTCCAAAGGCAACAATTTATAATAATACATGTAATAAAAATATTATAAAATATTAAAAGAATGGAATATTATTTTAAAAAATGAACTAAAAATCTAAAATAACTAGAGTAACCATTTGTTGTCATTGTTTTCCCATCCAGAATTTAATGTCTGCTACACAGTTGTAATTATTGTAGATGCCCATTTAAAAAAATGTAGATTTTTTTTTTTT
>NW_012121933.1:29774-34653 GCF_000951035.1 Colobus angolensis palliatus
TTCCAAGTTGTAAAAAAGTATTCTAAAATCCATATTTTTTCCAGAGCAAATCATATATTTGCTTTCTTATTATATATCAAGTCTATTTCATGGTTGATTAAAAAGTAGTAATTATTATAGATCACTCACATAATTTATTTTGATAAATTATTTTGCTATTCACATGGCAAATTAATTGTTAGTAAAAATAAAAACCCAGTTAAGTAGGCATATAGTTATTTGAAACCCTGGATAGGAAAGGAGAAAGTGGGATTGATGTTTCTTCAGTAGGCAGACAAGAGGCAAGGGGGCTGAATATTATTAACGTGTGTTCTAAAATTTACTACACTTTGAATAACTGACATTGAAAAATGACTCTTGAGGCTTAGAGCATATTGTGTTTTAAGCAAAAGCAGCTTTGAAGGCACAGGTGGGAAGTTCATGGTACTTATCAGTGAGAGAGCAAATTCTGTTCTAGTGGCCCCATAAATCATATAAAACAAAATGATGAAGTTATTTTTACTATGGATCATTTTTTGGTAAGTACATGCTTCAGTTTCCCCATAATTCTTCAGGCATACAAACTGAAAATGTCTGAACAAACGGAATGGCCCATATAAGGAAGCAACCTACCTAATTACATAGCCATTTAACTCTGAGGGTCTCCAGTAGGTTCCTAACACATTGGCTAAACAGGAATAGCACAGATGGGAACTGATTTTTGATCATGATGACAATAGTTTCCTCAAAATTTAGCTGACATATCTTTTTCCTAGAGGAAGTGTCTAATTCCCCTACACATACCTTACAATTACCAACAACAGGATGGTGATATTTTATAATTGTCAATTCTATCCTTAGTGCAATCATAATTTTATTATTTCCATGTATCTATATTATTCAATCATGAATCCATTTTTAAAGTGATTTTACTCATAGTCTGATTTATTTTGATTTAATTATGATAGATTGAGTCCTTAATTTGTTAAAGAATATCCAGAACAACAAGCTCAGAACATGGTTCATAGTAATTACTTATTACATAAAGAGTAAGTTAGCTGCCTTTTGTTGTTGAAAATTAATTGTTGAAGCCTCCAAGTTCCTAAATCTTCAGTCAGCTGGAGCAAAACAAAAGCTCTTCTTTCAAAAGAGTAGATGAAAAAAATGTGAATGACATAAATGTCCCTTTCCTCCCAAACCCAATCCTGATCTCATTCATGGACCAGTTAGGTTTCCTGGAACTTTCAAAGGGGATGGATTCTTTCTAAAATTGATGTGGACTCTAGACATCCAGTTTTAAAATCGGGAGTTCGAAAAGAAAAAGAAATGAAAGACAACTGTTATGGTTTGACTGTGTCCCCACCCAAATTCCATCTTGAATTGTAGCACCCATAATCCCCACATGTTGAGGGAGGGACCCAGTGGGAGGTAACTGAATTATGGGGGTGTGTTTTCCTATGCTGTTCTGGTGATAGGGAATAAGTCTCATGAGATCTGATGGTTTTATAAAGGAGTGTTCTCCTGCACAGGCACTATTGCCTACCGCCACGTAAGACATGCCTTTGCTCCTCCTTCACCTTCCACCATGGTTGTGAGGCCTCCCCAGTCAAGTGGAACTGTGAGTCCATTAAACCTCTTTTTCTTTATAAATTACCCAGTTTCAGGTATATCTTTATTAGCAGCGTGAGAAAGGACTAATACAGTAACAAAGCAACTGCTTCTTTCTTGATTCCCAGAGGTGTTATTTCCTATTTCGAAACACTGGTGTATATGTTGTCTGGGTTCCTATCAGAGCATTTCTTGTAAATGAAAGGTATACCTCTGTATGTTTGTGGCTGAGGCGTGAATGCCATCAGGTGTTAGTTATGGCCAAAAGTCTTTTCCTTTACTTTGGTAACAGCAAGAGAGACAGCTGTTTTAGAAGTTAGAGATGTAAATAACTGATCAATTCTGTAATCTTATATTTTTAAAGCATCTTGAAACAACCTTAGGACTCCATTTTGACTACTTAATTAAGGATTTTACTTGCTACGCCTATTATGTTTTTCCATTTCATTAGACCTTCTGTGGCTTTCCATCCTCTAACAAATGGTGTCCAAACACTTGAGAATGACTTAGACCGGTGGTTCTCGAGATTTAGCATGCAATGGAATCACTGGAGAACTTTGAAGATAGACTGTTGGGCTCCATGCTCAGTTTCTGATTCAGTAGGTTTGAGATGGGGCCTGAGATTTTGCACATCTGAAAAGTTCCCAGGTGGTGTCAATGCTGCTGGTTCAGGGGCCACACTTGGAGAACCACTGGCATCAAATATTTTCCATGATCAGGCCAAGGTTAGCTCAATCTGCAGCCACTTCCCTATGCTCAAGTGTGTTTATCACACTATCTGCAGTTCTCCAAATGTGAGTATTCTTTCATGCTCCTCTGGTCCACTCCTGCCTTTAAGGAACTTTTGGTGGAAATCTTCTCTATGAAGTCTTCTCTGACCTTCCAAGGTGTCTTTTGGGCCTCTCTCTTGCTGTTCCCCAGGCTTTTATCACAGGGTGTATTGTTAGTTGATAGCGAGTTCCCCCAAGGTCCTAATCTTATTCGGTTCATTTTTACTTAGTTCTGGCAACTGAGTTTGGGGCTTCCTTGGAAGAACAGAAGTAATTTGTTAGATTCATAAGTTTTTCCTTGATTTTATCTGCTCTGATATACTGGTTACAAACTAATACTTTGGAACCAAAAGGCCTGAATTTAAATGTGTTTTGTAGTTTTCTAAGTATAAGCAAGTTACTTAGCTTTTTTGAGCCTGAGTTTTCATGTCTGTATAAGTATTATACCAAAAATCTATTCCTTGTAGTTTTGTTGTAAATATTAAATGAATTAAAACACACAAAGATCTAAGAACTGTATGTATCTGGAAGAATGTCAGCAATACATAAATATGTGAAACGTCTATCTCTAAACTATAATGTCCACAAGGGCAGTGATTTAGGCTTAAATAGTATTCGTTAACCAACGAATGATAAGTGGTTGAGAAGGCTTGGAGACGGCCTCACTAACCTGGATCAAACTATGAGGAAACTTTCAGTTGAAATATTGTCAGCAAAAACTCTATCAATATAATGATCTTTTTCTTGTTGACTATACAGTGTTTACATTTGTTAAGATGGCCTTTATTTTATAGAAGTTTTATGTTTGTAGAAAAATTAAGCAGAAAGTACAGTTTCCTTGTTTTCCTTCCCCAGCATGTACTTTCTCCTCTTATTAACCTATTCCATTAGTATGGCATATTTGTATGACTGATTAACTAATATTAACACATATTATCTAAAGTCTATAGAGTATATTAAGGTTCTCTCTTTGTGTTGTACAGTTCTGTGAATATTGACAAGTGCATAATATCATGTATGCAGCATTCCAGTTTTACATGGAATACTTTCACCACTTAAAAACGCCTTTTGCTCCACCTAGTCTTCCCTTCTCACCTACCCATGAAACCCTGACAACCACTGATATTTTTAACTGTCGCTATAATTTTGTCTTTTCTAGAATACCTTATGCTTGGAATCATACAGTAGATAGCCTTTTTGAACCGGCTGCTTTTACCTAGTGATGTGTACCTTAAGGTTCTTCCACATAGTTTCATGGCTTCTTAGCTCATTTCCTTTTATCACTGAATAATATTCCATTGCATTTGCTTATTCACCTATTGAAAGTCATCTTGGTTGCTTCCAATTTTGATAATTATGAATAAAGCTGTTTTAAACATCTGTCTGAAGGGTTTTGTGTGACTAACTCATTTGAGTAAATCCTTAGGAGCACAATTGCTGGATCGTATGGTAAAGCCTAAGTTTAGCTTTGTAAGGACCTGCCAAACTCTCTTCTAAAAAGGCTGTATTATTTTGAGTTCTCACCAGCAATGAGAGTTCCTGTTGCTCAACATTCTTACCAGCATTTGGTGTCAATCTTTTGGATATTAGCTATTCTAATAGGCACATAGATTTACATTTTAAAACATGTCCTTCCTGTAAAATTTTATCTTGATGCATTACTGGCCACGTGCTTATGAAGTGGTGACATGCTAGATGACACACCAGAATGTCTGGGGCTGAGACTTTCCTATTTTTCCAGCTGGAAACTAAATTCAAGAGAAACATGACAATGTAACTGCATAAAGTGAGCTGTGTGGCATCGCCGACACAAAAACTCCATAAAGAGCACCCTGATTAATCTTGGGAATAGAGCAGCTCAGGCAGAGAACTGATCTTCGACCTAATCTCTTTTAAACGGTGTGGGGTTTTGTACTATCAATCTTCATAGCACAGCACAGGGAAGAGAGTGAGGCAGGGGACGGAGAACCTTGGGTTAATGTATCTGATTTGCCACTACTTAATCTGGTGACCTCAGGTGAGTCACTTAACCTCTAGACCCCAGAGAGAGTTGTACTATATGATTTATAAGATCCCTTTAAGCTTCACAATCCTATGATTCTAAAAATCGATCCTGCTACTGTGATATCAGCACAGAACAAGGGAAAGAGAGTCCATGTGGCCCATGCTTTGAGGCGGACATTACGTTTCATCAAGCAGGAAACCCTCTTGAGTAAGTTGTCAGTCTTTGAAGCGGCTGAGATATGTGACGCGGTGGCCTAAGGTAAAGTTCTCTGGGGGAGATGTTAACATTTTCCAAAAGGGGGATTGTGTGTTTTGACGACCCAAACATGGATATCATAGGCAGCAGGGCCTCTTTGACTGGGTTAGGTAATGTTTGATTAGCGGCAGCCATAGCAGCAGGGATTTTGGCAGAGGAGTAAAACACACCCATGTTAAGCGTCACGGTTTATAGCAATGCTCTGTCACACTGAGACGTTTTTAAATTTTTTTTTTTTTCATTTCTAGATGAGATTAGAGGG
>NW_012121933.1:34703-36395 GCF_000951035.1 Colobus angolensis palliatus
CTGTATCACAAGCAAATTTAAAACCAAATGGGGTGAGAAGGCATGCAGGAAAGAACAGGAAAAAGGAAACATGACAGAAAAAAGGCATTACCAGACGGTGTGATTATACACGCTGTGCCTGCAGCTAAGTGCATTTTTTGGGGGCCAGTGAAACCACGCCTCTCCCTTTGAGACCAAAATGGCTGGCATGATATTGCTGGGACCAAAAAGGGATGTTTTTAAGAAAATGAAAGGTATCTCTTGAATGTTTCTGTCATGCTTGTATCTCCAGTTACATTCCCACAGGGCAAATTGGTCGTTCTGAAAAGTGGCTGGAGAGCAGGAAGCCAAATAGTTGTAAGTGAAGCCAGATGATTTTTACCATCTCCCCTGGGTCAGAGAGTTGCCCCTTATGCAACTCTCTGATAGTCATTGGTTTTAATAACTCTCGTTTATGGGAGTGGAGGAACAGAATACCTGCCCATCCTGTAGTCTATTTTAATCTTTCTGAAATGACCCCCCTGAGCCTTTCTCAATTTCTTCAGTGCAATATCATCTCTAACTACCTGTGCTGGTGATGAAACAGGTGAGGCCCCATCACAAAGGAGACAAAGCCAGCATTGGCAATCTTCCCACTGATGATCAAGACCCAGAGGCAGTTGTACACGTTAAGGTGTCATATTGCTGTACGTGTTTCTGTTAGTTGGGGGCCTGAATCCATTAAGAAATTGACCCCCTGGTGAAGAATGACTCAGATACAATAGAAGTTAATTTATTGTTCACTTAAAATACTGGGAGAGTTGACTAGGTCAGCAAGGTATCCCTCTACACAGATTTTCTGGCTTTGGTGTTGGCAGGGATGGGAGTTAGGGGTGCTACCAATTTCAGAAATGGCTTCTAAGGTCACCCTGAGGGAACAGAGAGAGAAAACAGTTGGAGCAGAGGCACGTGGGGCATTTTACAAGGCAGAGCAAAAAGTGGCTTGCCTCACTTTTGTTCAGTGACACACGTAACCTAGAGACAAAATCTAGCCTCTACACTCGATTCAGTACAACACTACGTTATAGAAGACAGGATATACACTTTAGCTGGATATTAACTGATCATAACAGTGCTGTATAGGTCAGGGTAATTACAGGTTGATTACTGATGGGACATCTCTAAGATTTTTGTTCCAGAAAGAAGGTAAAGTAGAACTGTGTAAAAATAGTCCTGGCAAGGTGGCTGATGCCTGTTATCCCAGTACTTTGGGAAGCTGAGGTGGGAGGATCACTTGAGCCCAAAAGTTTGAAACCAGCCTTAGAAACACAGGGAGACCCTGTCTCTCCTGAAAAATAAAAGAAAATTTTAAAAATAAATAGGCAAAGTAGGACGGCAAAACTTTCCTTGTATGGTTTTAGAGAAGATGCTTTATTGATATGTTTCCTTCCATGGCTGATGATACGAAATGCAGGAAGCCCAGCTCTGTTCTCCCCTCATCGGGTTCTTCCCAAATAAGACTGAATTTAACAGTGAGCCTGACTAGCCTCCCCGAGGCATGAGGGAGACACAGCAGAGCTGCATCCTCTCCCCCATCCTCATCTTGGGCGTATCTTTTGCTCTGATTCTTTACCGGCAGAAGGGAGTAGCCCATTGTGCTCAGACCTGGCTCAAAGGGGTTTCCTATTCTAGACATTTTCCTTTTTCTTCTTAGCCAAATTTTGATTTAGAAAT
>NW_012121933.1:38331-39372 GCF_000951035.1 Colobus angolensis palliatus
ATTTTGAGATACGTTCCATCAATACCGAATTTATTGAGCATTTTTAGCATGAAGGGATGTTGAATTTTGTCAAAAGCCTTTTCTGCATCTATTGAGATAATCATGTGGTTCTTGTCTTTGGTTCTGTTTATATGCTGGATTATGTTTATTGATATACATATGTTGAACCAGCCTTGCATTGCATGGATGAAACTCATTTGATCATGGTGGATAAGCTTTTTGATGTGCTGCTGAATCCGTTTTGCCAGTATTGTATTGAGGATTTTTGCAACGATGTTCATCAGGGATATTGGTCTAAAATTCTCTTTTTTTGTTGTATCTCTGTCAGGCTTTGGTATCAGGATGATGTTGCCATCATAAAATGAGTTAGGGAGGATTCCCTCTTTTTCTGTTGATTGGAATAGTTTCAGAAGGCATGGTACCAACTCCTCCTTGTACCTCTGCTAGAATTTGGCTGTGAATCCGTCTGGTCCTGGACTTTTTTTCAATGGTAGGCTATTAATTATTGCCTCAATTTCAGAGCGTGCTGTTGGTCTATTCAGGGATTCAACTTCTTCCTAGTTTAGTCTTGAAAGTGTGTAAGTGTCCAGGAAATTACCCATTTCTTCTAGGTTTTCTAGTTTATTTGCATAGAGGTGTTTATAGTATTCTCTGATGGTAGTTTGTATTTCTGTGGGGTCAGTGGTGATATCCCCTTTATCATTTTTTATTGCATCTATTTGATTCTTATCTCTTTCCTTCTTTATTAGGCTTGCTAGTGGTCTATCAATTTTGTTGATCTTTTCAAGAAACCAGCTGGATTCAATGATTTTTTGGAGGGTTTTTTTTTGTCTGCTCTGATCTTAGTTGTTTCTTGCCTTCTGCTAGCTTTTGAATGTGTTTGCTCTTGCATCTCTAATTCTTTTAATTGTGATGTTAGAGTGTCAATTTTAAATCTTCCCTGCTTGCCTGTAGTCCCAGCTACTCCGGAGGCTGAGGCAGGAGAATGGCATAAACCCGGGAGGCAGAGCTTGCAGTGAGCTGAGATCCGGCCACTGCACT
>NW_012121933.1:42854-46016 GCF_000951035.1 Colobus angolensis palliatus
CCATTTATTAAGAAAGAGATTTGTCGCAAGGATCTGCTCTTCTGTAATTGTGGGGGCTGGTTGAACAGTCTCTGTAAGGCTGTTTGTTGTCTTTGCTTCTGATGCTAGAGATGGAATCCACTGCTGAGACCTCCACTGCCACTGCCAGCTCCAAATCTACATCACCTCTTGCTTGCAACATTGTTTGCTTGGTCTCTTAGCTTCTGCCTTTGCCCCGCTACCACTATGCTCACAGAGCATCCAATGATCCTTTTCTAATAGAAGTCTGATCACTTCACTTCTCTGCTCCTCAGATGAGTCCTCTTTCACTCACATTAAAAATCAAAGTACGTGCGTCTAGGAGGCTCTGTGGGGTGCTTTTCATCACTACATTAGGCTGCCAATATATTATGACAGCTGTGATATATTTTATGGAGAAAATTAAAACATGGCAGTGAAAATGGGAAATATGTGAGATAGATTAGGTTGCCATTTTGGTAGCATGGCTTTGTACACAATGGTTTTCCTGCAGAGATTCTGATGGTAAGCTTGAGAGCTCCATGAAGCCATTTCTCTCCTTTGCCTCTTTTTAACATTTAAAAACATTCCACTATTACTTCGTTTTGAAAACATAATTAACCTTGAGAAAGATTTTATTCTACTATTCAATATCCGTGGAGAAAGAAGTAATTTTTTGTGTGAAGTCTCGTATTCACCTATTTTCTAAATGAAAATTATTATTTACAATTATTTATGTAAATAGCAAGTTGTATTTGAGATTATATTTGGTTTGCATTAATCCATGCTTGTCAGATGGAAATAATTGCACACCATTCCTTTTAAAATGCAATAGGAATAAATGTAGTTTGTAAAGTTGTAGAGATAAATTGTAATCACATTTTCCCTAAATGCTCATCTCAGGATTATTCACACACTTCATTTCTTTAATCACACATCCTAATTCCAAAGTAATTGGTTACAATGATCTTTTCTCCCTCCATATGCCTGTTCATAACGAGGTCTTCGAAGGGAAATGTTTATTGTCATTGTTTGCATATTATTCAATAAATATTTGTTGCCTAAAAAAAAAAAAACCTCTTTTCTATTTCTCTTCACCTTCTCCTCGAAAATACTAATATTAGGCAAACCTTCAGAAACAGAAGATTAAAAACACATAAATAAAATTGGGACAAACAAAAGAATTGTCATTACATTGCATTTACTTTAAGAATTCTTAACCGTTTATGATTTTTTAATATTTTATTTTCAATAATTTCAATATGAAGGATTTATTTCTGTAATCCTCATAAATGACCTCTGAAGGATGAAGAAATTAATAAAGAATTAGAAGTAATATATTGATAATAAAACATTTATAAGGTGAAATTGATAAGTACATCTAAAAACAGTTTTGAAATCTTATTTAAGACAGATAAGTTTTTGAGAAGACTCATAAAATACCCTGAAGGTATGCAAACTAAAGAATAAGAGGCCAGGTGTGGTGGCTCACACCTGTAATCCTAGCACTCTGGGAGGCCCAGGCGGGAGGATCACCTGAGGTCGGGAGTTCAAGACCAGCCTGACCAACATAGAGAAATCCCATCTCTACTAAAAATACAAAATTAGCCAGGCATGGTGGCACATGCCTGTAATTCTAGCTACTCAGGAGGCTGAGGCAGGAGAATCACTTGAACCTGGGAGGCAGAGGTTGTGGTGAGGTGAGATGCCGCTGCACTCTAGCCTGGGCAACAAGGGTGCAACTCCATCTCAAAAAAAAAAAAAACGGAATAAGAAAGGAAGAAAAGCTACATAAAATAAAGAGCTAAAGGTATGTAAAATATACAATTTTATGCAAAATTTAAGGCAGATTTGAAATAAAATAGTAATAAAATACATAGTTGTGGGTCCAGATAAAAAGTAAACACCGAGCACTTTATGCATGGAAATAAATTAAAACAGTGATATAAAGTTATCTCCAGGAGTTCGAGACTAGCCTAGCCAACATGGTGAAACCCCATCTCTACTAAATATACAAAATTAACTGGGTGTAATGGTGTGCTCCTGTAGTTCCAACTACTCGGAAGGCTGAGGCAGGAGAATTGCTTGAACCCGGGAGGTGGAGGTTGAAGTGAGAGGAGATCAAGCCATTGTACTCCAGCCTGGGTGACAGAACAAGACTCCATCTCAAAAATAAATAAATAAATAAATAAATCTTGAGAAAAGGCAATTAACTCAATGTTTTTATTGGGTTAGATCTTTAAGTTTTCAAAATAAACTCATTTGATTATATAATGTTCTATAGCAAACAAACACATAATCAGGCAAACAAATATCTATTTGGTTAACCAAATGCATACACCAGAATGAAAACAAGTATCATACTCTAAAACACGTTCAATGTTTCTTATTGGAAAGGTTCTTGTGAAAATATTTTTCACAATCTTTTTCTTCAAGTCTCTGAATAAATGGGATATGATAATAGAATTTTTTTAAAAATACATTTTTCTATTTCAGGTAGGTTTTATTTGTAAAAGAAAAGATATTTTAATATTAGAAAAACTATCCCTATCATGAAATCATGTCAGAGATATGAAATGACTTCAATAAAATAAAGTCAAAAAGGTAATCTTTTATGGTGAGACAAAATCTAGACTTCCAGTTTTCATTAGGAGATATAAAGCTAGAAAGAGAGTCATTTCCACCCATACTACAGGAGAAAAACAGACAAACTGTATGCAAATTAATGACTTTTATTGAACCCATGAAAAAATTAGGATCACAAAACAAATGACTTGTTCAAACTCAGGAGACAGAAGCACCTAAACTTCCACCTTAAGAAACTAGAGAAAGATCAAATTAAAACAAGCAAAAGTAAGAAGTTAATAAGGATTAGAGAACAAATCAATAAATTAAAAACAGAAGTAATAGAGAACATCAACAGAACCAAAAGCTGTTTCTTTGAAAAGGTGAATAAATTTGATAAACCCCTTGCCAGGCTTCGAAGGGAGGGAAAAAAACAAAAAGAAGACACAAGTTGAAAATACAAAGAAGAGAAGAAGGAACATAACTACCGATCCAATAGATGTTAAAAGAATGTTAACGGGATACTGGGAACAACTCTAGATCTCATGTTTGAAACTGAGATGAAATGGACCAATTCTCTGAAAGATAAACTGCCAAAAT
>NW_012121933.1:50194-52765 GCF_000951035.1 Colobus angolensis palliatus
TCTCTTGTCTTCTTATAAGGACATTAGTCTTATTAAATTAGGGTCCACACTAATGACCTCATCTTAACTTGATTACATCTGCAAAGACGCTATTTCCAAATCAGATCACATTCCCAAGTTCAGGATTAAACATATCTTTTTGGGTACATAATTTAACCTATAACAATCCTTTATGAACCTCATATACACAGATCAGGCCTATGAATTGCTGCCTTTCCTCTGTGCTACAGAAGCAGCTTAAGGGTTAGTCTGTTCCTTCTTTCCTGATAATTTTCTGTATATTCCTAAAGAGAAAATAATGTTACACTAAAACGTACACCTGAACACTTGTCTACATTCTTTCTGAAGAAACTTTAAAATTCCTTCTCATTTAGACCATGAACAGAGGTTATTTGGAGAGAGATTACATTGATACATATAACATTATTGTCAGTAACTCAAAATATGCAATTTTAAAAAATTTTCTTGCTCATTTTACTCTGAGCTTCCGATCTTCCGAAATGTTTAGGAAATTAATTTGTGGGTACAATTTTTACTTTACTGCTGCTACAGTTGTGAGTTTGGAGAGTTCCAGAAAGAGTTACACAAATGAGCTAAGATATTACTAACTGCCAGCTGTAATTTTGAGCCAGACTGAGTAACATAAATACGTTATTATCTCTTGTGATTTTCTTGCCAGATTGCTCAATGCCCCCACAAAAAGTAGAATTACAGCATGACACAATAACTTATGATAGCTTTTTTTGTGGTATTTGGATAGCTACTGTCACCACGTAAACAGTTTGATAGCTTGACTGCCTGAGGTGCTTTCATGTTCTGGATAGATGTCAGTTTTCAGGCATTTTCCTGAAATTGAAGTAGGGAACAGAAGAGAAGGAAGATCGTACAAATGAAAGGGATGGAAAAGGAAATCTACAAAATTATTTCCTCACTGCTGTTGGACAATTTAAACAGTCATATAGATTAGCCATGTTCCTTCCTCCCTGCCCCGCAATGTAGATGTGTGACTCTAGGAGAGGGGCTTAAGGGTTCTGACATCAAGATGCAAAAAGTGAGCTTAAAATCCCATTTATAAAGCCCCCAAAGCCTGCACAAAAATGGCATTAAATCTAAAGAAAGGCAAGTATTTATCTTCTGAAGTTATTAACACTCTCTTTTGCAAGGAGAGGTTGGTTGAATTTTTTTCTCTTCATGCGACAGATTTTTTTGCTGAGACTGTTAAAACTGTTTACAGTAAATTGTACTCCCTCTGTGCTCAACACCTGATTTCATATATTGCCCTACACGAGATGTCATCTCCCAGGACACCCTGGAAGAGTTGCTGGGCTCAGCTTAAACAAAACCCAGTTGCTTTGACATAAAACATCTGGTAGAGTGTTTACTTGTCCTATGGCTCTCTTAAATGAATGTACAACATCAGCTGTTCCAGTCAAATTAGTTTCCTAACCATAAATACCTAAATAATTTGATAACCAATTCAGCATTTTCTTAGTATTAAATAAAATATCATTGGTGTAGTCAATTAATACAATTTTAATCTAACATTGACCAGAGTGGTCTTTTAAATAATTTGTTTTTATGCATATCATTTTGGAAATGACAACCTGAAAGTAAATTACACTATTTATATCTATTTATTTAAAAAATACTATTTGAGAGATAAAAAGATTAGTAGTGTCTGGATCTACAACTTTAATAATGAGTTTATATTAATCAACCAGTCTGTAGGTAAATAGGTAAGCTAATCATCATTATCTCCTTTGTGAGCAGTTTTATTTTCTTATTGATTTTACTATACTTATTTCTGTATTGGATCAATAGATGTTTAAAACAGAGTCTCAAAAACAGAGATGTTATCACTTTTTCTTCAACAGTTTTATCTGCTCTGGTCTAACTTGAAATAAAGTTTACAGTTTCTACACCAAATGTATGTATCTACATATACTACTAAGTCAAAAATGTACGAGACCAGAAACAGATTTTTTTCTTAGCTATTCATTTTTCTTAAATCCCATGCTCCATCAATTTAGTATTTGTTGACAGATTTTTAACTATCTTGCTCTGTTATTGCTCCAGTATACTCACTCACTCAACCCTTCCTCACTTGTCTCAAGTGCCACACCCTGCAGATGTCATTCTAAATTATGCTCCAGCCTAAAGCAGACCCTTAACACTGTTCCATGATGTGTTATTGTCTCTCTGTCCAAATCCTTCTTTCTTCTCCATAAGCTTCTCTTATTTATACAACAAGCCTTTTAAAAATACCTGGTCCAGGTTAGATGTGACTGTCAGGGGCTAATAGTCTAGAAGAAGAGACAGGCATCAAACACGCATGGCAGATAAATTGTTACACCGCAGTTGTAATAAGTCATGTTGAGTAAAAGAATGAGGTGCAAGTCTTCTTGCTGAAAGCGGCATTTGAGTGAACATTGAAATGTTGAAAAGAGTTAATTAGACAAAGTCAAGGAGGTCACTCCAGAAATGAAGAACCCCTTATGGCAAGCCCTTGAGGCAGAAATGCCATAACAGTAAGAGATCTGTGCTGAAAGCAGGGGCCAGGTTTTGAAGGCT
>NW_012121933.1:52815-54270 GCF_000951035.1 Colobus angolensis palliatus
TTATTAGGATGAGCAAAGGGTAGTAATGTACTTCATGCTAAGAGAAATAGAGAGCTTTTAAAGGTATTAAGCAGAGAAGGAACAAGGTGAAATTTGATTTTCAAAATATTCTGATTGTTAGTGGAGAAATTGGAGCAGGAGTATGAACACAGGAGCTGCGATGGTGAGAGATGGTGGTGGCTTGGATCAAGGTAGTGGCCTTGACAACACAAGAAATGGAAGAATTGGAGAAACATTGAGTAAGTTGAGTTGAAAAGCATTTTGAGAAAGTTACTGGATGTGAAGGCATAGGCTCAGGAGCGACTGGCAGGTCTGTGCAAGGGCAACCTGATGCCTTCTTGATGCCATTTACAGAGCGAGAAAATGCAGCACTAAGGGCAGCCTGGTGTTTGTGTCTTTCTATAGATTAGAAAAAATAGTGGAGCCTAATGAGCATGCTGGAAATAGAGAATATTGGTTCAAATTTATCGTTCATCTGAGGATATGAAATCACCGCACAGGCGACTTTAGAAAAGTAATCTCAAAGACTTGGGAGGCCACTCAGAACTGCATCAGCATTGCATCAGCGATCTACTACATCAGTGATCATAACAACTGGACACTTCTCATTAGCATGTACGTACTTAATAATGAAAAATCCCTGGGCATTTACCATAGTGTTTTTCCTACCCTTTTAAAGGTTCCCTCACTCCCTCCCACAACACCTGCTGGGGAAGCTGAAGGCAACTTCCTATGGAGATGGAGAAAAGCAGCTTTGAAGGAAACCTCCGAGATGTGATCCTAGTGCTTCTCCATTACTGTAGAAGTTTCTATTCAATGTAACCTATTTCATAGATATATGAACAACTGCAGTGTTTTCTGGAAGATTTATCCAGTTTGGAGATATGAGTTGATAAGATATAAACTTAGAGATATAAGATGGGAATGATTTTATTTCTTAAAGGACTTGCACAGCAATTAATACGTTCCAGGCACTACATGCTTTTACAAATAGAAATTAAACTTCAAAACAACTTCAAATGCGAGTGCTATTATTATCCCCATTTTACAGGTGAGAGATACCAAGGAACAGAGATACTAAATGACTTTCTTAAAGGCACATAGCTAGCAAGTGGTGGAGCCGGAATTTTGAATGCAGGCTGCATATGAAGTTCATGCCTTAATTACTATGCTTTGCTTTGTAAGGAAAGGGTCAAGACAAAACAAGGGGGTCTGGGCCACATTGGAAGCAAAGAGCAGCCCTCACCACATAACCAAACCAGCTAGCATTTTGATCTTGGACTTCCCAGCTTCTAGAACTGTGAGAAAATAAATTTCTGTTCTTTATAAATTACCCAGTCTGTGGTATTCTGGTATAGCATCAGAAACAGACCAAGACAGCTCGATAGTAAAAAAAAAAAAAAAAAAAAGAGGAAGACTTCACGTGTGCACTAATTGGAGACTAGGGCTCTGGGA
>NW_012121933.1:56538-57762 GCF_000951035.1 Colobus angolensis palliatus
GGAGCTTGCAGTGAGCTGAGATCCGACCACTGCACTCCAGCCCGGGCGGCAGAGCGAGACTCCGTCTCAAAAAAAAAAAAAAGAAAACATTCCTCACTTTTTAAATATATTGTAAGGTTAAACACAAGAAATCTTGAATTAAAAAATTACACACATACTTATTTTCATTTTCTGTTTTATGTATTGTGATTATTAGCTTGGGACAAGGACATAAATATAATTATCTTAATGACAGTGTTAAGAAAGAATATTGAAAGTATTGAATAAAAGATGACTAATTTTATATATGAAGATATTTTTAAGAAAGAGAAAAATAATAAATAGGGAATGTCTTGTACCTAAGCAACATAATTACTTCTTTTTTCCGCTAAAGGATAGGTTTGCCTCTTGATATTTTAAAATCATCAGATATTTCCTTTTTCTGTGTTGGATAATCCACATTGTAACACAAGCATGGCTACTTTAACATGAGAATGGAATGACATTATTTACATATGAATACATATTTAGAACAGTATTCGCTTAATAACTTGTGTGCAGCAAACAGAAAGGTATATATAAATTACAAGTGACAAACATCCTTTGTGATAATGAAGACTGATGACTTTATTCAAAAACAGCATTTACTCACGTATGCAATTAATGGATGACAAACACTTTCACACTAATATTTCCTCAAATTAAAATCATTATAGAAAATAATACTGATTATCTGCTATACGTTTTACCAAAAAACTGGCACAACTTTCTATTGAAATAAAATGTTAGTTTGTACTTAAAAGTTCAGATATGAAAATCTCTACTTTCCCACTTTGGAATGAAGCATTTTGTGAGTAGCCAAAAGCTAGAACTTCAGAGCAACACCTATTAATTACATCCCCGAACCAGCTGAGTCCATGGCCCAACACCACTGGCAACCAATATGGCACATACTGAGATGCTAAACAGTCTGTTGTCAGTGTAAAGCACCAAGAGGCAAGAAAGACACCATGGCAGGGCAGAGGCTGACCTTCTCGGGTGTGTGCGTGTGTGTGTCGTGTTTTGAATTGACCACTGTGTTTATTTACTTAGTTTTGGTAAACTTTGTTTTTCAGAACAGTTTTAGATTTACAGAAGAGTTGAGAAGATAGTACAGAGAGTTCTCATGTACTCCCCACATAGTTTCCCCTATTATTCATATATTAGAATTTTTATTTTTTATCATTAATGAACCAATATCGATAC
>NW_012121933.1:58433-59920 GCF_000951035.1 Colobus angolensis palliatus
TAACTGCAGGAATGTTTTTTAGACTTTCCTACTTTTCAGAGATACAAGATGTTCCATGCTTATCTTATATATTTCCTGCCCCAATCCTAGAATTAGCCATTTCTCCACTGATCCCTGGGTCTTTTTCTTTGAGAATCATTTAGAAACAGTTTTTAGTTTTTTTCAGATAACATATTTTCAAATGTCTAATGAACCTTTGAGATGGAAGACAGGTATTGCTTTCCTTTGTTGATACCGCTATATTGTTATATATAATACATTCATCTATCTGTTTGTCTGTAAATATGTATTGTGAAATAAATTTGGTAAACAGAGTGCTTATCGTGAGCCTTTAATTTTGGCAGGTCTTTATGGTTAGAAAACCAAAGGGAGCGTAAGCCAGAAGAGCAGGTGCCTTGGTGGCCCTCTCAGCTCTCCTTGGTTTTCAACTTGGCCTCAGGGCACACCACGTACCTGCCTTATAATTTGGTCCCACATTTCAAAAATCGTATAAAGTCATTTGCTTTATATTCCAAAGATTTAAATGTCCAGTTTCCATCTAATTGATGAGAAGTGTCCATAAGTTTAGAAAGCAAGCTTTCTATGAAGTGCACCTTCTCCCACCGTCTCACAAAGGATTCTACAAACCTCTGGAACTTTGCTTTAGTTTATTTTATTCTGTTCTGGATCAAATTATTATTGCAATAAATACTTATTGGCTGTCTGCTGTACAGAGCACTATACTGGTGACTCTTCCCAGAGGTGCTTAGAGTTTGAGGAAGAAAATATAAGTTAATAGATAATGACAAATACAATGACATAAATATTTGAAAGGCAGTGTCCTAAGAGTGGGGGACTATGACAGCTCATGGGCATTTTGCAGGTTCACAGAAAGTTTTCTGGAGGAGATGATATCTAGACTGAGATTCTCAAATAAAGAGGAGGTAGAGACTCAGAGGATGAGAAAGATGTTTCAAGTCAGCTGCAACTTTGTGTAACTCAGTCTGCTGGAACAGAATTCAATAAAAAGAATTTGAGATGAAGCTAAAGAGAAGAAGGTTCCAAGCCATCATGAGCCATTTGGCTCACAGCAAAATTAAATTAATAGGCAGAGAAAGGATTTTCCCATGGAGGAGAAGGTAAAAAGGGATCAAAAGTACACCCAGGAGGGTTGTGGCATCCTAGAAGTGAAGGAAAGGGTTTTTCTATAATATGAGAAAATGATGGACAGCAGGTATGAGAAGCTGAATACACAAATGGACAATGGCCAGATCATAGATAAAAATAGAACTCTGGACCACACCATCAGCAACCATTGGAAGAAGCCAAACCATAATCTAGCATTAGTTGGGTTCAAAACAGCCAAGATATGAACATTAACTGCCAGCTTCCTTGATTTTTGCCTTTGTTTCCAACTTAGAACCATTCAGAGAAATCCAGTTATTCTCCCTTCGTAGTTATTTGGGGCCTTTTGTGGTTCCATATAAATTCTAGGATTTTTCATTTTT
>NW_012121933.1:60505-65166 GCF_000951035.1 Colobus angolensis palliatus
CTTTGGAGAATGCAGGAGTAAGGCCATCTGGTCCTTAGGGAATTTTTTGTTCTTGTTTTAGGAGACTTTTCATTACTGACTCAATCTTGTTAGGTGTTATCATTCTGTTCAAGTTTTCTGTTTCTTCCTGGTTCAATCTTGGTAGCTTGTATGTGTCCAAAACTTACCCATTTACTCTAGGCTTTCAAATTTAACAGCGAATAGTTGATCATCGCAGTCTCTACTGATCCTTTACATTTCTATGGTATCAGTTTTAATGTCTCATTTTTTGTTTTGAGTTTTATTTATTTGACTCTTCTCACTTTTTTTCTTAGTCTAGTTAATGGTGTTTTGCTTTTGTTTATCTTTTCAAACAACTGACTTTTTGTTTTGTTGATTTTCTTTTTTTAAATAAAGACAGGATCTCACTCTGTCACCCAGGCTGGAATGCAGTGGCACACTCTCAGCTTCCTGAAGCCTCAACCTCCTGGGCTCAAGCGATTCTCCCACCTCAGCCTCCCAAGTAGCTGATACCAGAGGAGTGCAACACCATGTCCAGCTAATTTTCTTTAAAGTTTTTAAATTTTAAATTTTTTTTCTTTTTGAGATGGAGTCTTGCTCTGTCCCCCAGGCTGGAGTGCAGTGGCATGATCTCAGCCCACTGCAACCTCTGCCTCCCGGGTCCAGGCAATTCTTGTGCTTCAACCTCCTGAGTAGCTGGGATGAGAGGCAACTGCTACCATGCCCGGCTAATTTTTGTATTTTAGTAGAAATAGGGTTTCTCCACGTTGGCCAGGCTTGTCTCAAACTCCTGACCTCAAGTGATCTGCCCTCCTTGGCCTTCCAAATTGTTATAGGTATGAACCACTGGGCCTGGCCTTGTTGTTCTGTTGCATTGTTTTTTCAGCCTCTGTTTTGTTTAGTTTTCTTCTGATCTGTCTGATCTTTCTTATTTCTTTCTTCTACTGATTTTTGGTTTGGCTCATTCTTGCTTTTCTAGTTCCCCGAGGTGTAGCATTAGACTACTTCTTTGAAATCTCTCTACTTCTTTGATGTAGGCATTTATTGCTCTAAATTTTCCTCTTAGTACAGCATTTGCGGTATCTTATACATTTTGATATGTTTTATTTCTACTTTTATTTGTTTTGAGAATTTTTTACATTTTCTTCTTAGTTTCTTCATTGATTCAATGGTCATTCAGGAGATGTTGTTTAATTTTCATGTATTTGTACAGTTTCCAAAGTTTCTAGTATTGATTTCTAATTTTATTTTGTTGTGGTCTGAGAAGATACTTAATATGATTTCAATTCTTTAATTTGTCGTGACTTTTTCTGGCCTAACATATGGTCTGTCCTGGAGAACATTCCACATGCTGATGACAAGACTATATTCTGTAGCTGTTCAATGAAATTGCTTGTATCTTAATTATTTTATTTCTATTGCTTGTTTTGAATTTATTTTGTTCTTCTCTTTGCAGGATCTTAACATTGTAGCTTAGATTATTGAGCTGAGACTAATATATGCATTTATTATTACAAATTTTCCTCTCATAGCCTTAGCTGCATTGCACATACTTTGGCATGCTGTATTTTCATTTTCATTCTGTGTTTTTCAATTTTCCTTAAGACTTTCTTTTTGATCCAAAAGTTATTTACAAGTGTGTCGTTCAATTTGCAATAATGTGAAGATTTTCTTGTCATCGTTCTCTTATTGAGTTCTGCTTTTATTCTACTTTGATAAAGAAAATGCTGTGTCTGATTTTAGTTTTAAAAAAATTGTTGAGGCTTGTTTTATGGCTCAAAATATGGCATATCTTGTTATATATTTTGTGGACATATAAAGACAGCATATATATTCTGCTGTTGTTGAGTACATTGTTTTATAAATGTTGATTGGACCTTGTTGGTTGACAGTGTTGTTGAGTTCTAGATTTTCTCTTCAATTTTGTGAAAGATGACTCTTGAAGCCTTCACTGTAACTGTGGGATTTTTCTGTTATTTCTCATGTCAGTAGATCAGCTTTTGCTTCACATATTTTGTAGATCTGTTGTTTATAAATGTATAAATGCATATACATTTATGATTTTTATGTTTTCTTGATGTATGGCCCTCTACCACTATATAATGTCTGTTTCTGCCTCTAGTGATCTTTCTTTCTGAAGTCTGCTTTATCTGATACTAATATAGCCATTCTTGCTTTTCTTTCCTTGTTTGTGTTAAATATTCTTTACCATCCTTTAAATTTTAAGTTGTCTTTATCATGATATTTTAAATGCAATTCTTATAGGGAGCTTACAGTTGGGTAATGGTTTTTAGTCCACTATGCTAATCTCCATTTTCAGTTAGTGTGTTTAGTATTCTTATATGCAATTTAACTACTAGTGTTTTATAGTTTGACTCTACCATTTTGTTTTGTTTCTCTTCTTTTAATACTTTATTTTTTTCCTGCTCTCCTATGGCTTAACTGAACAATTTTTAGTATTTCATTTTAATTTGTATGTGGTGTATTTGAGTGTATCTCTTTGGATAGCATTTTAAGTCATTGTTCTAGATGTTAAATATACAGAACTTATGGTGTCTGCTATAATTTTAGTTTGAATGAAGTGTAGAAAAGTAACTTGCCATTATGTCCTCTTACATGGTAAACTGTGTCCCTCAACTATTTATATGTTGAGATCCTAACCTCCAGTGTCTAAATGTGATTATAATTGGAGATAAGGTTATAATAGCAGTGAATAAATTTAAATGAAGTCGTTTAGGGTAGACCCTAATCCAGTATGGCTAGTGTCCTTTTAAGAAAGGAAATTAGAACACAGACATACATAACAGAAAGACCATGTGAAAACACAGGGAGATGATGGCCATAGGCAAGCCCAGGAGGGAGGTCTTAAAAGAAGTCAACTCGGCCAGATGCGTGGCTCACACCTGTGATCTCAGCACTTTGGGAGGCCGAGGTGGGTGGATCACAAGGTCAGGAGTTCAAGACCAGCCTGGACAATATGGTGAAACCCTGTCTCTATTAAAAACACAAAAATTAGCCAGGTGTGGTGGCACACGCCTGTAATCCCAGCTACTCGGGTGATTGAGGCACAAGAATCGCTTGAACCCAGGAAGCAAAGGTTGCAGTGAGCTGAGATTGTGCCACTGCATTCCAGCCTGGGCAAGACTCTGTCTCAAAAAAAAAAAAAAAGAAAGAAAGAAACTTAACTCAGCTGATACCTCGATCACAGCCTCCTGGACTCAAAAAATGTGAGAAAATAAAATTCTGTTGTTTAAACCACCCAGTCTGTGGTACTTTGACTTAAATGATAGCATAAGTTACTTAAAATACCCTATTCCTGATTCATTATTTGTATATTAAGCATAACAGCATGTTTCAGTTGCTGTTTCTTCTCATCAGTTTTGGCAGAGTTGGTGAGGGAATGCGTACTGCCAGGACAAATACAAATGTATTTATAAAACTCACATCTTTTGGATGTGGCTTTTCAGAGATATTAATCTCATAAAAAGCTGATCAAAGAATAAAGATGAATCTTTGAGTCTACAAAGGAATACAGAAAAATCAATATGTTATTTTCTTATTTGAAGCTTTAAGTTTCAGCATAATATAAAAGAATAAAATTACTATCACCTGAGAATCTACAGAAACGAAGTTGTTAAAAGTAAGCATACATATTTGGATTAATTTGATATTTATGTATTTATTTAGAGACAGACTCTCACTCTATTGCCCAGGCTGGAATGTGGTGGTACAATCAGAGCTCATTGCAGCCTTAAACTCCTGGACACAAACCATCCCCTTGCCTCAGCCTCCCAAGTAGCTGGGACTACAGACATGCCCCACTAAACTTAGCTAATTTTTTAGAAACTTTTTGTGGGGACAGGGTTGTCCAGGCTGGTATTGAACTTTTGGACTCAAACAATCATCCTCCATTGACCTCCCAAAGTGTGGAGATTACAGACCTAAGCCACTGTGCCTAGCCCATATTTGATTTTAAATTACCTTGAGTATCATTTTTCCTCAAGCAAATCTGTGCATTAATTTTGCAGGCCAATAGAGGTGAAAGAAAACTGAAAACATTACAAGGTATATTTGTTATGTGAAAACTGTTTGAAAAGATAGTTGATTCATAAAGCGAGATAAAAGACAATGTGGAGATAAGTTATATATACTCACCACGTTAGTTTTCCACTGTGGCCACAACAAATTACCCAAAATCTGTGCTTAAAAACAACACCCGTTAATTATACCTTCATTTCTGTGGGTCAGAAGCCTGGGCACGGTGTGACTGAGATGGTTCCTCAGCTTCAGGGCTCACAGTACTAAAATCAAGGTGTCATCAGGGCTTAGTTCATTGTTCATGGCTTAGAGGAAGAATCTCCTTACCAGATCATTTGGATTGTTGGCTAAATTCAGTTCCTTACATTCTAGGGCTGAGCTTGCCACTTCCTTGCTTTGCTTTGACAGGCTGTCCACATTCCTCCCCATGCTTCTTCGGTGCTCCTTTTAGTGGGGATGAGCTGAGGTCCTCGGATTCTTTGGATCTTTCTGACATCTCCTTTTCTGCCAGAGAAAGTTCTCTGCTTTTAAAGGTTTATGATATGACACTGGGTTTGTTTGGTCATCCAGTATAACCTTCCTATCTTAAAGTCCATAATCTTAATTATAGCTACTCTCTCTCT
>NW_012121934.1:0-1654 GCF_000951035.1 Colobus angolensis palliatus
GTGCTGACTATGGAAAATATTAAGGAAGTATTTGTGATTTACTCCACTACACATTTATTTTCAGGAAAATAAACAGGGTAACCTGTCTTGTTAGTAAAGAGATGCATCGTTTGAAACATTATGCACTTCAAGAGGAAAACCCAACTCTTAAATCCATGTTTAAAGTATATTTGGATGACAATAGGTTTTATTCATGAATAGTAAAACAAGCTGTTAAAGTGTGTCTGATAAATATACTAGGCTAAAAGGAATCAAATATAATGGGGAGGAGAATGCTATTTGAACAGAATAAAAATGCAATGGCTTATATGACTGAAAAAGCTAAAAAGAGGCCAGGCACGGTGGCTCACACCTGTAATCCCAGCACTTTGGGAGGTTGAGGTGGGCAGATCACCTGAGGTCAGGAGTTCGAGACCAGCCTGACCAACATGGAGAAACCCTGTCTCTACTAAAAACACAAAATTAGCCAGGAGTGGTGGCACAAGCCTGTAATCCCAGCTACTCTGGAGGCTGAGGCAGGAGACTCACTTGAAGCCAGGACGCAGGGGTTGCAGTGACCTGAGATCGTACCATTGCACTCCAGCCTGAACAACAAGAGTGAAACTCCATCTCAAAAAAAAAAAAAACAAAACAACTACAGTGAGACCACCAGAATATAAATGCTCCAAAACACAAGCATAAACAAGACAATAATATATCTTAAACAAAGGTTAGTGAATTTATGGAAGCCCTTACTCCTAAATGAGTAAGCCAGATGGAGAATCTAAGTATATATAAGTGGAATTTAGTTTTACTCAAGAAGAATATTATATAATAGGTTATTATAGGAAATTAAGCTAATTGTATCAAATGGAATTTTTAGTTAACAACCTCTTTTTCTTTCTAGACAATGCGGTCCTTGATGTCAAAGTGCCACTTCAATTCCTATAGATATCTTCATCACCAAGCACTGGGTTTGACACATAGAAACCATTCCACATATGTTTGTTAAATAAATGACAACACATATTCATTAAATATTTACTAGGCTTCAAGTGGTTTGTTAGACAAAAGCTACAGGAACCTATAAGACTTGTTGAATTATTAATTCTCTATATCCCAACATTAGACTGCAGAATTTACCACTTTAATGTCTCTAATTTAAAGCATAAAAATTAATTCTGAAAATTTTTTTTAAGCAATAAAAAAAATTTCAAATAAATGAGGAAGATTAGTTTGACAGTGATCCTCGAGGAATGAGCTAGGCAGTCAACTAGTATATTTAAAATCCTTTGGTGAAATGCCACCTGATAATTAATTGTCAGAGACTTCCCTGTGAGATCCCTGTGAGTTAAGTAGGAGATCTGTCCAGCTTAAATATTAAATGTATAATGAGGAACAAATACATGAGAAGTAAATGAACACAAGAAAATATACCAAAAATAATATATCTAACTTAGTGGTTACAAAATATGAGATTTATAAATCAGAGTTCTTTTTCATAAATGGCTCAATATCTGACACAGCAACCCCAGCTGTGGAGAAACATATCTTCAGAAGAAAATTTCTTAACTTTCCAATACAAATGCCCTTGATAAAAAAGGCAGACATCTAAGTCACTACTGTTTGGACGAACGGAGGCAAGATGGTGCACTTCCGGGTTCTTCATCCCCCC
>NW_012121935.1:0-1096 GCF_000951035.1 Colobus angolensis palliatus
AAGTAATCCTCCCACCTCAGCCTCCTGAGTAGCTAGGACTACAGGCCTGTGCCACCACACCCAGCTAATTTTTTTATAGAGACAGGGTTTCACCATGTTGACCAGGCTGGTCTCCAACTCCTGAGCTCAAGAGATCCACCCATCTAGTGGATCCTCCCAAAGTACTGGGTCTACAGGTATGACCCACCGCACCCGGCCCCTTCTTCTTTTTTAATGTAGGTAATTATTGCTATAAACTTCCCGCCTAGTACTGCATTTGCTAAATCCAATAAGTTTTAGTATGGTATGTTTTCATTTCTGTTTGTTTCAAAATATTTTCTAATTTTCCTTATTTCTTCTTGACCAATTGGTTGTTCCAGAGCATGTTGTTTAATTTCCACATATTTGTGAATTTTCCAACTTGCCCTCTGCTATTGACTTGTAGTTTCATCCCAATGTGGTCCAAAAAGATTCTTGGTATTATTTCAATCTTCTTAAATGTGTTAAGACTTATTTTGTGACCTAACAGGTGATTTATCCTGAAGAATGTTCTGTGTATCCATGAAAAGAAGGTGTATTCTGCTGCTTTTGGGTGGATGCATTTACTTTTTTTTTCTCTTCTTTTCTTTTCTTTTTTTTTTTTTTTTGGAGATGGAGTCTAGCTCTTTTATCCAGGCTGGAGTGCAGTGGCACAATCTCGGCTCACTGCAACCTCTACCTCCCTGATTCAAGCGATTCTCCGACCTCAGCCTCCCTACATAGCTGGGATTACAAGCACACACCACAACACCTGGCTAATTTCTATTTTTAGTAGAGATGGAGTTTCACCCCATGTTGGCCAGGATGGTCTTGAACTCTTGACCTCAGGTGATCTGCCCACCTCAGCCTTCCAAAGTGCTAGGATTACAGGCGTGAGCCACCACACCCGGCCCACATTCACTTTTTAAAACAAAAATGGTTGAGCTCGTAGTTGATCTAATCTTGGATTTTTGTCAGATGAATTGCTTTTAAGAAGGGTCTACCTGGCCGGGCGCGGTGGCTCAAGCCTGTAATCCCAGCACTTTGGGAGGCCGAGACGGGTGGATCACGAGGTCAGGAGATCGAGACCATCCTGGCT
>NW_012121936.1:0-1018 GCF_000951035.1 Colobus angolensis palliatus
TTTTTTTTTTTTTTTTTATTCTGGAAAGAATGTCTATGGAAGTTTGATTGAAATAGCATTGAATCTATGAATCACTTTGGTCAGTATGTCCATTTTCACGATATTGATTCTTCCTATCCATGAGGATGGAATGCTTTTCCATTTGTTTGTGTCCTCTCTTATTTCCTTGAGAAGTAGTTTGTAGTTCTCCTGAAGAGATCCTTCACATCCCTTGTTAGCTGAACTCCTAGGTATTTTATTCTCTTTGTAGTAATTATGAATAGGAGTTCATTCATGATTTGGCTCTCGGCTTGTCTATTGTTGGTGTATAGGAATGCTTGTAATTTTTGCACATTGATTTTGTCTTCTGAGACTTTGCTAAAGTTGCTTATCAGCTTAAGGAGTTTTTGGGCTGAGACAATGAGGTTTTCTAAATATACAATCATGTTGTTAGCAAACAGAGACAGCTTGATTTCCTCTTTTCTTATTGGAGTACGCTTTATTTCTTTCTCTTGCTCGATTGCCCTGTCCAGAACTTCCAATACTATGCTGAATAGGAGTGGTGAGAGAGGGAAATCCATGTCTTGTACCAGTTTTCAAAGGGAATGCTTCCAGCTTTTGCCCATTCAGTATGAGATTGGTTATGGGTTTGTTATAAATAGCTCTTGTTATTTTGAGATATGTTCCATCAATACCTAGTTATTGAGAGTTTTTAACGTGAAGGAATGTTAAATTTTATCAAAGGCCTTTTCTGCATCTATTGAGATGATCATGTGGTTTTTGTCATTGATTTGTTTATGTGATGGATTACATTTATTGGTTTGTGTATGTTGAACCAGCCTTGCATCCCAGGGATGAAGCCGACTTGATCATAAGTGGCTAAACTTTTTGATGTGCTGCTGGATTTGGTTTGCCAGTATTTTATTGAAAATTTTTGCATTGATATTCATCAGGGATATTGGCCTAAAATTTTTTTGTTGTTGTTGCTTCTCTGCCAGGTTTTGGTGTCAGGATGATGCTGGCCTCATAAAATGAGTTA
>NW_012121937.1:0-1057 GCF_000951035.1 Colobus angolensis palliatus
CGCCCGGCCCATTCTGTCATTTCTAGACAGAGGAAGTACCTTCAAGAGAATACAGGAACAGAGAAACACTATGAATACTGAAAGCTTTCCTTACGTGAGAGTTTTGCCTGAAACTGTTCATGTTTACTAACTACCAACAGAAACTACTAGATGGACTGGAAGGGAAGCTAGCATTTGCTGTGTGCCTGCCTCACACCAAGCTGGGAGCCTGCTCTCATGGACTTGGGGTATGATGATGCCCATGTCAGCCACCACTACATGGCAAGAAGGAACATGGCAGCTCTGGGGCCTGCCACCTGTGTTGTGCAGACTGTAGAACATTTCTCAGCTGGAAGTACTACACTTACACATTTCAGCATTCAAAGGATCTTCACAGATACCATGGGGATATTTAAAAGGTTCTATCTGGCAGGAAATTATATAAGGCATAGTAGGTTGTTTTTTAACTGCCTAAAGAGTAGTATAAGATAAGATGGTATATTTAACTGCCACGTCAAAATGGTACAGTAGATCAGCCCTGGGTTTTCACTCTTCATTAACGTTAGATAACAGGAGACAATTCTGGCCCAAGCAAAGGAGATTAGCTAGTGTTCCCCACTTCTGTTATAAATACGTTTTCACTCTCTAAAACAAATTTTCATCTAAGACTCTCTTGTCCTTTTTTAGACAGCTTGACAGTTGAAGGTGTTGGTTCTCAAATCAGATTACCTGTGTTTGAATCCCAGCTCTGCCATTTTCCAGATGTGTGACCTTGGGCAAGTTACTGAACTTTTCTAGGACTTGTTTTCTTCATCAGTAAAATAAGCATAGTAATGGTTTCTATCTCATGAGATAGTGCTGATAACTAAATGAGATGAGCCATGTAAAAGGTTTTGTGCAATGCTGAACACATAGTTCTCGGTAATATTAGCTATTATCACTGTTCTGCGTAAGAGAGAAATTCATTTAGAAAATGGGCTCCTGGCCGGGCGCGGTGGCTCAAGCCTGTAATCCCAGCACTTTGGGAGGCCGAGACGGGTGGATCACGAGGTCAGGAGATCGAGACCATCCTGACTAA
>NW_012121938.1:0-1305 GCF_000951035.1 Colobus angolensis palliatus
GAGGTCAGGAGTTTGAGACTAGCCTGACCAACATGGAGAAACCCCGTCTCTACTAAAAATACAAAATTAGCCGGGTATGGTGGCGCATGCCTGTAATCCCCAGCTACTCAGGAAGGCTGAGGCAGGAGAATCGCTTGAGCCCAGGAGGCGGAGGTTGCGGTAAGCCGAGATCATGCCATCATACCACTGCACGCCAGCTTGGGCAATAAGAGCGAAACTCGGTCTCACACACACACACACACACACACACACACAAAAAAAAAAAAAAAAAAAAAAAGGAAAAAAAGAAGAAGAAATGCCTGGAGCCAGAACTATTTCATTAGCAAATCAAGGAAGAAACTTTCTTGAAGTTATAGCGACTATTAAGGAACTTTCACAATTTGGCATCACTTCCCTAGTTCTCTCCTCTGCATACTGACCCTGGGCCTCTACTGCTCTTTCTAGCTTTCCACGGATGTTCTGTTTACCTGGATTCATCCTGTGTATGTAGTGGAGGGTGATGACCCACTTTTAAATTGCAAAGGCTGTCATTTTCTTTTCCTTCTTTCTTGATTTGCCAGTCTGAATTAATTGATACACATTTATGAAAGAAGGAGCAGGAAAGAATCCATATGAATTACTCTGCATTTAACATTTATTGAGTACATATCATATGCCAGGATCATAGTTCTATGCCTTAATGCATTACATTTCTGGTAATCTGCGAAATAATCCTGTGGGGATAGGAGTTGCCTGCTTCATTTTATAAATGGGAAGCTGGAGACTCATAGGCTTTGTCAGTCTTCCATGTTAAAATATCTCATCAATGGTCAGATCTGGATTTGAATTTAAGGTTTTCTGGCATAAATTTTCTGCTTTCAGCTGTATCCTAAATAAAAAATACCAGTCTTGTGAAAAAAATGAAAGCTGATGAATATAGATACATACTTCTTAAAGTACAGGATTCTGTCCAGGCACAGTGGCTCACGCTTGTAATAACAGCACTTTGGGAGACCGAGGCAGGTGGATCACTTGAGGTCAGGAGTTCGAGACCAATCCGGCCAACATGGTAAAACCCCGTCTCTACTAAAAATACAAAAATTAGCCAGGAGTGGTGTTGCATGCCTGTAGTCTCAGCTACTTGTGAGGCTGAGGCAGGAGAATCACTTGAACCCAGGAGGCAGAGGTTGCAGTGAGCTGAGATCACGCCACTGCATTCCCGCCTGGGCAACAGAGGAACAGAAGCAGCAGAGACTCCCTCTAAAAAAAAGAAAAAAAAAAAAAAGAAAAGAAAAGAAAAATAAAAGTAGAGAACGTTGGCAATGT
>NW_012121939.1:0-1299 GCF_000951035.1 Colobus angolensis palliatus
GATATGTAGCTTTGGGCCTGCTAGTTAAATTTTTTGAGGTTCAGTTTTCTGTGAGATGGAGATAATAATATTATCTGTATTACAGGATTTTATAAGAATAAAATGATAAGTACTTTTTTTTTTTGAGACAGAGTCTCACTCCATCACCCAGGCTGGAGTGCAGTGCTGTGATCTCGGCTCACTGCAACCTCTGCCTCCCAGGTTCAAGAGATTCTCATGCCTCAGCCTCCCAAGTAGCTGAAAGTACAGATGTGCCACCACGCCCAGCTAATTTTTGCATTATTAGTAGAGACAGAGTTTCGCCATGTTGGCCACGCTGGTCTCCAACTCCTGACCTCAAGTGATCTGCCCTCCTCAGCCTCCCAGAGTGCAGAATTACAGGTGTGATCCAGAAAAGTACAAATAATTAAACAATAAATATGAACTGGGCACAGTGACTCACACCTGTAACCCAGCACTTTGGGAGGCTGAGGCAGGAGGATTGCTTGGGCCCAGGAGTTCCAGACTAGCCTGGGCAACATAGCAAGGCTCCATCTCTACAATAAATAAATAAATAAATACAAAAATAAATAAAACTAGCTGGGCATGGTGGCACACACCTGTGGTCCCAGCAACTCGGGAGGCAGAGCAGGGAGGATGGCTTGAGCCAGGGAGTTTGAGGCTGCAGTGAGCCATGATCACACCACTACACTCCAGCCTGGGTGACAGAGAAAGACCCTGTCTCAACAAAAATTAAATGAAAAAAAAAAAAAAAACAACGAGGATAAAAAAGGTAAAACCCTTGGCATGATGGCATTGTTATTGTTGTTGTGTTATTGTTATAATTATTATTAAACCTTTTTAGGATTGGATGTTTTTTCTCTTAGCTTACTAATCTCTAAGCAAATACAATAAGAGAGGCAGCATGCTATAGAAAAAAAACCAGTGGTCTCTGCCCATAAGTATCACGAGCTTTAGAGAAATCATTATGTCTCTCATCTCAAAGCTAAGTTTGATCTTCTGTATTACGGTGATGCAGGTTGTATGAACTTTCCTTGACACACTTGAGGATACTGGACACGTATTTTTCTGAAGCCAAGTAAACTCTGACCCTGGGTGCACAAGGGGGGCAAGAAATTTAGTCTTGGTCTTGTTGATAATCTCCTCCCTCGCCGAGGAACTTTTAAGAAGGGGGTCCTCGATCTTTAGTCCATACACAGTGCTCGTGCAAGGTCCTTTGTCCAAGTCCCTTGAAGGTGGGTCACTCTGATCATTCTTTGCCAAACTTGATCATAGGGTCTTGGTCAGGAGCAAAGAGCC
>NW_012121940.1:0-1522 GCF_000951035.1 Colobus angolensis palliatus
ACTATAGCAGCCAGGCATGGTGGCTCACATCTGTAATCCCAGCATTTTGGGAGGCTGAGGCAGGTGGATTAAAGGAGGCCAGGAGTTTGAGACTGGCCTGGCCAACATGGTGAAACCCTGTCCCTACTAAAAATACAAAAATTAGCCAGGCATGGTAGCACGTACCTGTAGTCCCAGCTACTTGGGAGGCTGAAGTGGGAGGATGGCTTGAGCCTGAGAGGCAAATGTTGCATTGAGCTGTGATCGTGCCACTGCACTCCAGCCTGGGCAACAGATCCAGACCTTATCTCAAGAAAAAAGAAAAAAAACCACATACATACATATAATTTTTAGAAATCTTACTTGCTTTTAAAGTATCCACTCAGTGACAATAACTCCATCACTTTTCTGTATTTTGACTTTTTTGTTTTTTTTTTAAGGTTACCAATCTGGATGACAGTAACTGGGCAGCTGCATTTTCATCACAGCGTTCTGGGCTCTTCACAAACACAGAGCCTCACAGTGTAACAGAAGATGTAACTATCAGTGCTGTTATGTTACGTGAGGATGATCCTGGAGAAGCTGGTAAAATGTCTTTGAGCTTTGTGACAAGTAGCTTTTCACTTCACTAAGATCAAGGAAATCATCTCTTCCTGTTTCTGAACATCATTATGTTTTTTTCTTTCTTTTTTTTTTCCCCCTTTTTTTGGAGATGGAGTCTTGCTCAGTCGCCCAGGCTGGAGTGCGGTGGCGTGATCTCGGCTCGCTGCAAGCTCCACTTCCCGAGTTCACGCCATTCTCCTGCCTCAGCCTCCCCAGTAGCTGGGACTACAGGTGTCCGCCACCACACCCAGCTAATTTTTTTTGTATTTTTAGTAGAGACGGAGTTTCACCATGTTAGCCAGGATGGTCTCGATCTCCAGACCTCGTGATCTGTCCGTCTCGGCCTCCCAAAGTGCTGGGATTACAGGTGTGAGCCACCGTGCCTGGCCATGTTTTTCTCTTTCTTTTCTTTCTTTCTGGCTTTTTTTCTTGAGAGAGTAGCTTAAACAACAAATTTTTGTGTGTGTGTTTTTTGAGACAAGAATCTCACTCTGTTGCCGGGTGTGGTGGCTCATGCCTATAATCCTAGCACTTTGGGAGGCTGAGGTGGGCGGATCACGAGGTCAGGAGTTCAAGACCAGCCTGGCCAACATGGTGAAACCCCGTCTCCACTAAAAATACAAAAATTAGTTGGGTATTGTGGCGCACGCTTGTAATCCCAGCTACTGGAGAGGCTGAGGCAGGAGAATCACTTGAACCGGGAGGCGGAGGTCGCAGTGAACTGAGATTGCGCCATTGCACTCCAACCTGGGCTACAGAACGAGACTCCATCAAAAAAAAATCTCACCCTGTCACCCAGGCTACATGCAGTGGCACAAGCATGGCTCACTGCAGCCTTAACTTCCCAGGCTTAAGCAATTCTGCAGCCTCAGCCTCCTAAGTGGTTGGGACTGCAGGCATGTACCACCATGCCCAGATAATTTTTTTTTTTTTTTTAGAC
>NW_012121941.1:0-1085 GCF_000951035.1 Colobus angolensis palliatus
CCGCCCGTCTCGGCCTCCCAAAGTGCTGGGATTACAGGCTTGAGCCACCGCGCTCGGCCTCTAATTCATCTTTTGTAAAGTGCTGTTCTTTGCCCCATTTCTTTCCGGAAATTTATCTTTCTTTTGGTATTCATTTATTTTCTTCCAGGTTGGTAACAATTCTTTACATATTAGAAGATTAACCATTAGTCTGTCATGTATGCTGCAAATAATTTGTATCCATTTTTTTTTTTTTTAATTTGAGATGAAGTCTCCCTCTGTTGCCCAGGCTGGAGTGCAGTGGCGTGATCTGGGCTCACTGCAAGCTCTGCCTCCTGGGTTCACGCCATTCTCCTGCCTCAGCCTCCCCAGTAACTGGGACTACAGGCACCCACCACCAAGCCCAGCTAATTTTTTGTATTTTTAGTAGAGACAGGATTTCACCATGTTAGCCAGGATGATCTCGATTTCCTGACCCCATGATCCGCCCACCTTGGCCTCCCAAAGTGCTAGGATTACAGGCGTGAGCCACTGCGCCCGGTTAATTTGTATTCATTTTTAAACCTTTTTCTTAATTTTTTGTATTTTGTGGGGGAGGATACAGATGTTTTAAAGTGTTATTAGTAAAGTCTATTAATCCTTTCTTTTAGGATTTTTGCCTTTGGTTTTATTTTTAGGAAGTCTTACTTCTCTTGAGTTTATATAAATCATCATTTTATCTTAGTATTTTGTGTTTTTAAATATTAAAGTCTTAATCGTTTTTGAATTTATATTTGAATCCCTATGTATATAGGGAGAGTATATAAGATTTTTTTTTTTTTTGACATGGAATCTCGCTCTGTCACCCAGCCTGGAGAGTACAGTGGTAAGATCTTGGCTCACTGCAACGTCTGCCTCCTGGGTTCAAGCTATTCTCCTGCTTCAGTCTCCCAAGTAGCTGGGATTACAGGCTCCCGCCATCATGCCTGGCTAATTTTTGTATTTTTTTAAGAGACAGGGCTTCACCATGTTGGCCAAGCTGGTCTTGAACTTCTGACCTCAGGTGATCCACCTGCCTTGGCCTCCCAAAGTGCTGGGATTACAGGTATGAGCCATCGTACCTGGCC
>NW_012121942.1:0-3789 GCF_000951035.1 Colobus angolensis palliatus
CTCCACCTCCTGGGTTCAAGCAATTCTCCTGCCTCAGCCTCCTCTGTAGCTGGGATTACAGGTGCCCGCCACTATGCCCAGTTAATTTTTGTATTTTGAGTAGAGACAGGGTTTCACCATGTTAGCCAGGCTGGTCTTGAACTCCTGACCCCAAGTGATCCACCTGCCTCAGCCTCCCAAAGTGTTGGGATTACAGGCGTGAGCCACTGCACCTGGCCTTGACACAGACTTCTATAGCCAAATGTATGTGGGGTTTTCCCCCACACATGAAGCAGAAGACACTAACTGGGTTTCCTCTAATTCAATTCTGACACTGTCTACCTGGAGATAGCCTTGGATCCCCAGGTTAAGGACTCAGTCCCCAAGACTTCCCCCACCCAGTTCAGACACCAGTCACAAGTCCAATCTCCAGAATTTCTGACCAATCAGCTTCCACTGGGGTCCCTACAGCCCTCTCTTGGGGTTCAATTAGTTTGCTAGAGTGGCTCACAGAACTCAGGGAAACATATTTACCAGTTTATTACAAAGATATTTTAAAGGATACAAATAAATACCCAGATGAAGGGATGCAAAGGTGAGGTCTGGAAGGATCCTGGACACAGAGGCTTTTGTCCTTGTGGAGATGGGGTGCACCACCCTCTCAGCACGTGGATAAATTCTTATTCAGTTTCTTGTAAACCTCCACGTGTTCAGTTATCCAGAAGGCCCCAAAACCTGTCTTCTTGGACCTTTTATGAAGACTTCATTGGATAGGCATGATTAACAATCACGTAGAAACGTGATTGGACAAAAAGGTATAATTTAGTACTAATAAGCCATAGGCCGAGTGAGAAAACCCAGCAAGGCCTGTCTGTTCAGATTCTTCTTGGCCTGTCTATGGAGCATTCCTTCTTCCAGGGTATGGGGCAGAACGCTCTCTGGAATGAGGGTCTTATGACCCAAAATCAGATAATAGTCCTGCCTCAGGCATATAAAAGGAGGGCAGGGAAGGGTCAGAGAGAGAGAGAGATCCTATCTTTTGAGGCCAGTTTCTGAGGCCTAAGGTACCTCAACATTATATCAAGGGCTATGGGATTTATGAGACAGGAACTGTGGATGAAAGCATGTATAATATCACTCAGTAAGGAGGCCACACCATTGTTCCCAACACTAAAAACTACAAGACTTTTGTATACCCACCACATTCCCCATATCCTCAACTCTCGTTTTCTGAGTTATTTCCAAGAATGCCTTTGTGTTTTTATCTCGGTGTCCTCTGAAATTGTAAACTCACTGCACAGCACAGTCACTTCCACAAATAAAAGTTTGAACAGTCTTTGGGAGAGAGCTTTTCTTTGTTGCTACTTCCAGCCCTTGTTCATCATCCAGGCCACCTCAACTCCAAGTTCAGTTACACATTTCCCTAAAGAACATGTTCTTTTTCTTTGCCTTAGCTCTGCTCTCTTTCCCAAGCTTCTTTAGAACCTGAAGCCTAGATATTGAGAGAGGGCAGAGAATAGTCCACTTTCTGTGATCCTGACCTTTTCTATCAGCAGTCTTCAGCAAATCTCTCTCAAGAACTTCTTGTATAAGTTACTTTACGGTAGTAGTTTCACTCCTTTATGATTATTTTTAATCTAAGGCATTTTTTAAAAGAATAAAATCTTACCCAGAAACTAAAAACATTGAAGATGTAAAACTGAGGGGCAGATATGGATCTGGGGGCTGAAGTCTGTATTTGACTCCTTCCCTGATCTATAAGGCTCCATGGAAGAGATTCTGTGCTTTGGCCTCAATGTTTCTGTCCCTCAAATATTCATATGTTGAAATTCTATCTCCCACGATGTTTGTATTAGGAGGCGGGACCTTTAGGAAGTAATTAGGTCATGAGGGTGGGGCCCTCATCGATGAGATTAGTGCCTGCCATGGTCTAAATATTTGTGCCCCCCCTGCCACCTCCAAGTTTATATGTTGAAATGCCAGCCCTCAATATGATGGTATTGGGAGGTGGGGCTTTGGGGATGATATTGAGAAGTGGGGTCTTTGTGAGACTTGACCCTCATAATTGGGATTAACACCTTTATAAAAGAGAACCCAGAGAGCCTCTTTGCTCTTTTAACCATGTGAAGACACAATGAGGAGTCATCATTTATGAACCAGAAAATGAGACTTCATGAGACATCAAATCTGCCAGTGCCTTGATCTTTTTTTTTTTTTTTTTTTGAGGCAGGGTCTCGCTCTGTCTCCCAGGCTGGAGTGCAATGGCACTATCTCGGCTCACTGCAACCTCCAAATTTTGGGTTCAAGAGATTCTCCTGGTTCAGCCTCCCAAGTAGCTGGGATTGCATCTGCCCTCCATGACACTCAGCTAATTTTTGTATTTTTGTAGAGATGGAGTTTCACCATGTTGGTCAGGCTGGTCTTGAATTCCTGACCTCAAGTGATCCACCCACCTTGGCCTCCCAAAGTGATCTGTAATTTTTCTCTACTTTTGCCTACAAATTTCCCCTCATGCTCCAGAATTTATTTACTGTGTAGCCTGACACCCGTTTTAGAAGAATAATGCATAAATCCATCAGAGTTTATCTCTGGTCACTGGCACAGTTGGCTGAGTAGATGCTTTATGCTTCCTCTCCATTGGCAGGCATATAGTGGCAAAGGCTGGGCTGTACCCTGGGTGGTGGTTTTCTCTCAGAGTCAGAGTAAGAGGTTTGAGTGTTGCAGATACTGTGATCCACTTTTCAGGAAGATGCATCTCTCACTATTTGCCCCTGGGGCTCTACCTAACAAGTCTGATCTTTCTGTGAGACAGACTTCACATATTTGGAAACAGCTATTAAGTTCAATGGGTCTATTGTCTTCAAGTTGAAAAATCACACTTTTTCAGATATTTTTCATATGGCATGGTTTTAAGTTGATTGATGGTCCTTCCCATGCTTCCAAAGATATCACTGCAATTCCCCTCTACTTCCTGCAGCAGTAATTCTACCATAGGCAGGACCATTTTTATTTTTCATTGTAAACATTTCCTGCATTCATATATAATTTTATGTGCATATAAGTGTGCACCTTTATAGGAAATGTATCTCTATGACAGATGTCCCTTTTTCTATGCTATGCTCATATTTCTAAAATTGTTCACCAAAAATGACCAAATCAGGGCAAGATCAGTGCAAAAAGTATCAATAAAATAGATACATGTTGGTAATATCAGTTATAATATAGCAGAAAAAGTAAAATGATATCACTATATAAAGCTAAGATTGAATGGCATTACTCTCCTTCTTTATTTACATCTTTATTGTCCTCTCTTCAGACTGCCAGCTCTATTTATTATTCTTGTCAAAACAACATAAATCATTACATACACCAAATTAAGCCTCAAGTTGGGGCATGGGAGTGGATTCAGAGCTGCATAAAGTGAAATGATAACAGCATAAGTTGTATCAGTGTAGATAAGATTCTCAGGCTTCAACTAAAGTTAAGCAGTTAGTAATAAATTAAAAAAATGAAACTGAACTACTTACAGCCAAGAGCCTGTGCAGTGTAAACTCCCCCACATTCATATGCTGTACACCCTTGGGCCAGCTTTCAGAGGAGCAAGTCACAAATCCATCACGGTGTATCCCTAGCCATGTTAGGCACCAATTCCTGGTGAAAAAGGAATCCCAGTTTTCAATCTCCAGTGATAACCATCAACAACCATTCGTCATACTCAGCTGGAATGTGGAAAAAACAACACTCACTGGGTGTTTTTTTCTGATCTCACCACAACAACTGACACATACGTCTTTTTTTTTTTTTTTTTTT
>NW_012121943.1:0-1585 GCF_000951035.1 Colobus angolensis palliatus
TTATAGACGTGAGCCACCATGCCCAGCCCTCTCTCTAATTTTGACTCCAATATCTCCTCAGTTTGTCTATTACACTCAAAATTACCCCCAATCCCTATTTCTTTTGCTACTTAATTTTTTCCCTTACTTTTATCACTATCTAACATTCTAAATATTTTAAAATTAATTTTGTTTATTCTCTGTCCATTCTCTAGAATGTGAGCATCACCAGGACAGTTTTTCTTTGTTTGCTTTATTCACTTCTTTATATTTGGTACATGAAAGTCAATCAACGTGTTTTTTACTGAATGAATGAAAGAAGCAGTTTAGAACCTAGTTACTGAAAATGATCCAGAGGTTGCTTTTTAATTTCTTAAGAGGCAAGGTAACATTTTTCTTAGGAAATTTAATAGTCCAATTTAGTAAAATGTTTTTCTTTTAACATAGTTATACTGTAATATCCTTAAAGTTATGATGTGGTCAAATTTGTGGCCTTACTCCCAGTATTGTTCACTTAGGCTGTTATAGTACATGATGTGATATTTATTATTAATTAAGATACACTTTGAAAGCCCAATTATTTTTTACATTTTGATTTTTCCATGAATCGTTTTGTATATTATAGGCTTAATACTATTTTATAAAATAAATAGAAAAATTTGAGGGTAATCTGTTTGGCATACTACTGTCTTAGTTTTACAAAAGTTTTATTATAATAACTACATTTAATTTTTATCTTCACATGAGGTATTATCTTATAATTGTATTGGACATTTTGGAAAGCTTCTGAATCAAATTGACAAATGTGATTTTGCTCTGATGTTTAGTGATTTTACTTATTGTTGTTACCTTACTACACATAGTTATCTCTGTTTTATAACTTGCCATTTCTCCAACTTTTCAAACAATGCATGCTTGCTATAAAAGACAAACAATATAGAAATGCATTAAATAAAAAGTAAGCATTGCTCTTATTCCTACTCTACAAAAAAATGTAGTTAACCACTTAGTATATACTTAGTTTATGTGATTTCTTTCTAGACACATAGAAGCATATAATTTTGATATTATTTTATATTTTTACATAGGTATGTATATGTTTATGAATATAGTACTATATGATTTATTATTTATTCTTATTGTAAGAACATCTAATATGAACTGTATCTTCTTAACTTTTTTTTTTTTTTTTTTGAGACAGGTCTCTAACCCAGGCTGTAGTTCATTGGCACAATCTCAGCTTATTACAGCCTTGACCTCCTGGACTCAAGCCACCCTCCCACCTCGGCCGCCCAAATAGCTGAAACCACAGGTATGTGCACCACACCCAGCAAATTTTTGTATTTTTTGTAGAGACGAGGTTTTGCCATGTTGCCCAGGCTGGTCTCGGACACCTGAGCTCAAGCAATCTGCCCACCTCAGCCTCCCAAAGTGCTGGGATTATAGGCATGAGTCGCCATGCCCAGCAACAAAATTTTATGTATGTAATACATTAATTTTAACTATAGGCACAATGTTGCACAGCAGAACTCTAGAATTCATTCATTTTGTATGACTAAAATTTAGTACTCTGTAACTTAAAAGAATAATTATGACATTGATGAGA
>NW_012121944.1:0-21632 GCF_000951035.1 Colobus angolensis palliatus
GATTCTCTGCCTCAGCCTTTTCAAGTAGCTGGGACTACAGGCATGTGCCACCACACCCGGCTACTTTTTGTATTTTTAGTAAAGATAGGGTTTCACTCTGTTGGCTAGGCTGGTCTCAAACTCCTGACCTCAAGTGATATGCCTGCATCAGCCTGCCAAACTGCTGGGATTACAGGCTTGAGCCACCGCGCCCGGCCACCAGCAACATTTTTTAAAGTGGCAGTGTACGGCGGCGACAGACCTACTGCCCCTTGCGCAGCAGGGCTACCCCGTGGGCAGGGTCACCAGAATAGCGGCTCAGAGGCAGTTCTGTACTCATGTTTATGCCCAGTACTAATTATATGCAAAGTAAGGGGCAATTTATGCAGAAATTTCTTGGATGAGGGTGGTAACTTTCAGGTCATCAGGTTGTTGCTGTGGAAAGTGGTTGAAACTTCTGGGTGTTGCCATGGCATGATAAACTGACATGGCACACTGGTGAGTGTGTCTTACGAAAAGCTGCTTCCACCCAAGATGTGTATTAGCTAATCCCAAATTTGGTTCATTATCTGAGTCCTGCCTCTAGAGTCAAGTCCCATCTCCTACTCCATTGCCCCCTCCTTAAAATTAAGGGGCCTTCAGAGGGGTGAATGTTCATCCTCTGTAACTGCTTGCTTCCTGTTAAGTTTGTTGGCATAGGCCCTGCCTAGCAGCAGAGGAGCAAAAATCTCTGGATACTTTATCTAAGCGGCCCAGAAACAGGATGCTTCCATTCTCCAGGTCAGTATGCAGATGGGTTGGAAGCCTTGTGGCAGCACTGCCTTTACATGGAACTGCTGTAATCTAGAAGACACAAAGTTTACTAAGAGGTTAAACAAGCAAGGGCCAAATATTAGTGACAAGACACTACCAAAGTTTGTGGGAAAGGTAGGTAAAAACAAGGTGAGACTTTCAAGTCAAGGCACTTTTGATAGTTGACCAGATATAGTCGGGGTCATTGCCCTGGTTATGATGCAGGATAATAGGGTCTCTAGGCAGGGAACCTAAGGCCAATTCATACTTGCTTCCGAGAACTAAATCAAAAGGAAAACCCAAATTTCCATGCCCAAGTAACAAAAGGACCAGAGGCTACTCCCTTTGTAAACCACCACCTTTTTCTGTATGGCAGATGAAATATTGAGAGCACCTCTGATTCACCCCCTTCCACAACCAATCATCAGCCTGGCCATGGGTCAAGTCTTCACTGGCATAGGAGTATAACTTTGCAACTTCACTTCAGCCTCTGATTGGTCACTTTCGGCAACCAATCACACGCCTGCATAGGGGGTAACGTTGTAACTTTGCTTCAGCCTCTCATTGCAATCAATCAGGCTGATCGTGGGCCACTACTTCATTTACATATGGTGTACACCAAGTAACCAATGGGAAACCTCTAGAGGGTATTTAAACCCGAGAAAAGTCTGTAACGGGGCCCTTGAACCCCTTGCTATGATCTCCTCCCACCCTGTGGGGTGTACTTTTGCTTTTAATAAATCTCTGCTTTTGCTGCTTCATTCTTTCCTGGCTTTGTGCATTTTGTCCAATTCTTTGCTCCGAACGCCAAGAACTCAGACACCCTCTACTGGTAACAGTTTTATCTATTTAACTAGGTAGCTTGCTCATAGATCTTTTGAACGTTAATCTCAACGTGTCCATATGGGCAGCAGGTTGTATTAATACTTGCACAGACTCCACCTTTTTCAGCCAGTAAATAATCTAATGCTACTCTGTTATCGAGAACTACATTTGCCAAAGAGTCTAAGGACTCTTGAATTCCCTTTAATGCTTGACTTCTGTCGGTGGCTAAGGATTATAGGGTTTCAGTAAAGTTCTTTAGGATTAACTCATTAGGCAAAGCAGCCCCAGGCTGCTGCCAGTCCTATTGCTGCCCTGATTCCTGCCTGAATTAATCCTATTGCTTGCTTACTTACGGTATCCATGGGTCTTATGGGGTTCTAGACAGTGATCCCGGAGGGGCAAGGGTGGCCAACCTACATTCACCTCAGTTCCGAGTTTTTGATACATCAGGGAAACTACTCCTAAAAGAACAACTGACTTCCTAGGAAGATGAGAGCGGTTATGGGGTGTGAATTCTTTCCTTTCATGGCCACAAACAAAAATAGCCTAGTTGGGGCATAGACTGAGACCCAACGAGGTGTGATGTTTATCGTTTGCTGCCAAGCTGGGTCTGTAGAGATATTTTCCTCTTTTCGAACGGGGTGGTTTGAACCATCTTTGTTTTCCAGAATGGGGGAGTAGTCCCAACTTCTTGGACTAGGCAGTTGTTTTTCCCTTGTATGTTCTGATCTGGGAAAAGGCACCATATATGTTCTCCTTGCTTACAAATGGAATCCCATTTACCTTGTTGCAGCCTTGGGAACTTGGCAACTAACGTTCAATCAGAGCTTCTGTGTTATTAACACAACAGTGGGTGCAAAAAATAGAATCACTGGTGCACTGAAGATATAGATACCCAACTTCCAAGGTCTAGGTAATAGTGGCAGGGGGTTTCAGGTGGAATCTGCTAAGTGGTGGGAAGTTCCACTTCACAAGTAGAGGTTTGGGTATTTTGGGGTCACTATGGTTAGTAAGGGGGTCTCAGGGATGATTGTGAGATTTTCAAGATAGGCCAGAAGATAGAACTCTATCCTGGGGATGTTGATGACAAATGTAGCAACCATAAAGATGATTTCTCGATGCTATAACTTTTGAAATATGTACTATAGAACTTTGTTCCCCGCCCCCACACACACTGGATTAGGTTAACTGGGAGAGCAAACAGGATTAACAGTGGCAGCATGGTGTCCAGGTGGGCCTTAAAGTGGTCTGTACACCCAACAAGCATAAAAGAGCTGTTTCCCCAGAGGATGCAGCTGGTTAAAGTAATAGAAAAGAAGTATTACAGACAGGAAGAAGAGGAAGATTATTCCTGTTTCCATCTACACCATCATATTACCACTTCTGTCTGAGTATTGATTATGTAAAATAGGTAAAGGAGGTCTTCCAAAGGTTTACAGAAGTCTGTTGCAGTGTCCTTTCTTTGTGGTTATGACTCACAGTGACTCCTGTGTAGGTGTACAGAAGTAGTTATTTCTTGAAATTTAACAGCAGTTGGGGTGCTTAATATCTGATAAGGGCCCTTTCATTTTGGTTGTAATTGATTCTTGGGGGATCCTTCTTTTAAAGTTTTTTAGTGAGATGAAATCGGCTGGTTGAATAGGGAAGCTATTTTCTTCCTTTGTGGGGAAGGGTGATATTTTTATATCGGAGTGCCTTTTGAACTCAGCCTAAATTTTAATGGAGAGGGGAAGGTTTGTATAGATAATTACTACAAGCCAAGACCGCAGCAGGTGAACACACAGAATCAATAGACAAGTCCATTTTACAACCATATTTTCCTGCTTCTAGTCCCTGACTCCCAGTTCCTGGCTCCCATACTGCTCAAAAGGGTTTCCAGGACCAATGGGTGCCCAGCCATATCCAACCTCATCCAGCCCAGAACATATAACTGTCTATAAGTCCTCTGACTCCAAGTCCCCCAGTCATAGGGGTTCCACTAAGGGATATGATAGACCCAGGGCAGGCAGCACACCACCCCAGCCTTGGCACAGGACAAAATAAAAGCTTGGCCACTGACACGGCCTCCAGTGCACACTGACACAAAGGAATAAAATGAAATTTAAAATTAAAATCCATAGCCCCCAACACAATGAAGCAATGCCCACTTCCTGGCCAAAGGGAATGAAGTTTGGTAGGCACCCACCAGACCCCAGAATCCTTCTAAGCAATATTAATCAAAAGCAAAAATCAAAATAACATTACACACTGAGAAAAACAAGAGAATAGAATTAAGCTATAATGGGAGAAAACGCTGCTGCCAAGAACCTTTAAGACAAAACATTTTAGCATCGGGCCACAATAGTAGTCATAAGCAAAGGAGAAAACTCACAGGAGCGGGCATAAAAGCCAAAGGAAAGAGTTACAAGAATCTCAGAAGATTTCCAAATAAATAGATTACAAAGTCGAAAAGCAAAATTTCTGGTAATTTTCTGAATTAATATCAAAACTAGATTTGGCTCTGCTGTATAGACCATTTTCTAGAAAGTCTATCACAAACAATTTTCTTTAATCAAAGCAAGTTTAATCATCCACAAATTTTCTTTTATAAATTCACCTTTCTGAACAACTAACACAGACCATCTATAATATGCTTGAAATTTCTGAGTTGTCCTATACTACCTCTTTGCTAAATAAAACCAGTCATTGTATTCTAGGGCAAGAATGTACTATAAAAGATCTCTCCTCATACAAAATTACTCTTTTTTTATATCCTTCTTTGCAAAAAAGCAAACACATTTTCTACCCATAACTTTCTTTGTATCTCTCTTTTCTATCCAGATTCCCTCGTATTTTGAACCTCTTGCATTTTGAACTTTTGAAGTCATCAAAAGTTATCCCTTTTAATAACTTCAAAGTTAAACAAAAAATATTTTTATTTTTTCTCAATAAATAATACACTTTTTTCTTTTTTTTTTTCCTGGCCGGTTGCGGTGGCTCACACCTGTAATCCCAGCACTTTGGGAGGCTGAGGTGGGTGGATCCTGAGGTCAGGAGTTTGAGATCTGCCTGACCAACATGGTGAAACCCCATCTCTACTAAAAATACAAAAATTAGCCAGGCGTGGTGGCGTGCTCCTGTAATCCCAGCTACTCAGAAGGCTAAGGCAGGAGAATCCCTTGAACCCAGGAGGCAGAGGTTGCAGTGAGCCAAGATAGCGCCATTACACACCAGCCTAGGCAACAAAGCAAGACACCATCTCAAAAAAAAAAAAAAAAAAGGAATATACTTTTTTGGCACATTTTATGTAAGCCTAGGAAGGAAGAAGTCCTGAACTACTCATTTTACATTGGTATTCTACAGATGAGAACCATTCTACCATTTTAAGATTTTAACCACACAATAAGCTCACAACTTAATCACCTATTTAATTCACATGGATTTAGCTCTTTCACTTTTAACACTTTTATCTAGACTTCCTCCAAGATCCAAGATACCACAAAAAGTTAGTCATCACTTGAAGCATCTTAATCATTTCAAAGCCTGTGAACATCAGTAATTTACCTATGCAAATATCTTCAAGTTAAATTTTAGAATAGAGAACATTCTCTTGAAACTAATACGCTTTGACTAGTCTTACTTATGAGTGCTCTTTTATTTATAAACCAATTTGATAACATGCTAGACACAACACACATCACAATACCTGTATATATACCTAAACAAGCATAGTAAAGAAAACAACCTATACAAGACAGCTGGATTCAAGTCATTTACAAAACTGTGACCAATCTACCTGGCCAAATTTTGTTTGCCACAGTAAGTGTGGAAAACAGGAAGATGCGGGAAAGTGAATCCTATAGCATCAAATATGGAAGGGAGGGTGCAAACTGCATTGCTCAGGAGAAAACCTGGAGTCCCTGAGCCGCCAGAAAACTCACACAATAGTGGAGACACTGAAGAAAAATGTTTGGGCAGCTGCTTGTCTGCCACTGCAGGAAGCTTTCTGATGGGTCCAGGGTCCAAGACTCCCAGCAAACTTACTTCAGCAAGGCAGCTTATTGAGGCTGGTGGAATAAGGTTAGCTCTAATATTGATAGGGAGCTTTTGTTTTCCTCTCACCAGGGACAGTTAGGACATTCTCATTGCTAGTGGCCCTTTTGCTTATAGTAGGCACACTGATTCTGCCCTAGGGGCTGGCGAGTTGAGGGTTCTTGTCTAGGCATCCCAGATGCTTATTTGGCAACGTTTTCTCAAGATGACTATCCCTGCAGGGGCATGGGGATTAAAGTAAATGTTGGCAATTGTACTTTTTGGCTTTTTGACTTTATTTTTCCCTCTTTTGCCCTGTTCTTATTGTTGTAAACTTTAAAGGGTATGTTTAAGAGTTGGCATATAGGGGTATGAGGTCCCATTGCTGCTTTTTGTTGCTTCCTCCTAATATCGGGGCAATTGAGTAATAAAATGTATACCAAGGAAAGCTTGCGCTTCTGGGGGTCTGCGTCTGCATTAGTATATTTCCTGAGTGCCTCGACTCAATGTCCCAGAGACAGAGCGAGGATTTGATTGTTTCCCTGAGATACTTTTCTAACCCTGTCATAATGTACTGGCTTAATCACACACTTTTTCTTCCACATTTTTCCCACAGCACAGCAAGTGGAGGACAATATTTGAAAGTTATGACAAATATTTGTTAAATCAAATAGCCTGGTCAACTTAAGCTCCTCTATAAACTTTTCGGGATTCTCTGAAAACTGGCCATAATTTTTCTTTTAAAAAACCAAATTAGACATAGAAAATGGCACATATACTCCCTAAGTATTCCCTCATTTCCATTTACTAACTCTTGCAATGAGCACAGGTATGACTTTAGAGGCTGATGGTGATACTGGTTGGGTTTACTTTCTTGGGCAGCAGGGTGTATAGGCTGGGGCTAGTTGGATAAGGGGAAGAGGTTCCTGATGACCTTGGAGTGGAATCCTTCATGAGAGGGCTGGTGGGAATCCCCTCACAATTGAGGGATGAAGGGCGCTCTGGGGAGGGCATAAGTCTTCAAGGGGGAACAGCGAGGAGGGGGATCACTTAGGCATGACTTTCTGGTGCCTAGAAGTAATGTGAGCTAGTAAAAGGCCATACATCCTGTACCTAAGGGACCTCCTCCCATTTTTCTTCTTTATTACAAAATAAGTCTAATTATAAAATACCATTATAACGTAGAGAACCATGTTTAGGTCAAATCTCCTGGCTTTATAATTTGTATTGAATCCAAATTGTGTTGCAATAGAAAATGTTTATTTTTCTTTATGCCAAATTTGAATTTGCTCCAATGGCCTAAAAGATGCCCTCCAGTGGTGAGTCCTCTGGGATGCTCACAGTTGTCTCCATGTCTAGCAAGGATCTTCCCAGGGGGTTTTAGTTAACGTAAGTTTAGCAAAAGCCTACTTACTTTTCCCTTTTAAATTCCCTCCTTCTATAAAGGTGTAAATATAGATAGCAAGGTGTTATAAAAGTGGATTATGAGCTACAAATGGGCAGTTGGATGTTAAGCCTAAATTCCACAAAGTGTGAGAGTTGGGTGCAGCGAAGCACTAAACAAATGAAGGAAGAGAAAGGGGTAAACATTACCCAAGGGGAGACTTGTTCTGAATTTCTGGAGACCCTACCCAGTAACAGAGACATCAAAAAAAGATATTCAGGTGGCCACTTGTCTACTGCTGTTGGTGGCTGTCCATTAGTCCAGGAGCCAGGGAACTCCCAATTCCTTCGACCAGGAGGGTCTTGAGCAAGGCTGTTACAAGACAGCACACAGAAAGAAGCTTGAAACTGGCTATTAGGAAAATAATACTTCTAATTTTAGGGCAGAAAAATTCAAGACCAATATTCCCCTATGGGGAGGGTCTATATAACCCTCAATCATAGAGAGAATGTCAATGCCAAAAACCCAGAGCATCTGGGGGAGCAGCTTATAATATCAATGCTAAAAACCCAGAGTACCCAAGTTCCAGCCAATAAACATTGCCTCACTAAATGCTGAAAATCCTGGAAAACCTAGGAAGTGGCCAACAGCGAACCCAATACCAAGTTCAGGTCACAGAAAAACATGACTCTGACAATGGGCTACCTATCACAGCCAAGTGTCCTGCCACAAATAATTGCCCAAACACAGTAAACAGAAATTTGAAAGCAAACAAAAGACTGCGAACAAAACACAGACACTAGTAGTGGAAAAAAAAAAAAAAAAGATTGATGGAGCAATAAATTGGAGTTAGAGAAGAAAGAACAAAGGGAAGAGGTGGCAAGGACATGATTCAGGACACCATTCCTAGATTACTTCATATTACTGGGGGGCACAGAGTGGACACTCACCCACCCACTGGTGTCAAAATGGTACCAACCCATCCTCTACATGGGACCTGGTGTAGATTTCTACAGTGTTCCCTCATCTTGGATGGGCTCAGATGCCATGTGGGGCAGGAGGATGTCAACAAAGGGACCAGTAACCCACTAGCCTGCCAGTTGGAGCAGTCGGTCCTACAAAAGGCAGCAACACAATGGCCACTTGCCCATCTGTTCAGCTCCAATGCTTGCCAGGGAGACAATGGCTCTTCAAAGTGACTTTGGTTAGTGTGACAGCTCTGTAGTGTTAGCAGCTCTTTACTGTTACAGCCACAGTGTTAATAGCTCCTATCTGCCACTGCTCTCTGGAACTCATGACTCAGGTACAGTTCCATACTGTTACTCTCAAGAGCTTTTCCTAGTCAACTTCCTACAAGCAACTCTCCATCCCAGAGTCTGGTTCCAGGGAACTCACTCTAAGACTCTCTGCCATCTGGTTGCATGGACTGGGTTTGAGCTTCTCTGCTTGGAGGTCTGGGCACCAGAAATCTCCAGAACGGTTTGTTTACGAGATAATCAGTGAGATTGTGGGCTGGGACTGAGATTTTAGCCCAAAGTCTTCAAATCTCAAGTGCATTGAGACTCTGTCTTTGAGTTGAGTTGCTTCATGGCCAAGTTGAGGCCCAGCAACTGGAGTCCTTCTCCCAGCAATGCCCTAGCACTCTGAAGACAGGGAAACACCTAGACATAGTGCCTTTGATCCTTGGATATTGGTTTGGACTTTGATACTTGTAAGATGGGCCATTGATGATGACCCACTGGCTTGGAGGGCAGCAACCCGAGGAAGATCAAACAGAGAAGAATATAGTGGACCTTGCATTAACGGCTGCAACTGAAAGTCTCATGGGGCCTCATTACCAGCAATCAGGCTGGTGGAGGCTTTGGTCATAAAAAGTAAAATGTGATGTTAGCTGTCTGTTTTTCAGAAATGCCCTTTATTGTGTGGAGGACATTTTCTTCTATTTTTAGTTTGCTGAGTGTTTTACAATGAAAAGATATTAGATTTTGTCAGAAGCCTTTTCTGAATCAATTGAAATGATCATGTGGATTATCTCCTTGATCAAAGTTTGAATGTTGGATCATTTATGCATTCCAGGAATAAATCCCACTTTGCCATGCTGCATTGTCCTTTTAATGTTTTCTTGGATACCGTTTCCTAGTATTTTAAAAATATTTTTACATCTATATTTATAAGGGATATTGCTCGCTACATTCCTCTAAGCACTTTGGCTGGTTCTGGTATCAGGGTAATGCTGGACTCTTAGAACAAGTATCAGTTTCTTTCTCTTTTACTTTTTGGAAGATTTTGAGAAGGATTGGTGTTAATTTTTCAAATGTTTGGTTGGCTTTATCAGTGAAGCCTGTCTTATATTTTCTGGGAAGTTTTTGACAACTAATTGAGCCTTTTTATTTGAAATGAAAAAAGCCAATCACAAATAGCGTGTATACTGTATGATTCCATTGACATTAAATATCCATAGTAAATCCATAGATACAGGATGTATTTATTGCTAAATACAATTTTCAGTTTTTATATAACTACGGAAATGGGGAAATTATTCATAAAGACAAATTTAATAATTTTCTCACTATATAGATTCTCCAGTTTTTAAACAGTGCTATATAACTAATCAGCATCTTTCAACAATATTTATCATGTAAAACATACACACACACATCCACGCTAAATTGAAGTGCCCATTGTGTAGGACTTCATTTGGTTTTTCATATAAAATGTGGAACATATGCTACTTATTACTGCACATTTATGTATGTTTTACAATATACACTGGATATCCATGCAAAAACAAATAGGTATTTATTCATATTCAATTTAACCTTAAAATCAGAGAGAATGTGCTGGGGTGAGTGTCATTGATTGTGACTTATAGGCTTTCTTGATTTTTCCATCTAAGTTTTGATTTTACACTTTAGATACTTATGTTGTTACTCTGTTGCATTCCAATATTTACCACAATTTAAACCAAAACCACACTGTTTAAAACACCACACTAAGTGATGGTATCGCTGACCGAGCATATATTTTGTTGAGTGCCATCGCCATTGCTCTTTATGAATTCCCTACTTTGTGCTTCTTCTAGATACTGGCTGGGTTAGCCCTGCAGTGAGAGGCCTAATCCAAAACTGTCAGCATAAAATGTATTTGCATTGGCTGGAATAGCAGTGTTGCATCATTGATATAGTTAGGCGGTGGCAGCCCCTTGGACCCCGATAACTAAGAGACATAAACATGAGAGAACACAAACATGGGCAATCTAATCATGATGGACAAACATTACTTTTAAGAGAGAAACACACTTCTGTGTTTAAGAGCAGATCCAAATTGCACATCACTGTGGCATTAATTTATTTAACTTGATATCTGTAGAAATGAACATTGTGATACATTATTCTGTGATGTGCCTATTGTATATTTTAGGTTACAAAAATATTTTATACAAATTGTTCCATTAAAACCTCACTGTGATCTTCTGATATAAAATCGGAATTTTATATTGTTGGCAATGTCGAGATTAAATAAAATGACTTCTAAATGTATACTAAGCATAGCAAGTGATGCTGAGTAAACATTGAGTAAATATTAATGATGATAAATATTCTCATTGTCTTCGTTAATAAAATTGAACAATTCTATTACCCATTTACAAAGAACATTGGTGACAGTGGAAGGATTTACGAACTGTTCGTTGTAAATGATAAATATACTATGACGTTGCCACAATTAGGAACCTGTACAAGTATATGAAAAAGTTACTTCTTTCTTAGCCACTTTCAACCCTTTAGTCCCTTACAATAAAATACAAATTATTTTATTGGACAAACAAATCTATATCATGACCCATAAAAGAAGTTCAATAATTTTGTGTGTCCACGTGTGTCACAATTTTCCTCTTAACAATTTTGCTTTTCACTTTGAAACTGTTATAGATTCACAGGAGTTAGCAACGATAGCACAGAAAGGTAGCATGTAGACCCATTCAGTTTCCTTCAATGGTTACATCTTATACAGCTATAGTAAAACATTGAAATCAGGATTTGATACTGGCACGATGTGTGTGTATCCCTCTATATCATTTTATCCAATGTGTTGATTTATGCACTCACCACTAAGATCAAGACAGAGAATTAACCCATAACCAAAAATGTCTCCCTCATGCTTTTTAGTCGTAATCATCCCATTTCCCATACCATATCTAACCCCTGGAAACTCCTAATCTGTTTTATCCTGTTTAAACCAGTATTATGGTTTTATCTTTTGGAGACTAGTATATAAATGGAATCATTCAGTACGTGACCTTGGAGACTGGCTTTTTTTTCTCAGAGTATAATGCGCTTAGGAGTGGTCTAAGTTGTGTAATTGAATTCCATAGTTTGGATGCACCATAGTCTGTTTAGCTTTTTAACTATGGAGGAAAATTTTGGATGTGCCCAGGTTTGGTTGTTACGATTGGAACTGCTATGAACAACCATGTGCAGGATTTTGTGTAAACGTATATTTCCATTCCGCCTTGATATGTACCCAGGAGTGCAATTACTAGGTGTGGTAAGTATATATTTAGTATTTAAGAAATTACCAAACTACTGTCTAGGGTGGCTGGACCATTTTATATTCCCACCAGCAATATATAAGAGATCTAATTTATCTGTATGCCTGCCAGCATTTAGTGTTTTCACTATATGTGTGTGTGTGTGTGTGTGTATGTGTGTGTGTGTGTGTATATATATATCTAATTAAATTTAGTTCTTCTAATAGATGTGTAGTAATGTATCTAAGTGTGGTCTTAATGTACATTTCCCTAATGGCTAGTTATGTAGAACATCTTTTCATGAGCTTTTATACCACCAATATGCCCTCTTCAGTGAAATGTCTCATGTCTTTTCCTATTTTCTAGCTGGACTGTTATTCTCTTTACTGTTGACTTTTAAGAGTTCTTTATATATTATAGAATGTGTCCTTTTTCACCTGTGTGGTTGTCAAATATCTCCTCTAAGTCTGAACTTTGTCATTTTATCCTCTTAACAAGGTTTTTCACACAATGACAGTTTTAAATTTTGACCAAGTCAAATTTGTCATTTTTTTCTACTATGGATCATATTTTACTTTGATCAACTCCAGGTCCTGATGTTTTTCTCCTATTTTATTTTTTAAAAAGTTTTATAGTTTTATGTTTTGCATTTAAATCTATGATCCATTTTGAGTCATTTTTGATGTCTTAATATACTTTTTATTTTGGAATAATTTGATATTTACAGAAAAGTTGCAAATACAGTTCAGTTTTGCCTAGTTTCTATTAATGTGAACAGTTTTTAGTGCCACAGTACATTTGTCAGTACTGAGAAATTAACATTGGTACTCACGTACGAATGACTATTAACTAAACGACTAAACTCCAATTTTATTTGTATTTCACCAGCTTTTTTTTTTTTTTTTTTTGACAGAGTCTCACTCCATCGTTCATGCTGGAGTGCAGTGGCAGGAACTTGGCTCACTGCAACATCTGCCTCTGGGGCTCAGGCAATTCTCGTGCCTCAGCCTCCCATGTAGCTGGGACTACAGGCACATGCCACCATGCCCAGCGAATTTTTGTATTTTTAGTAAAGACAGGGTTTCACCTTGTTGGCCAGGCTGGTCTTGAACTCCTGACCTCAGGTGATCTGCCCGCCTTGTCCTCACAAAGTGCTGGAATTACAGGTGTGAGCCACCCCACTGAGACCAGCTTTTTATTAGTGCTTTGTTTTCCCCCCAGGGCCCAGTCTAGGATACGATTTTGTACTTTGTGATAGTTTTAACCATAAATATAAAATAAGTTATATGAAATGCATTGTCTGTACCAGTTGAGATAATTATGATTCATAATATTTATAAGTCATTTATTAATTTTCTAATATTATTTCATATTTACATAACTTGGATAAACAAAATGTTTTCACTAGTATCACTTTGAATACTATCAGATGCACTTTGCATTTTTCACTAGTATCACTTTGAATACTATCAGATGCACTACATTTTGGTTGTAGTTTGAATTTGTATTCACTCCCAAAGTGCTGGGATTACAGGCGTGAGCCAAGCACCTGGTCAGCAAGTTATGTTTTCAAAGTCGTTAGCATGTCATTTTCACTAGTACTGTATTTCTAATTTCTACCTTAATTGTATTTATGTCTCCTTAATAGTCATAACATTTTTTTTTGTGGCTTCTACTTATCCCAATAAATCTTGCCATTTGCCTGTATTGTTAGTTTTTTGAAATATTCAACAATTTGAGTTTTTATATTCTCTTTTTCTATTTTTATTTTGCATTATATAAATGTATGCTATTATTTTATGTCTTCTATTTTGGGGGCTTTTTGTTTATTCCTTCACAATGAATACATATAAAAATTATTGGCCTATTTTTCTTCCAATATAAATATGAAACACTATAGAGTTTTCTGAAAGCACCATGGGAAGTATTGGTATTTAGTATTTTCACTACATTTCATGTCTAATTATTTTTAAAATTTCCATTATGATTCACTGTTTAACTCCTAAGATATTTAGAATTTTTTATTTTCAAAATTGTTGATATGTTTTTGTTATTGTACAACTCATTGTACTTTCATTAGATATTAGGCTCAACATGATGCTTACCTTTAAAATTTATTGATCTTCTTTACAGCCTAGGCCATAATTAATATTTTGTTTACTATTTAGTTTTAAAACTGCTTGCTTTCTAATTATTGAATGCAGAAATCTATATATGGCCCAGAAGTCAAATAATAAATGAATAGCATTTATTATTCATATTTCCTTTACCTTTGCTGATTTTTAACATGTGGTGACACTTAATATTCAAGATAGATATATAGCTATATATCATTAGGGGATTTTCCATTCCTTCTTTCAGTTCTTTCACTGTGTGATCAAATATTTTGATGACATACTAATTTTTTCAAGCATATTTAAAATTGCTATTTTTCTTTTGGTGAATTGTATTTGTTAATGTTACACAATGACCCTTTCTATCCCTATCCTTGTGAACTAAACACTATTTCATCTCCTGTTAACTTGGTTACACCAGCTTTCTTTTGGCTGCTTTTTGCTTCATATGTCTTTTTTCATGCTTTTACTTTCAACTGCCATGTGTTCTTATGTTTAATATATGTTTCTTGCAAATAACATTAATCCCAATTCTGGGATTTACTTTATTGCTTCAATGTCACGACTTCAAATCACTCAGTCGAAATCCTTTCTTCAATTTCCTTCATGTTGATAGTTGATAGACTTTCATTTTAATGTAATTACAGCTACTCTCTCTCATCTCTCTCTCACTCACTCTCTCTCTCTCTCTCTTACACACACACACACAATTTCATTTCACCACAACAAACTTTATCATGGTAATTTATTACCTCTTCTACTCCATGCTCTAAGCAACTTCTGGAATACATATTCTCTTATTCAAGCACTTCATTTTTAACTGTTTTGACTGTAAATATCTGTGGAACAAAACTTCTAGGGTATGTATGCCCAAGAATAATTTCATCTTGCCGGGTTCTTTTTTTTTTTTTTTTTGAATGACACATTAGATAAATGTATATGAAAAAATTGACATTTATTCTTTATTTTCTTGAATCATATTTTGCTATTGAAAAGTCTGGTTATCAGGATGACTCCTGTTTTTGCTCTCTCTCTATAAGCTTCCAGAATTTGCTTCTTTACTTTAATACTAAAAGAATTCACTCTGATGTGTCTTGCTGTGTGTGTATATCTTTGGCAATTTGGTTCTCCTTTTCCAGTAAACTTTGAATCTCTTTTATTTTGTCACCTTTATGTTTCATTTAGTCTGAGAAATTTATCTCCGTTAGGTTTTGAAATACTTTATTCTCTTCATTTTCACTTCTCTATCTTTCTGGGGCTCTTGTCATCCAGATAGCAATACAATGATTCATATAGCTTAGCTGTTGTTATGTTTTTTCATTTCTTCTTGAAAGAAGAAACATTTCCCCAAACTAATAAACTGTTATTTCATTTTAAATGTGTTGTTTTTCTTTAAATAAAATTGTGTACATTTAAGTTTACAGCATGACATTTTGATATATATAGTGAAATATTTCTTATTCGTGTGATTGTTCTATGCTTCTTAAACTCACATCTCCAGCCTTTGTACACTATTCCCATTACCGCACATAGGGATTTACTCATTTCAACTTAGGTTCTTGTCTTCAATTTCAAGAATTGTATGTTGTTAGCTGCCTCTGGAATATGTTACATAACCTCTTCACTTACTCCAGATCATACTACTGTCCAATGTCTCTTGCATTTGGCAACCCTTACCCCTTTTCATTATTGGAGGTTTCAGTGGCTCCTAGTTTCCTATAAGAAGTGTGCATTTCGCCGGGCGCGGTGGCTCAAGCCTGTAATCCCCGCACTTTGGGAGGCCGAGACGGGTGGATCACGAGGTCAGGAAATCGAGACCATCCTGGCTAACACGGTGAAACCCCGTCTCTACTAAAAAATACAAAAAACTAGCTGGGCGAGGTGGCGGGCGCCTGTGGTCCCAGCTACTTGGGAGGCTGAGGCAGGAGAATGGCGTAAACCCGGGAGGCGGAGCTTGCAGTGAGCTGAGATCCGGCCACTGCACTCCAGCCCAGGCGACAGAGCGAGACTCCGTCTCAAAAAAAAAAAAAAGAAGTGTGCATTTCTGCTATGCAGCCATAAAAAAAGCTGAGTTCATGTCCTTTGCAGGGACATGGACGAAGCTGGAAACCATCATTCTCAGCAAACTAACCCAAGAACAGAAAACCAAACACCGCATGTTCTCACTCATAAGTGTGAGTTGAACAATGAGAACACATGGACAAAGGGAGGGGAACATCACACAACAGGGCCTGTTGCAGGGTGGGGGACTAGGGGTGGGATAGCATTAGTAGAAATACCCAATGAAGATGATGGGTTGATGGGTGCAGCAAATCACCATGGCATGTGTATACCTCTTTAACAAACCTGCACGTTCTGTCTGTGTATCCCAGAGCTTAAAGTATAATAATAATAATAAAGAAAGATGTGTGCATTTCTGTTGCCATGTGCTCCTTGTGTATTCCAAGAGGAGAAGGAAGATAAATGACCTTAAGCTAATGCACTCATACCAGTAATCCTCTATTATGATATTTCATTTCAAGTCTCGAAGTGATGAAAGCAAATTTATAATCTTCTTAACTCTGAGCAAAGCAAGAGGGGAAAATAAGGATTGCCTATTTCTTCTCTAATTCTCTAAGACAAATTGTTTTTCTTCACATATGTCTCTATGCAAGACTATTCTCTCTGTTTGCTCACTAGTGGGTCTCTTACTTGTCCTTCTATCTCAACGTAGTCTCTGAGACATTTTTCTAGATCTTAAAATGTTTGCTCAAGGCTCTGGGACTCTACTTTCATCAGGTGGCAATACTAGCCATGTTTACGTACTTGCCTTCATTATGGCAAGTTCCCTAAGGCCCCAGGTGTGTCTAGAAGTGCCACCTGGGAGTCAGAGACTACAGCCAAAAACCCTATAAGTGTACCTTGTATTCTATCGTATTGCAGCTGAGCTGGCACTCAAATCACAAGACACAGTCCTTTCACTCTTCCTTCCCCTTTCCTAAGGCAGAGGACCTCCACTGAGAAGCCAGTGCCAACCCAGGCCAGGAGAAGTACTGGCACACTACCACTGATGTTCCCTTAAGGCCAAGGTCTATTAAGTCAGCTTATGTTGAATGCGACCTGACCTGGAACTTGCCCACCAGGACAGTGGGCTCCCCTCTGGCCAGGGTAGGTCCAGAAATGCTGCCCACAAGTCACATCCTAGAATCAGGTATCCCAAGAGCCCGCTTGGTACTCTACCCCCTGTAATTGTGCTGGTACCTAAAGTGCAAGACAAAGTCCCCTTTATGTTTTCCTCTGCTTTTCTCAAGCAGAAGTGGTCTTACCCTAAAGCCAGTACATCTGGGAATGTGGTGAGTCACAACTGGATGCAGTAAGTCTCATGGTCTCACCCAAGACCCTCAAAATAGTACCTGGGTATCACTGGTGACTATTCAGGGCCCAAGGGCTAAATGCTATCGGGACTCAGACCTTCCCTTCCAGGCAGTGGGTTTCCTTCTGGCCCAGTGTGTATCTAGACGTATCGTCTGGGAGCTAGAGCCTGGAATGGGGGCCTCACAACTCTGACCAGTACCCTATCCTGCTATGGCTGAGCTGGTATCCAAAATGAAAACAAAGTCCTCCGCACTCTTTTATCTTCTCTCCTCATGTGGAAGGAAGGAGTCTCTTTTGGAGCCACAATCTCTGAAGCAGGAAATGAGGAAATATTGTAATGTTCTGCTATAAACCATTTTTGTGATACTGCATGCCCTTAATTTATATTCTGATTACCAGTTTACACTAACATAAATATAGATTCAATATTTTCATATACTACACATATTGCAAGATTATGTGTGTGTGTATATATATATATGCGCATTTATCTTTGTGACAATTTGATAGTATAATAACAGTAGTTTCTATTATATATTGGGGGGAACATACAAATTAGACAATCTACATAACTTCATAAAACAGTACCTGAGCCTTTTAAGTGATGTAAAGTTCTTGTTTAACCTAAAGCTAATAATGTGGAAACAGACAAATTCAAGATATAGAACATTCTAAGGGACAACGGATCTGAGTTTTTAAAAATTATCACAATCATAGAAAAAATAATGTCAGGCATACAAGTGCTTGGCATTATTTTCAGATTGAAAGAATAAGAGTCATCATAACTAAATGCAAAATATGAACCTTGGTTGGACACTGGACTAAAAATTTAAGCAGCTATAAAAATGATTGGGGCAGTAATCAAGAAAATTTGAATATAAAATATGTATTAGATGATGGTAAATTAATGATAACTATTCTTATTGTTATGAAATTCAGACTAAAGTACTTAGGGGTGAGGTGTTAAGGTGTCTGTAATTTACTTTCAAGTGGTTCAGAAAAAAGAAAAGCAAAATGTGGCAAAATGTAAACAATTTGTGGTAGATCTAGGTGAAGTTATACAGGTATGCAATGGAATATTTTGGAATTTTTCAAACTAAAAAGTTAGGGAATATGCACCAAAAGGATTTTTAGTCTCCCAATTTTCTTGCCTTAAAAATGTAACACATTTGGGGAAAACAATGAATTTTTTGCAGTACTAGGGCTCCTCATAGAGTTGAATATACAAGTATTCACGGATTCAGTCATTGTGCATTTCATTCTATACTCTTGTTTTTTTTTTTTTTTTTTTTTTACTACCTCACTGGACATTTCTTCTAAGTTTCTTTAGGTAGGTCCTCTTCTTTCTAACTTCTAAGTTATTAATATCCTAAGGCTTTGGTCTTCTTCTTTATTCTCTCTTTCTTGATTACTTCATCCAAATGTATGACTTTAAAATACTATCTGTAAGTTGACAACTTTCTTTTTTTTTTTATTTTTATTTATTTATTTATTTTTTTATTATACTTTAAGTTCTAGGGACATGTGCATAACGTGCAGGTTTGTTACATATGTATACTTGTGCCATGTTGGTGTGCTGCACCCATCAACTCATCAGCACCCATCAATTCATCATTTATATCAGGTATAACTCCCCAGTGCAATCCCTCCCCCCTCCCCCCTCCCCATGATAGGCCCCAGTGTGTGACGTTCCCCTTCCCGAGTCCAAGTGAACTCATTGTTCAGTTCCCACCTATGAGTGAGAACATGCGGTGTTTGGTTTTCTCTTCTTGTGATAGTTTGCTAAGAATGATGGTTTCCAGCTGCATCCATGTCCCTACAAAGGATGCAAACTCATCCTTGTTTTATGGCTGCATAGTATTCCATGGTGTATATGTGCCACATTTTCTTAATCCAGTCTGTCACTGATGGACATTTGGGTTGATGACAACTTTCAAATGTGTATATCTTGCTCAGATCACTTTCTCCAATTCTAAACTAATTAATATATCCAACTACCTACTCTACATCTCCACTTGGAAGTCAAATAGGCATTTTTTTCTTAAGGCAACATTTTTGCTATTTATTTACAGTTTCAAGACAGAAAACAGAAAAAATTTTTTCTTTTTTCTTTTTTCAATTTTTTCTAATAGGCTTCTTAAATTCAGCATGTTGACAGTTGGACTTCTGATATTTTCCCTTTGAGCTTGCTCTACCCAAAGCCTACTTTATCTCAATGGTTAGTAGCTCCATTCTTCTAGTTGCTCGGGCCGATATCTCAGAAATAGCCCTACATACACTCTTGCCTCTGTATAGTTTCTCATCAACACAGTAGCCAGGATAATCCCTTTAAAACAATAGTTTACTCATTTTCTTTACGAATACTTTTCAGTTGAGTTTCTTTTCACTCAGAGTGAATTCAAAATCCCACAAAATCCTAAAAGACCAATTTGATCTGTTCCCATGTTACATACTTCAGTTCTTATTTCTCTCACTCTACTTTAGCCACATCGACCTTCTCGATTTTCCTAGAAAGCTCTCATTGTAGGGCCTGTACCCTATTCCTCTGCCAGGAATGATCTTTCGGATATCTGTATTACTTTATCCCTCAATACTCCCTTTTATTTTTCACTCAAATCTCACCTTTACAATAAAACCACCCCATGTAGCATCACGGCCTGTAGCCATGTCCCTATACTTTTGCTTTCCTCAGTAATTTTATTTTCCACTGAAGTAACCAACTCCTAACATTTTATAAATTTTTCTTATTTATCTCTTATTCACTATCATGTAAAGTCTAGGGGTGCAGAAATGTCAGAATGTTTCATTCTCTGCTATATTCCAAGAAATTGTAATGGTGCCAGAAAGATAATAAGTATCCAACAACTATTTTTTAAATGATTTAGTTTCATTGTATTATTTTGCTCTTTTGTTGCTCTTTTGGCCTATTTCTTCCCCAAGAATATAGACCTTTTACTTTCCATTTCATTTTTTCTCTTGACTGCAGTCATCTTTTTCCTTTTTGCAGAAAATACCATCCCGATCCCTTACATTTTATTCTAATCTGCCCTCCTTTCTCCCTAAATAAGTCATTTCTTTGTAGGAGAAAATTAGGTTTAATAGGAACATTAATGGCTGTGCATTTTTATGTGAATATGGAATAAAAGTAAGAATCATACTTAGGTGATGATGAATATCACTGGTATGATTATAGACAAAAATGAACCTAAGACTAGATGGTAAGAACAGGAAGTTGAGAATAGTATTTTGAGGTGATGTCCTTCACTAAATTCTAAGCTTTTTCTGTATACTGACTACCTTGTTGAATATTGTGTCCACAGTACCTCGTGCAGTGCTTTGCATCTTGACCATGCAGTTTGGTGTCAAAAACTATTTGATTGTTTCTGGGCCTGCCTGCTATTGACCATGTGACCATGATTATGCTACTCTACCTCTCTAAGTCTCAGCCTTTATGTCTATAAAATGGAAAGAAAATATTAATACCCCTCTTAGAAGGTTGTGGTGATGATTAGATGAGATATGTTCTCATTAAAGTGTCTGATAAGTTGTATGTTCTCAGTATATGATTGTGGATGTCACTGCTACATGTTTAGTAACTCTTTCTGTCTGTTTTTCTGTCTTTCTGTCTCTCTGTCTTTCTGTCTTTCTGTCTGTCTGTCTGTCTTTCTTTCTGTCTGCCTGTCTTTCTGTCTTTCTGTATTTCTTTCTGTCTTTGTCTTTCTGTCTTTCTGTCTTTATGTCTGTCTGCCTGTCTTTCTGTCTTTCTGTCTTTCGGTCTTTCTGTCTGTCTGTCTTTTTGTCTCTTTCTTTCTGTCTTTCTGCCTGTCTTTCTTTCTGTCTTTCTGTCTGTCTTTCTTTCTGTCTGGCTTTCTGTCTTTTTGTCTGTCTTTCTTTCTGTCTGTCTTTTTGTCTGTCTTTCTGTCTCTCCTTCTGTCTGTATTTCTGTCTTTCTGTCCGTCTTTCTGTCTTTCTGTCTGTGTTTCTGCCTTTCTGTCTTTCTGTCTGTCTCTCTTTCTTTCTCTCTGTCTTTATGTCTGTCTTTCTGTCTGTCTTCCTGTCTTTCTTTTTCTGTCTGTCTGTCTTTCTTTCTCTGTTTTTATGTCTGTCTCTCTTTCTGTCTTTCTGTCTGTTTTTTGTCCGTCTTCCTGTCTTTCTGTCTTTCTGTCTGTCTTTCTGTCTTTATGTCTGTCTTTCTGTCTGTCATTATGTCTTTGTCTGTCTTTCTGTCTTTCTGTCTGTCTTTCTGTTTGTCTTTCTTTCTGTCTGTCTGTCTTTCAGTCTGTCTGTCTTTCAGTCCGTCTGTCTGTCTTTCTGTCTGCCTTTCTGTCCATCTGTCTGTCTCTCTTTCTGCCTGTCTTTCTTTCTTTCTGTCTTTCTGGGTTTCTTTCTTTCTGTCTTTCTGTCTTTCTTTCTTTCTGTCTGTATTTCTGTCTTTCTGTCTGTATTTCTGTCCGTCTGTCTTTCTGTCTGTCTTTCTGTGTGTCCGTCTGTCTTTCTGTCCATCTGTCTTTCTGTCTTTCTTTCTGTCTTTCTCTCCATCTGTCTGTCTTTCTGTTTTTCTGTCCATCTGTCTCTCTGTCTGTCCGTCCGTCTGTCTTTCTGTCCGTCCGTCTGTCTGTCTTTCTGTTCGTCTGTCTTTCTGTCC
>NW_012121944.1:26852-27225 GCF_000951035.1 Colobus angolensis palliatus
TTCTGTCTTTCTGTCCATCTGTCTGTCTTTCTTGTCGTCTGTCTATTTTTCTGTCCGTCTGTCTGTCTTTCTGTCTGCCTGTCCTTCTGTCTTTCTGTCCGTCTGTCTGTCTTTCTGTCCGTCTGTGTGTCTTTTTGTCTTCCTGTCTGTCTTTCTGTCTGTTTGTCCATCTGTCTGTCTTTCTTTCTTTCTGCCTCTCTATCTTTCTGTCTGTCTGTCCATCTGTCTGTCTGTCTGTGTCTTTCTGTCTTTCTGTCCGTCTGTCTGTCTTTCTGTCGGTCTGTGTGTCTGTCTTTCTGTCTGTCTGTCTTTGTTTTTCTGTCCGTCTGTCTTTCTGTCTGTCTGTCTTTCTGTGTTTCTGTCTGTCTTTCTC
>NW_012121944.1:29090-48961 GCF_000951035.1 Colobus angolensis palliatus
TCTGTCTGTCTGTCTTTCTGTCTGTCTTTCTGTGTTTATGGCTGTCTGTCTTTCTGTCTATCTTTCTGTCTGTCTTTCTGTCTGTCTGTCTTTCTGTCTGTCTTTCAGTCTTTCTTTTTGTCGTTCTTTGTCTTTCTCTCTTTCTGTCTTTCCTTCTTTCTCTCTTTCTTTCTCTCTGTCTGTCTTTTTGTCTTTCTTTCTGTCTTTCTTTCTTTCTGTCTGTCTTTCTGTCTGTCTTTCATTCTGTCTGTCTTTCTGTCTTTCTGTCTGTCTGTCTGTCTTTCATTCTGTCTGTCTTTCTGTCTGTCTTTCTGTCTGTCTTTCTGTCTGTCTGTCTTTGTCTTTCTGTCTGTCTTTCTTTCTGTCTGTCTATCAGTCTTTCTGTCTGTCTGTCTTTCTGTCTCTCTTTCTTTCTGTCTTTCTGTCTGTCTTTCTGTCTGTCTTCTTTCTGTCTTTCTGTCTGTCTTTCTGTCTGTCTGTCTTTTTGTCTTTCTTTCTGTCTGTCTTTCTGTCCGTCTGTCTGTCTGACTCAGATCACTCCCAGGAGTGGTGAGCACAGGTGTACTTCTAACTCCACCCCAGCTTTAGGTTGCTCAGAACACAGAGAGAAACTCTGTATGTGTGGAAGAAAGTGAGGAAAGAGAACAGAATGAGAGCAGGCTAATACAATAAATTGGTACCAGGGAGTGGGCCGCTGCTGTAAGGATACCTGAAAATGTGTAAGCAACTTTGGAACTGGGTAATAGGCAGGCAGACGTTGGAACAGTTTAGAGGGCTCAAAAGAAGGCAGGAAAATGTGGGGATGTTTGGGGCTTCCTCGTGACTTGGAAGGCTCAGAAGACAGGAAGATGTGGGCAAGTTTGGAACTTCCTAGAGACTTGTTGAATGGCTTTGACCAAAATGCCGATGGTGATATAGAGGATAAGGGCCAGGCTGTGCTGGTCTCAGATGGAATTGAGGAATGTGTTGGGAACTGGAGTAAAGGTCACTCCTTCTATGCAAAGAGGCTGGCAGCATTTTGCCCCTGCCCCAGAGATCTATGAAACTTTGAACTTAAGAGAGATTATTTAAGGTATTTGGGGGAAAATGTTTCTAAGTGGTGAAGGGCTCAAGAAGAAGCACAGCATAAAAGTTTGGAAAATTTGTAGTCTGAGGATGTGACAGAAAAGAAAACCCCATTTTGTGGGGAGAAATTCAAGCTGGCTACAGAAATTTTTATAAGTAAATGAGGAGCCAAATGTTAATCACCAAGACAAAAGGGAAAATGTCTCCAGAGCATGTCAGAGAATTTCAAAGCATCCCCTCTTATCACAGGCCCAGAGGCCAAAAGGGAAAAATGGTTTCCTGGGCTGAGCCCAGGGCCTCCTTTGCTGTGTGCAGCCATGAGACTTTGTGCCCTGTGTCCCAGCCACTCCAGCCATGGCTGAAAGGGGCTAACATTGAGCTTGGGCTGTGGCTTCAGCAGGTTGAAGCCCCAAGCCTTGACAGCTTCCACATGGTGTTGAGCCTGTGGGTACACAGAAGTCGAGAATCACGATTTGGGAAACTCCGCCTAGATTTTAGAGGATGTATGGAGACACCTGAATGTCCAGGCAGAAGTGTGCTCCAGGGTTGGGGACTTCATGGAGAACCTCGACTACAGCAGTGAGGAAGGGAAATGTAGGGTCAGAGCCTTCACACGGAGTTCCCACTGGGGCACTGCCTATTGGAGCTGTGAGTAGAAGGCCACCATACTCCAGACCCCAGAATGGTAGATTCACCAACAGCGTGCACTGTGTTCCTGGAAAAGCCACAGACAATGCCAGCCCATCAAAGTAGCCAGGAGGGAGCTGTACCCTGCTAAGCCACAGAGGCAGAGCTGCCAAAGGTCATGGGAATTCACTTCTTGCATCAGCATGACCTGGATGTGAGACATGGAGCCAAAGGAAATCATTTTGGAGCTTTAAGATTTGACTTCCCTGCTGGATTTTGGACTTGCTTGGGGCCTGTAGCCCCTTCATTTTTGCCAATTTCTCACATTTGGAGTGGGTGTATTTACCCAGCGCCTGTACCTCCATTGTATCTAGGAAGTAATTAACTTGCTTTCGATTTTACAGGCTCATAGGGAGAAGGGACTTGCCTTGTTTCAGATGAGAGTTTAGAATGTGGACTTTTGATTTAATGCTGAAATGAATTAAGACTTTGGGGGACTGTTGGGAAGGCATGATTGGTGTTGAAATGTGAGAATAACATGAGATTTAGGAGTGGCTCAGGGCAGGATGATATAGTTTGGTTCTGTCCCCACCAAAATCTCATCTTGAATTGGAACTCTCATAATCCCCATGTGTCAAGGGAGGGACCTGGTGGGAGGTAATTGAATCATGGGGGTGGGTTCTCCTGTGCAGTTCTTAAGATAGTGAATAAGTCTCATGAGATCTGATAGTTTCATAAAGGGCAGTTCAGGAAAACACAGTCTCTTGCCTGCTGCCATGTAAGATGTACCATTGCTCTTTCTTTGCCTTCCACTATGATTGTGAGGCCTCCCCAGCCATGCTGTACTGTGAGTCAATTAAACCTCTTTTTTTTGTAAATTACCCAGTCTCAGGTATGTCTTTGTTAGCAGTGTGAGAATGGACTAATAGAGGAAACAAAAGAAAAAAGAATAAAAAACAATGAAGCACACCTACAATATCTAGAAAATAGCCTGAAAAGGACAAATCTAAGAGTTATTGTCCTTGAAAAGGAGATAGACAAAGACAGTAAAAAATGTAATCAAAGGGATAAAAACAGAGAACTTCTAAAATCTAGAGAAAGATATCGATATCCAAGTACAGGAAGGTTGTAGAATGCCAAGCAGATTTAACCTAAAGGAAACTACCTCAAGGAATTTAATATTCAAATTCCCAAATTCCAAAGGTAAGGAAAGGATCCTTAAAGCAGCAAGAAAAAAATAAACAAATAGCATACAAAGGAGCTCCAATACATCTGACAGAGGACATTTCAGTGGAAATCTTACAGGCCAGGATAGAGTGGCTTGACATATATGAAGTGCTGAAAAAAAAGAAAAAAAAAAAAAAACACTTTATGCTAGAATAGTATACCCAGTGAAAAATGTCCTTCAAATTTAAAGGAGAAATACAGACTTATCCAGAGAAACAAAAACTGAGGGATTTCATCAATTATCAGACCATCCTATAAAAAGGTGGTTTTTTGGAAAGTTAAAAAAATCTACAAACCTCTAGCCAGACAAACTAAGAAGAAAAGAGAGAAGATCAAACAAATGAAATCAGAAGTAAAAATGGTTACATTACAAATGTACTGCAGAAATTAAAATGACAATTAGTGGCTACTATGAGTAACCATATGCTAATAAATTGGAAAACCTAGCAGAAATGGACAAACTCCTAAACACATATAACCTACCAACACTGGACCAGGAGGAAATTCAAAACCTGAACAGACCAATAACAAGTCATGAGGTAGAATCTGTAATAAAAAGTCTCCCAGTAATGAAAAGTCTGGGACCTGATGTTCATTAGTAGCCATACTCCATTTGGGGAACTATATTTACTATTTAATATAAAACAATTTACCCTTTGAAATGAATTCACATGGTTTTAAAATATGCCTTATGCTAACCTTAATTTTGTTCTGTATTTTTGTGAGTCATGCATATTTTTGAAGTTAATGTATTTCTGGAATAATCTAATGGCACATCTTCTCCCATTTAGTTCTTTTTTCTGTTTATTTCTCATTTTTAGTCTACATCAAAAAGAACATTTTTAAGATTAACAAATGACATTTTCCAAAAGAAATACAAGTCTGCATCATTATAAGTGTACTTCACGATTTCTTTTCAACCTGGATAGCTAGGGCCAGTCTTGGTTTCTAAGTAATAATGGCCTAAAAAATCAATCTCTAATGGATTAACTTAGAGGTAAGTTCATTGTTCACTGTGGTAAGTGAAACAAGCTAGGCAGAGAAAGACAAATATTTTTTGCTCTCACTCATAGGTGGGAGCTAAAAATGTTAAATTCATAGAGGTAGAGAGTAAAATGGCATTTACTAGAGACTGGGAACAGTATGAGAGAGGGAGATGAAAAGAGGTTGATTACTGGGTGCAAAAATACAGTTAGATAAAAATCAACCTCTCTATATAAATAATCTAACCTCCAAAACATCAACAAACTGTGAAATACCATGAAAGTGTTCAGGTAAAATATATATTATCATGCCGATTAAACTGAAAACTTAAACAATAAGAGTTGCAAATTCTGTTTTCTCACAAAACATTTGTAAAGTTATTAATAAAGCATCTATAGTATGAAATAGGAGAGAAATGTGATGGCTTCCCTAGGGATTTTCAAGAATAAAACAGCTTGGAAGTGAATGGTCTGAATGGTCTGCAGAAGAAGGAGATACATAAAATGTTACATATTACTTTGTGGAGAGTTGGTTAAATCAGAAACAATATTAAATACTCCCTTTATAATGCCTAGTTGAGTATCACCAGACAACAGAATTGGTTTAATGACTGTTAGATAGGTTGTTAGAGAAGGCATCTCTGGTATAGGAGAAGAAAAATGCATTGCTTCAATTAGTAGAAACAGTGTTTGCCAGATCAATGAAATCAGGGATACATGTAGAAATAACACATTGTAGAAAAAGAAAACAGGAAAAGGACGAAGACACAGTGGAGTATTTGCACTCTAGTAAACAACAGGAATGAAGTGAGTGAAAAACGCATTTGAATTTGACCAAATGAAGCAGAGGTTATAACAGACTGAACTCCATAGACCCCACTTCTTGTTGCCCAGGCTATTTTCTGTGCCTTCAGAGTTAGCTTCTAATAATTAAAAAAGAAAGCTTATAAAATGAAGTAAATAGTAATCAGAAAGTATATCAGGAATCAGAGTAAAATATGGTCCAGCAAACTTCACCTTCAGGGTATGAAAAGGAAAGAATTTGTTAGGGGTTTTGTTCAGTAGACAAAGTATAAGATTATACATACAGACATTTAAATTACTTTGAAAAGACATGCAAGCAGTCAAAGCAAGTATGAAAAGTGCTCCACATAACTAATCATCAGAGAAATGCATATTAAAACCACAATGAGATACCATCTTACAACAGTCAGAATAGTTATTATTAAAAAGTCAAAAATTAACAGATATTGGTGAGGATGTGGTGAAAAGGAAACATTTATACACTATTGGTGGGAATGTAAATGACTATAACCTCTATGTAAAATAATATGTAGATTTTTCAAAGAACTAAAAACAGAACTACATTTGATTCAGGAATCTCAAAATATACGGTTTTACCAAAAAGGCACCTACACTTGTTTATCACAGCACTATTCACAATAGTAAAGATGTGAACTCAACCTTCATTTCCGTCAATGAAGAACTGAATAAACCAAATGTGGTGTGCATGTGTGTGTGTGTGGCTATATATATATACATGTATACACACATTATGTGTATATATATGTGTGTGTGTATATATGCACATAGTATGAATCTATATGATGTATCTATATGTATGTAAATACACCCCGCCACACACACACACACATACACCATGGAATACTACTCAGCCATGAAAAGAATGAAGTCATGTATTTTGAAGCAACATTGATAGAACTGAAGGCCATTATCCTAAGTGAAATAACTCAGAAACAAAAAGTCAAATACCACATGTCCTCACTTATAAGTGGGAGCTAAACAATGCATACACATGAAAATACAAATTGGAATAACACATTGGAGACTCCAAAAGGTGGAAGAGAAAGAGGGGGTGGAGGGGTGTAAAATTACCTATTGGATACAATGTACATTATATAGGTGATGGGTACATTTAAAGCCCAGACTTTACCAGTACACAATATATCTATTTAACTAAATCGCACTTGTACCCCCTAAATCTGCTGGAAAAAAAATTACATAAAATTGTACTGAACCTGCATACAAGATATTTTCAATACCATAGCCACATAACTGACTTTATTTTAGTCAATGTCAATAAATGAAACATTCCATGCATCATATTACCATGCCCCTTCCATCTCATCCATTACTTCATGGAAGAATATCCTAGCATTGAAAGAAGGTAGAGGTTTTATTATTGTGCCATTGCACTCCAGAATGGGCAATACCAGAAGATGTTACCTCAAGCAAAAATTAAAAAAAAAAAAAGCAGGTAGAGCTCCTTGGCTTGGTATGGTGACTTTTGTGAATTACTTTGGGTTGGTAGCACTTGTTGCAACTTTCTTTTCTGATTGATTTCTGCAGTGTTTGATGCTACCAAGGAGGATTAATTCCACCCAAAGGGGATGAAATAGGGATACAGGAGAATCAATGATGTTCCTAAAATTCTTTGTGTTAAATATTTCAAGAAGCATTTGGGCAATTTTTGCTACTTAGATTGATAGTAGTGCTCATGGCATTCTCCTTTCAATTACTTTTATTTTTAAGATGCATACCTCTCAGAACAACTCAGTTTAGGAAGGTTCTAGGCAAGACTGTTTTTTTCATAGTTTTACAGCTTCACTGACAAGCACCAAAAAGTTTAGTGACAAGGTCAGGCAGTGAGTCAGACAGCAGCAAGGTTCCTGGGTACCATCATATATTGTTGGTGTAACCGCTCCTCTTGTAAATCACAGTGTTTTGTACTGCAATAGTGACTTAAGGATAGATTTTGAAATAGTCTTTTTCTTAAACAATGCATTCTCAAGGTTGTTGTTGTAATACCCTATCAGTATCTTTTAACCTCTGAGCTATTTAAAAGCCATTCATGCATGATTCTCACAGAAAAGTCACATAAGCATTTTGGGGGGTCTGTAGAAGAGGCTCATTGGCTGTTTGAAAATTTAGCATGTGTCACACATTGAAATTTATGCAAAAATTATTTCTAGGTTGTTTTTAATACTCATCCAGTATAAATTGTTAAATACAATAATATACTTCTTTAAGCAAAGCATGTTTCAGACTGGATCAATTAATATTAATTTATTGAACTCCACCTCAGACAAGCTAGGCAAGAATGAATTAGAAATTGATAAGCATGGCCCCTGGCATCAGGGAGTTTACAATATGGCAAGATTGATATGGAAGGAAGCAAACACAAATTTGAAAGTACTACTAGGACAAGGTGGGTGCAGTGTCTGCCTTAGCTTTTCTCCTTCTGAGACTAAGCAGCACAGGAAAGATTTCACAGGGATTTGTGCATTAGAGAATGATCAGTTTGATATGTAGCAGCCATTAATGGAAATTGCATATGACACTCAATGTAAATATATTATAGAACAAAGTATGAAATGTAGGTTTCATGGCAATCATCAAATTCCTTTAATATTTGTCAATTTCCTTCAACGTTTGGCAAATTTAAACATGAAAGAAAACACTTGAACATGATTATCTCTAAAGATTTATTCAGCAGTGTTTTTGTAATCTGTAAGATTTGTAGAGTTACAATGTGAGAATTCCTAGTGATCCAAAACAACTAGATGCCTGGGCTTAATAGTTGAGATTGGCCAATAGTATATGGAATTGTTTGAAAGTAAAAAAAAAAAAAAAAAAAAAAAAAAAACTATTGAAATGGCTAACACATTTGAGATCTTTATATTATAATGCAAAGCCAACAACATCTGTTATTCAGGATCAATCCAGTTTAATGCTTCCCCAACAAATCAAAGTGAATATATTTAAGCCAATTTTAAACTGATAGCCCTCAAAATCTAAGCTAAATTTAAGCCCAGAAGATTTTTTCTACTGGCAATTTTAATAGAAGAGTAAAGAGTGATTACAAGAATCCTCTGTAATTAAAATCAGTGCACTCTGTACCGAAAATATTGATTATTTTTTCAAGATAGTCCTTGAGATTCTCACTGAAGTTCCTTCCAGGCCAGCAGTGTTAACAGTGATGGACCACAAAGAATTTCAATTTAATATATTCCTTTGCTTAATTCTCATGATACTTTATACTTGAATAGATATGACATATCTTCTGGCAATATTTATATGAATATAAGATATTAAGTAATATGTAACATTCCAAACTTTTTACTGAACTGTTTCCATGGAAACCAAAAGCATGTGCTGAAAATAGAAGCATTTTTTTCCTCATTGGATAGCTATGAGGCATCTTAGAGATTCTGCTGCAGAAGAGCTAAAGTCACTGATGTCATTAATTATATACATTGATTACCTAATTGAATTTCTCAAAGGTCAAGGGAGGAAACATAAAATGTATTTTAGGCAATTTGACTTTAAACACATCACCTTTATAAAATGCCAAATCAAAAGTTCTAAATTACCATCAATACAAAATGGCTGCAGATGGTTTAATTTTAATTATAACACACAGATGAAGAACCAAAGAGACACAATTTAATCTATACAATTAGTTTTTAGCTAAATTTGTGATTATTTAGGGTTGTCCATAAAAATTAATAAATGATTTTAACAGACTATTTTAGCAAGATAATACCTAGATGGCATTTTGATTAAGAAGAACAGAAGCAATTGAATTCTGTCCCAGATGTGGTTACTTTACTTTTTTCTTTTTTACACTCTTTCATGAAAAACCTTTTACTAAGCTTCTAATAGTCTGCCAAGAATATTAGAGGAATTTAAAAGGCTCTGCCTTCATGGAACCCACAATTTAGTGACAGAACTGCAAGTTATAGGAAATTTGAATAGTAGACATGCTGTGTGCTTTTCAGGACAGAATTCTGCCTAATACAGACTGTAAGGTACAAACTCAGAAAGATTAAAAAAACGGGAGAAAAAAACAACAAATAGGATTTTGTTTTTTTCAAAAAGACACTGACAAGAAAAGACCAGAAAAGACTGACAAGAAAAGGTCCTGTGAAGGACTCCCATTAGCTTCAATGATTAGGGATAAAGTCGTTAGGTAATGCAGAAAGTGGAGGTAGTTGCATAGACACTATGAGAAATTAGTTCCTCTCCTAACATGTCAGTCAGAAGGCTCTCAATTCCTGGGAGAAATTAAATCTGAGGGTCTTTCAACTTGGGGATTAAAAGTGAAGCAGAAAACTTGCATAAGACACAGGCTTAAAGGGGAATTAAGTAAAAGTTCAGTTACTAAACTCTCAGTCTCATCCTCTACCCAGCTCCTAGTATACGTAAGAAGATCTCCAGGTACTAAATTTTTTCACCAGTGCAGTCTATACCAACCCACTTATCAATCAAATGAAGGTAGAAAACACATTTTTAGACATAAGAAAACTCAATAATTTGCATACGGTGTACTCTAAGAAAGTTACCAAAAGATATATTTCTTTTTTTTTTTTTTTTTTTTTTTTTGTGGAGACGGAGTCTAGCTCTGTCGCCCAGGCTGGAGTGCAGTGGCACGATCTCGGCTCACTGCAAGCTCCACCTCCCGGGTTTACGCCATTCTCCTGCCTCAGCCTCCCCAGTAGCTGGGACTACAGGCACCCGCCATCTCGCCCAGCTAGTTTTTTGTATTTTTTTAGTAGAGACGGGGTTTCACTGTGTGGCTCAGGATGGTCTCGATCTCCTGACCTCGTGATCCACCCGTCTCGGCCTCCCAAAGTGCTGGGATTACAGGCTTGAGCCACCGCGCCCGGCCCAAAAGATATATTTCAGATGACAAACGGGTAAACTAAGAGATAAAGACATGGGACCCAAGATATAGGAGACACAAGCCTGAGGAATGGTCAGATGAAGTACCACAATAACAGCTAGGAAGCAGGCTTGAGAAAACAACCAGAGCAGGTCAGAAAAAGAGAAAATTGGAGCCTCTAGGAAGAAGATAATTTTACATAAATAAGTTAATGGGTAATATAATGTTTTGGACTATTTATAGACATTATCAATAGATGCTTTTGACATATTTTGGAGCATATTTATTCATATTTGGAGAAAAATGTAGCAATGAGTACCTAAAGTCAATCAAATGAAAGGTAAGAAGGAGGAAGAGAAGGAGATTATTAACTCTGGTACAAATAAAATGCTTTAAGAAAAAGTAAGTGTACTCCATGAAAAAAATGACCCAGAAATCAAGAATATTTGAATCATTATTGATGCAAAGGTTAAACACTCATTTGACAATGGCAGAAAACTTTCTAATATAACCACATGGGGAGAGACTGGCTTGGGAAAGGGGGAAGCATTGTAATATAAGAAGTTAAATTTCCAACTAATATACTATATTTTCAATAGTCACTGTCAGAAACTGATGAATCCAATTATACATATATTATTTACAATTATGGCAGTTGATATCATTTAAAACAGCTAAAATTGAAGTGACTGCCTCTTAAGAATGGGACTAAGTATAGAGAGAGGAGGGACAGAAGTATACATACACTTATTGTAAGCCTTTTTCTATTTTACTTTAGAGACTATATATGCATGTAGAACTGGTAAAATATAAGTCAATTCATATATTAAATGTTATTCATAATTCAAACACATAACCTTACAAATAATGTGAAATCCATCCCCCAATACCTTTTCTAATTTCAATTGTCCAGAATATTCCATTATATCTCTAGACCCGAACATAATTTGTGACTCACGTAATTTGTTGCATGATCCATGGGCATTATGCTAAACACATAGTTTGTTACTATTTAGCTAACTTGAATGGAACTTATACTTCATTAGCCTCTGTTCTGGGTGCTTCTACATATATTAATTCATTTCATTTTCATAAAAACTCTTCAGGTATTTACATATATCAATTAGCACATAAATCCTTTTGGGTAAGTAATATTATTGTCTTTTTAAAGATAAGGAGATAGAGGACACAGCACAGTACCTAATACTACACAGTTGTTAAACAACTTAGGGAATAAAACCCAAGGTTCCTTGACTACAATGTCTTTGGTGATAACTCAATAGTATGATACATAGTAAGCAACTAGTACTAATTTTGGCTCAGATATGGTACTCAGTGAATAACACACATAAATATTAATCTGCATAAAGGATTTCAAAATACTTATAACAGCTTCCTAGTAAAGGTCTATACTTGTCAGAGAATAAACATAAGTTTAGTTTTCCACAGTGCATGTGGGTCTGTCAGTATTTGATACAAAATTCTCCTTTATTTTGTATTTATTTTACCTTTTCATAAATTCATTTTCTACATAACATCTTTATGTTTTAAACATATCTTTACTTACTGTATTATTATTAATATATATCCATTTAAAAGAATGAGATAAACATCTGTATACTGACTTGGAAAGTAAAAAGGCATAATTTAATGTATAACAGGCTGACATTTGTTTTCTGCAAGGCACTGGTAAGCATTTGTCTCCAGGAAGGGAGAATGGTGGATCAGAAAAGGAGGAATGGAAACTGATATTTCACTTTATAGTCTTCTCTATTGTTTTAAATTTTTAAATCATGATCATGTATTAATCATATAATTGAATAAAGCTAATTACTAAAAACAACACTTTGTTAAGCTTAAAAAATAACGAGAAAAATTTCATAGCTAGGCATCAGACTTTTTGTATTTCCCATGTTATAAAGCACAGTGCTAGGCAGCCAGGATCTACTGAGTATGGTACTACATAAATATTTACTAGGAAGAAAATATGTGTTCTGCTTGCAAGGCATGAGATACGGAAAAACTCAAAGGTTACTATTCTGCTTTGTTCTCTTTAACATTTTATCTTAAGACAAGATATCTGTTGCTCACTTGCCAAAATTAGTAGTTACTGAATAATGAGGCCTATTAATGACTAATGCACAACAAAGAGAGTAATCACTAACCTTTAATAATAAGATCAAAAGTCTAAACTGAAACGAAACAGATGACAATAATAATAGCAGTGATTTGATTTTTGTTTTGAGAGATCCCTGCGCAAAGATAAGAGTAAATTAAATATTAAATGCAGATGGCAAGAAAAGCTTTGTAAAGACCATGGTTTATAAAATATAGCTCCGTATTATCTCAACAGAATAGACTTATAAATTTATTTGAAAGATTTAAGTGACACATTTTATAGTCAGTAAAAGATAATGAACAATAATTTCAAAGAGAGAGTAGAAAGCAGTCAATGTTAAACCAAGTTTATAAACAGAAGAGGTGAAATGTCATGTTGACATCTTTGATAGCCTCAGTGGCCTCTCTTATCAATTGACTGGGTATTCCTATCTCCTTACTTTTGAGGAAGGATGTGGAGAATAAAGATATTAGGGACAATATAGAACATTCTTCAATCAAACACAATTGAACAATGATTATTGAAAAGCTTTCATTCACTTTCATTAGCTACAGACACATTCTCAGTGTCATTACTGATTTTATGCATTGAATATACTATCGAATGCTGAAGATTTAGACAAACTTAAGAATCAAGTGCACTTAATTATTGTAGAGGAAGCTTATTTTCTCCATTTATTTATTCATGTATTCAACAAACTTTTATGAAAGGCATACTATGTGCCAAGAACTATGCTAAAGGGTGCGGATACAGAAATAAATGTCAATTTCTGCTTTATTTTCAACTCTTATTTTAGAATCAGCTGCTACATGTGCAAGTTTGTTACAAAGGTGTATTGCTTGATGCTGAGGTTTGGAATATGACTGAGCCTGTCACCCAGGCACTGAGCATAGGACCCAATAGGGAGTTTTTTATCCCTTGCTCCCCTTCCTCCCTTCCTCCCCTCTCTTGTATTCCCCAGTGTCTCTTGTTCCTATCTTTATGTCCATGTGAACCCAATGTTTAGCTTTGACTTGTAAGTGAGAACATGTATCATTCGGTTTTCTTTTCCTGCACGAATTCACTTAGAGTAATGGTTTCCAGCTGTATCCATGTTGCTGCAAAGGCCATGATTTTGTTCTCTCTTATGGCTATGTAGTATTTCACGGTGTATATGTGAAGGGGTGGCCTGCCCCTCCACACCTGTGGGCGTTTCTCGTTAGGTGGAAGGAGAGACTTGAGAAAAGAAATGAGACACAGAGACAAAGTATAGAGAAAGAAAAAGTGGGCCCAGGGGACTGGCGCTCAGCATACAGAGGACCCACACTGGCACCCGTCTCTGAGTTCCCTTAGTATTTATTGATCATTATCTTTACCATCTTAGAAAAAGGGAAGTAGCAGGATAATAGGATCATCATAGGGAGAAAGTCAGCAGTAAGATATATGAATAAAAATCTCTGTGACATAAATTTAAGGAAAAGTGCTGTGCCTTGGTATGCATATGCAAACATCTCCATAAACCTTTTTAGTGCATAAAGAGCAGCATTGCGCTAGCAAGTCCCCCCTTTCGCCCTAAGGCGGTTTTCTCCTTTCTCAGTAAACAGAACATACAATCGGGTTTTACACGGTGATGTTCCATTGCCCAGGGATGGGCAGGAGACAGATGCTTTTCTCTATCTCAACTGCCAACAACCGCCAAGAGGCCTTCTTCCCTCTTACACTAGTCCTCCTCAGCACAGACCCTTCACGGGTGTCAGGCTGGGGGACGTTTAGGTCTTTCTCTTCCCACGAGGCCATATTTCAGACTATCACATGGGGAGAAACCTTGGACAATACCTAGCTTTCCTAGGCAGAGGTCCCTGCAACCTTTGGCAGTGTACGTGTCCCTGGGTACTTGAGATTAAGGGAATGGTGATGATTTTTCACTGCCTTCAGGCACTTGTTTAACAAAGCACACCCTGCACAGCCCAAAATCCTTTAAACCCTGAGTCACCACAGCACATGTCTCTTGCAAGGACAAGGTTGGGGGTAGGGTCACAGATTAACAGCATCTCAAATACAGAACAAAATGGAGTCTCTTATGTCTACTTCTTTCTATATAGACACAGTAACAGTCTGATCTTTCTTTTCCCCACATATATGCACCACATTTTCTTAATCCACGCCACCATCAGTGTGCACCTGGGCTGATTCTGTCTTTGATATTGTGAATAGTGCTACAGTGAACATATGGGTGCATATGTCTTTTTGGTAGAATGATTTATTTTCCTTTGGGTATATAGCCAGTTATGAGATTGCTCAAAGAACTATCTAAACTGCTTTCCACAGTGACTGAACTAATTTACATTCACATCAAGAAGTTATATGTTCCCTTTTCTCCACAGCCTCACCAGCATCTGTTATTTTTTGACATTTTACCAAAGTAATTTTGACTGGTATGAGATAGTATCTCATTGTGATTTTGATTTGCATTTCTCTGATGATTGGTGATGATAAGCTTTTTTTTTGTATGTGTCTTGGTCACTTGTATGCCTTCTTCTAAGAAGTGTTCATGACCTTTGCCTACTTTTTAATAGGGTCATTAATTTTTTCTTATTAAGTTATTTATAGATTCTGGATATTAGACCTTTCTCCGATGCACAGTTGTGACTATTTTCTCCCATTCTCTAGGTTGCCTGCTTACTCCGTTGATTCTTTCCATCTGCCCTTCCTCCCTTTCTCGCTCTCTTTCTCTCCTTCCTTTCTATCTCTCCTTCCTTCCTGTCTCTCCTTCCTTTCTTCTCTTTTCTTTTCCTTTCTTTTCTTTCTTTGTCTCACTCTGTCACCCAGGCTGGAGTCCAGTGGCACCATCTTGACCCACTGCAACCTCTGCTTCCTGGGCTCAAGTGATTCTCCAGCCTCAGCCTCCCAAGAAGCTGGCACTACAGACATATGTCAACAATGCCCAGCTAATTATTGTATTTTATTTATTTTTTTAAATATAGATGGGGTTTCGCCATGTTGACCAGGGTGGTTTCAAACTCCTGAGCTCAAAGTGATCTGCCTGCCTCATGCTCCCAAAGTGCTTGGATTACAGGTGTGAGCCACAGTGCCCAGCCAGTTGATAATTTCTTTAGCCGTGAAGAAGCTCTTTAGTTTAATCAGGTCCTACTTGTCAATTTTTGTTGCAATTGCTTTTGAGGATTTAGTCATACATTCTTTGCCAAAGCTGATAGCAAGAAATACATTTTCTAGGTTTTCTTAGAAGATTTTTATAGTTTGAGGTCTTAAATTTAATCTTTTAATCTATCTCAAGTTGACTTTTGTATATGGTGATAGGTAGGGGTCCATTTGTATTCTTTTGTTATCAGTTATCCCAGCACAATTTGTTGAATAGAAAATCTTTTTCTCATTGCTCATTTTTATCGTCTTTTTTGAAGATCAGATGGTCATTGCTGTGTGGCATTATTTCTGGGCTATTTTGTTCCATTGGTCTATGTGTCTGTATTTATATCAGTTTTATACATGTTTTTGTATCATATTGTTTTAGTTACTGTAGCCTCGTAGTATAGTTTGAAGTAGGATAACACGATGCCTTTGGCTTTGGTTTTTTTTGCTTACTATTGTTTCAGCTATTTGGGCTCTTTTTGGTTCCATATGAATTTTAGAATATATTTTTTCTGATTCTGCGAAAAATGATATTGGTAGATTGTTAGGAATTGCTTTAAATTTATAAATAGCTTTCGGTAGCATGGTCATTTTAATGATATTGATTATTCCAATGCATGAGCATAGAATATTTTTCAATTTATTCATATCATCTCTGATTCCTTTAAGCAGTATTTTGTAGTTCTCCTTGTAGAGATATTTCACTCTGTGGTTAGTAGTACTCCTAGGTATTTTATTCTTTTGTGGCTAATGGGATTTCATTATTGATTTTGCTCCCAGCTTGAATGTTATTAGTGTCTACAAATACCAATTACTTTTGTATATGTATTTTGTATCCTAAAATTTTACTAAAGTAGTTTATCAGTTCTAGGAGACTTTTGCTGGAATTTTTAGGGGTTTCTAGATATAGAATGGTATCTTCAGTGAAGAGATACTCTGACTTATTCTTTTCCTATTTGGATGGCTTTTATTTCTTTTGCCTAATTGCTCTTGCTAGGATTTTTAGAACTGTGTTGAGAGTGGGCATCCTTGTCTTGTTCCAGTTCTCAAGGGAAATGTTGCCAACTTTTGCCCACTTAGTATGATGTTGGCAATGAGTTTAGAATCAAATAATAAGCTTACTGTCTATAGTGTGATGTCATGAAGAAAATAAGCAGTGAAAATATGGAACCACATGGGAAAACATCTAGTTCTGTCTTACTGGAAAGGAATTAGAGTTATGGAAGCCTTCTAGAGATGATGCCACAAGAATGCTATTCCTATTGGTATTTCTAAGCTTTCTAAAGTTGTCACCCTGGTTTGATATTATTTACTGTTTTAAAAATAAAGTTTTTATTTTGGAACAATATTAGATTTACAGAAAAATCGCACTGATAGTATAGAGTTTTCATATACTCAACATCCAAATCTCGTTGCTATTAACATCTTATATTAGTATGGTTCATTTGTTAAAACTAACAAACCAATATTGATAGCTTATTATATTGCTGTTCTTGTGATACTGAATAAGTTTCATGAGATCTGATGGATCTATAAAGGGGACTTTCCCTGCACAAGCTCTCTTTGCCTGTTGCCATCCATATAAAACGTGACTTGCTTCTCCTTGCCTTCAACCATGATTGTGAGGCCTCTCCAGCCATGTGGAACTGTAAGTCCATTAAACTTCTTATTCCTCTTGTGTATGTCTTTATCAGCAGCCTGAAAATGAACTAATACAACATGTCCTTGGCAAAACAAAATTCAACTCATAGGAATATTGCCACCAAATTGTAATTTTAATTAAAATTCCATAATAAAAAAATGTTAAGCATCTTTTCACAGGCTTGTTTGCCAACAATTTATCTTCCTGATAACATATATGTCCAGATATTTGCCCATTTTTAAAATTGGGTTTTTTGCTTATTGTTACAATTTAAATGTTTTTGTATGTTATAGAAACATGTTCTCTATCAGATATGTGCCTTCCAAATGTTTTCTCTCAGTCTTGGCTTGTCTATAATTCTTTAGACAGTGTCATTTGTAAAGCAAAAGATTTTAATTTTAATAAAGAACAATTTATATTTTCTATTATAAACTTTGCTTTTTGGGTTGCTATAACTTACCTTCAAAGCCAAGTTTTCCTATACTTTTTCTGACCTTTCTTCTAAAGCAATTTGATAGAGTTTGGCTGTGTCCTCACCCAAATTTCACATTGAATTGTAATAATCTCCATGTGCCAAGGGCAGGCCAGGTGGAGATAACTGAATCATAGGGACAGTTTTCCCCATGCTGTTATCATAGTAGTGAATAAGTCTCATGAGATCTGGTGGGTTTATCAATGGGAGTCTCCCTGCACAAGCTCTCTTGCCTCGCACCATTTAAGACATGCCTTTCCTCCTCCTTTGCCTCTGCCACGATTTTGAGGCCTTCCCAGCCATGTGGAACTGTGAGTTTATTAAATCTTTTTTTCTGTATCAATTATGCAATCTCAGGTATGTCTTTATTACCAGCATGACAACTGACTAACACATTAAATTGTTACTTGGGAAAGTGGGGTGCTGCTGTAAAGATACCTGAAAATGTGGAAGCAACTTTGGAACTGATTAACAGACAGAGGCTGGAATAGTTTGGAGAGCTCAGAAAGACAGGAAAATGTGGAAAAGTTTGGAACTTCCCAGAGACTTGTTGAATGGCCTTTACCAAAATGCTGATAGTGATATGGATAATAAGGTCCAGGCTGAGGTGGTCTCAGATGGAGATGAGGATCTTGTTGGGAACTGGAATAAAGGTGACTCTTGCTATGTTTTAGCAAAGGGACTGGTGCCATTTTGCCCCTGCCCTAGAGATCTGTGGAACTTTGAACTTGAGAGAGATGATTTGGGGTATCTGGTGGAAGAAATTTTTAAGTGGAAAAGTATTCAAAAGGAAGCAGAGCATAAACGTTTTAAAAAATTGCAGCCTGATAATGAGACAGAAAAAAAAAAAAAAATTTTCTGGGGAGGATTTCAAGCAAGCTTCAGAAATTTGCATAAATAACAAGGAGCCAAATGCCACTCATCAAAACAATGGGGAAAATGTCTCCAGGGCATGTCAAATAACATCATGGAAGCCCCTCCCATCATAGGTTCAAAGGCCTAGGAGGGAAAAATGGTTTCCTGGGATAGGTCCAGGGCCCCCCTGCTCTGTACAGCCCTGGGACTTGGTGCCCTGCATGCTAGCTGCTACAGCTGTGGCTAAAAGGGGCCAAGGTACAGCTCAGGCTGTTGCTTCAGAGGGTGCAAGCCCCAAGCCTTGGTAGCTTCCACGTGGTGTTGAGCCTGCAGGTGCACAGGAGTCAAGAATTGAGGATTGGGAACCTCTGCTTAGATTTCAGATGATGTGTGAAAATGCCTGGTTGCCCAGGCAGAAGTCTGCTGCAGAGGTGGAGTTTTCTGGAGAACTACCACTAGGGCAGTGAGGAAGGGAAATGTGGGTTTGAAGCTCCCATAGAGTCCCCACTGGGGCACTGCCTAGTGAAGCTGTGAGAAGAAAGCCACCATCCTTCAGACCCCAGAATGGTAGATCCACTGACAGCTTCCACTGTACACCTGGAAAAGCTGTAGGCACTCAACTGTGGAAGCAGCTGGGGTGGGGGATTGTACCCTGCAAAGCCACAGAGGCAGAGCTTCTCAAGGCTATGGAAGCCCACCTCTTGCATCAAAATGATCTAGATGTGAGACACAGAGTCAAAGGAGATCATTTTGGGACTTTTAAGGTTTAATGACTGCCCTATTGGATTTTGGACTTTCATGGGACCTGTTGCCCCTCCGATTTTTCCTTTTCTGCCATTTGGAATGGGCATATTTACCCAATGCCTGTACTCTCATTGTATCTAGGAAGTAACTAACTTGCTTTTGATTTTACAAGTTCATAGGCAGAAGGTACTTTCCTTGTGTCAGATGAGACTTTGGACTGTGGACTTTTGAGTTAATGCTGAAATAAGCGAAGACTTTGGGGCAGTTGGGAAGGCATGATTGGTTTTGAAATGTGAGGACATAAGATTTGGGAGGGGCCAGAGGTGGAAAAATATGGTTTGGCCATGTCCCCACTCAAATCTCACCATTAACTGTAATAATCCCCACGTGTCAAGTAGGGGGGCCAGGTGCAGATAAATGAATCATGGGGGCAGTTTCCCTCACACTGTTCTTTTTGTTGTGAATAAGTTTCACAAGACCTGATGGTTTTATAAACCTGCACAAGCTCTCTTGCCCGTCACCATGTAAGATGTGCCTTTGCTTCTCCTTTGCCTTCTGCCATGATTGTGAGGCCACCCCAGCGAAGTGGAACTGTGAGTCCGTTAAACCTATTTTTCTGTATAAATTACCCAGTCTCCGTTATGTCTTTATTAGTAGCATGAGAACTGAAAAATATACAATTATAATTTTATATCTTGCATTTAGCGTAATCATAAATATTGAAGTAATTGCTGTGAAAAGTGTTAAGGTGTGCCTCTAGATTCATTTTTTATTTTGCATGTGGATGTTGCATTTTTTCCGTAGCATTTGCTGAAAAGACTAATTTTTCTTCATAAATTTGACTTTGCTCCTTAGCCCAAAAATTATGTTTATATAAACCTATTTCTTTTTTTTTGTTAGAACTTGAAAAGTTACCCCCTGGACATGGATATTTATTTTGTACTTAAATCTGCAAATAATTAAGTGTCCCTTGTCCTGAGATGATTATTTTCCTCATAATAGACTTCTGCTGCATTCACATTGTTCCAGCTTTTGACTGACCATTTGGAATATGACAGTTGCTTGTTGCATTTCATTTGGCTGCGGTCTCCCTTAGCTTGTTTTTGCAGTTATCCCTGGAGTGTATTTGCTTTATGTGGTGTCTAAAGAAGCTTGCCTCTGTCTTTTCAGAAATCTTTGACCTAATGAGAAAACTAAAAAGACTTTCTGAAAATGTTGATTTTTTTTTACATTATTATTATACTTTAAGTTCTAGGGTACATGTGCACAACGTGCAGGTTTGTTACATATGTATACATGTGCCATGTTGGTGTGCTGCACCCATT
>NW_012121944.1:49531-65856 GCF_000951035.1 Colobus angolensis palliatus
TTCCTGATTTTTTAATGATTGCCATTCTAACTGGTGTGAGATGGTATCTCATTGTGGTTTTGATTTGCATTTCTCTGATGGCCAGTGATGATGAGCATTTCTTCATGTGTCTGTTGGCTGTATGAATGTCTTCTTTTGAGAAGTGTCTGTTCATATCCTTTCCCCACTTTTTGATGGGGTTGTTTTTTTCTTGTGAATTTGATTGAGTTCTTTATAAGTTCTGGATATTAGCCCTTTGTCAGATGAGTAGATTGCAAAGATTTTCTCCCATTCTGTAGGTTGCCTGTTCACTCTGATGGTCGTTTCTTTTGCTGTCCAGAAGTTCTTTAGTTTAATTAGATCCCATTTGTCAATTTTGGCTTTTGTTGCCATTGTTTTTGGTGTTTTAGACATGAAGTCCTTGTCGCTGCCTATGTCCTGAATGGTATTACCTAGGCTTTCTTCTAGGGTTTTTATGGTTTTAGATCTAACATTTAAGTCTCTAATCCATTTTGAATTAATTTTCATATAAGGAGTAACGAAAGGATGCAGTTTCAGCTTTCTACTTATGGCTAGCCAATTTTCCCAGCACCATTTATTAAACCTATTTCTAAACTCTGGATCCTGTTTCATTGATCTATTTGTCTGTTATTTCACAAATATCACACTGTCTTAATTTATCCTAGCTTTACAGTAAGCCTTGATGTCAGGTAATTGAAGCCCTCCAACTTTGTTCTTCCCTATTAATACTGTGTCAGTATTCTGGGTATTTTTTCTCTCCATATAAATTTTATAATCATGTGGTTGATATTCAAAAAATAACTTGATGGGATTGGGATTGTACTAAATATATAGATCAAGTTAAGAAAAATGAACATATTAACAATATTGAGTCTTTCTCTCCATGAGCATAAAATATCTCTGCATTTATTTAGATCTTTTTTTATTTCCACCAGAGTTTTATACTTTTCCTCCTATTGATCTGGTATATATTTTGTTAGGTTTATACCAAGTATTTAGTTTTTATATTATTGTGAATAGTGTGATTTTATTGCAAAAATTCAATTTTTTAACGCCGGCATGTAAGAAAACAATTTATGTTTATATTTCAACTTTGTTTCCTAAAAACTTGGTATAATTAGTTACAAATTGCATGTTTATGTTGTTGTTGTTGACTCTTTGAAAACGTTTTGAGAATATTATGAACCTTGCACAAAGACAGTTTTATTTCTTCCTTCTGGATTTGTGGATTATGTTAATTGATTTTCAAATGCTAACCAGCATTGCATACCTGGAATATTTCACTTGGTCACGGTGCCCAAGTAATATATATGTTGTTGGATTATATTTGCTAATATTTTATTAAGGATTTTTTCATTTATGTTCATAAAAGAAAATGTCTTCACTCTTGATTTTTGTCTTTCGTTCTGAAGCCCACTTTGTCTAAAATTCAAACAGGTATTTCTCCTTTTATGTTGTGATAGCATGGTATAGATTTCCCTATCTCCTCACTTTCAACAGAAGTTTTAAATTTAAGATAGATTTCTTGTAAGCAGATGTTTCATTCAGTTTGGGCTACTATAACAAATTACTATTAACTTGGTGGCTTATAAACAACAGAAAACATTAAGAAAATGATAGTCTACAATTTTCCCTTTTGTAATATTTTTGAGTGTTGTTAGTATGAGGATAGGTAGACTTCATAGAATAATTCAGAAAGTACTTCTTCTGCTTCTGTTTCCTGAAAGAGAATTCTACAGATGACTGATACAATGTTGTCTTTAAATATACCATAGAAATCACCAGTGAACCAATCTGGGCCTTGTGCTTTCTGGTATGGAAGGTTTCATTTATTGATTCAATCTCCTAATAAACATGTTTCTATTCATAATCATAAATTTTTCTTTATGTGTATTTTAGATTATATCTTTCAAATAATTGGTCCATTTCATCTATGTCATCAAATTTGTTGGCATAGAGTTCTTCATAATATTTCTTTTAATGCCCACGGAATCAGTCGTGATGCTCTTTTCTGATAGTAATCTGTATCTTCTTTCTTTTTTAATTAGTTAACCTGTCTAGAAATTTCTCAACTGTGTGTATCTTTTCTAAAAACAGATTTTGTTATATTGATTGCATTAATCCATATTTGCAATTTCATTGATTTTTTCTCTATTTTGGATTATGTTTTTGCTTCTCTTAATTTAGATTTAATTTGCTTTACTTTTTAAATTACTAAGGTAGATGCTTATATTATTCATTTTATATTCCTCTTCTAATATATACATTCAATGCTCTAAAATTCTCTCTAGGCTCTGTTTGCATAGCATCTCACAAATTTTGATAAGTTCTAGTTTATGTTTCATTCATTTGGTTCAAAACACTTTTTAATTTTTTGAGACTTTTTATTTGATCCACGCATTGTTTTAAAGTTTTGCTTTGTTTTGTTTTAGTCTCTGACTATTTGGAAAAATTCTAGCTATCTTTCTTTATTGATTTCTAGATTAATTCCATTAAGGTCCAAAAGATACTATGTATGATTTCTACTTTTTAAAATTTGTTAACGTGTGCTTCCTATCTTAGGATGTTCTATGTTAACTTCACTATAGTTTGTATTCTGTTGTTGCTGTATGGAGTATTCCACAACTGTCAAGTAGATCAAGGTGACTAATGGTACTGTTTAGGTCAACTATATCCCTACTGATTTTCTGCCTGCTTGATCTATAAATTATTCATAGAGGTATGTTAATGTTTCCAACTATGATAGTGGATTTGTCTCCTCCTTTCAGTCTCATCAGTTTTTCCTCATGTAACTTTGATGCTATGTTGTTAGGTGAATACACATTTAAGATTGTGAAGGCCTTATGAAAACATGACTTCTTTATCACTACACAATGCTCCTCTTTATTCCTGATTTTTGTCTTCTGTTCTGAAGACCACTTTGTCTAAAATTCAAAGAGCCATTATCCTTTCATTTTGTGATAGCATGGTATAGATTTTCCTATTTTCTCACTTTTAACACAAGTTTTAAATTTAAAATAGGTTTAATATAGGCAAATGTTTCATTCAGTTTTGGCTACTATAACAAATTACTATTAACTTGGTGGCTTATAAACAACCAAAATTTCTCTCTTGCAGTTATAGAAACATGGCTAGGTCCTCATGAGTGCCTTATTTACACACACACACACACTTGACATAGTATGCAATAGGTAGTATTTTAAACCTCACTCTCCTCCCACCCTCAAGTAGGCAGTCCTTTTGTCCTAGACCCTTTTGTTCTTTTCTTCATGTCCATAATTACTCAACATTTATCTCCACTTATAATTGAGAACATGCAGTACTTGGTTTTCTGTTCCAGAGTTAATTTGCTTAGGATAAAGGCCTCCCACTCCATCTATGTTGCTGCAAAGGAGATGATCTCATTCTTTTTTATGTCTCTGTAGTATTCTATGATGTATGATTACCATATTTTCTTAATCCAGTCTACCATTGGTGAGTATACAGATTGGTTTTATGTCTGCTTTTGTGAATAGTGCTGCAATGAACATATGTGTCTTTATGGCAGGTCAATTTATATTCCCTTGGGTATATAACCAATAAGGGGACTGTTGGATCAAATGACAATTTTATTTGAAGTTCTTTGAGAAATCACCAAATTTCTTCTCACACTGGCTAAACTAATTTACATTCCCACCAGCACTGCGTATTTCCTATTCTCCACAACTTAATCAGCATTTGTTTTTATTTCACTTTCTAGTAATAACAATTCTGACTGGTATGAGATGGTATCTCATTGCAATTTTGATTCTTTTTCTAATTATTAGTAATGCTGAGCATTTTTGTATGCTTGTTGGATGTATGTCTTCTTTTGAATAGTTTCTGATTACGTCCTTGGCCCACTTTTTTCTTGAGATGGAGTCTCCCAGGCTGGAGTGCAGTGGCAAAATCTTGGTTCACTGCAACCTCCACCTCCCAGATTCAAGCGATTCTCCTGTCTCAGCCTCCCGAGTTGCTGGGATTACAGGTGTGTGCCATCATCTCCAGCTAATTTTTGTATTTTCAGTAGAGACAGGGTTTCACCATGATGGCCAAGCAGGTGGTGAACTCCTGACCTCAAGTGATCAACCCACCTCGACCTCCCAAAGTGCTGGGATTACAGGCATGAGCCATTGCACCCAGCCTTTGCCCACTTTTTAATGGTGATGTTTGTTGCTTATTTGCTTAACTTCCTTATAGATTCTGGATGTGAGACCTTTGTTGGATGCCTAGTTTGCAAATATTTTCTCCTATTCTGTAAATATATTACCTAAGTAGCATGAATTTGAAAAGCATTTGGGCTTATTATTTGTGAACACTCTAACTTTAAGCCAGTTTGGTACCTTGTGGCCAAAAACATATAATAAAATATGTGTTTGTACACATAAATGAACACATACTAATACAAAGATACCACAGCTTTTACTCGGAACTCTAGCAATGAGATACTAATACAAACTCACCAGTTTGCAAAAATAATAAGAAATGGTTGGATACAAACAGTGGATTTTATCTCAGTAAAATGTAACAGCAAACTTAAAGCAGGCAGAAAAGAAAACACCAGAGTGATATATAGATAACTTGGGAACTTTATAGTTGCAGGTTGACAACAGATGTCTAAGTTTTCCTTGATATACTTTGCACATCAGTTTAAAATGTTCACAAAAACAGAACTAATGTGTAACCAGTAGAACTATTAGAAAACCTGGCATGCCCTTCCATTTCCACAACCATTTGTAAGTAGAGGCACCATTAAACCAAATGGGGTGCCTTAAAGGAAGTCATTCTCTTTGTTTTCTCATTCTTAGATCATTTGTTTCACACGTTTTTTCTTAAAGGGAGAAAATGAACTGTGGCCCAGGGTTTAGTGTAGTGGATAAAAATGTACTGATTGTGAATGGGACACCACAGTACATCATCACTGAGTTACTTCCACCCTCTTACATGTCTTAGTTTCTCTCTCTGAAAGTTTAGCACTTCTGAGAGGTCTCAAATGTAGAGTAACCAGATCTTACATGCATTTCCTGAATGAGCCTTTTTAAGCTAATTTTTTGGAGTTTCCCTGTAGGGATGCTGCACATTGTTGGGTGTCAACCCCTCAGACACCTCTACTCAGCCCTCCCCCCACCCCAGTAACCCAGGGGCACCTTTTGGTTGGGATGAGAAAAATACCATTTCTCTTCAGAACAGAGAAAAGTCAGTCTCTCTGGTTTATCTACAAAACAACAGTTCATTTCCCAATGCACAAACCAATTGAAATCATCTTTTTGAGGAAAGTCAATGGAGAAGACTAATTAGAATGTACCTCCAAACTACAATTAGGATCCCAAACAACAACTTCCTAGAAAAAAAGAAAGAAAAACAGCTAAGACCCTTTCTTGTAAACTGTCCTCAGCCACCACTAACTTTGTAGCTCTTAGGAGTCCACCATTACACATGCCAAGGTCAAATCCTCGAACAGTACAAGGTAATCTCTTGGATCTCCCAAAGCCAAAGATGTAAGGTAATGCAATACAGGAAATCAGAGCTTTAGACTTAAGAATCTGCCCATGACTCTTTAAACTTCACAAAGAAAATACAACACCCCAAAAAGGGTTGAGTAACACCTTTGTAAGGAGTCCTTCAAGGGTTTTGAGTCATTACAAGCCTTCTTAGATATTTTTATCTTGACACTGAAGATGGAGAAGGAGGAGGGAGGAATAGAGTGGAAGAAAAGTAAATGAAAGCATATTTTTTTTAAGACAGGAAGCAAACACAGAAACCAAGCACACAGTTTTATGTGCTTTTCTTTTCTTTTCTTTTGTAGCTGTGAGGAATTTTAGCCAATTTTCCATAATTTCGAATTCTCATTTAGATTTGACCAAATGAGACTTAGTAAAATCTAATGGGAGAAATACCAGAATAACAAAAAATCCTAACAATATGATTACAGAGTGTTCTAGTGGTAAGAAGGAATAAAGACCAGCTGGTTGTTAATCTTAACTTTAGCCCAGACAAACTCCAATTCAGTTACTTACCTAGGTATGGGTTTCAGGCTGAAGACTGCTCTCTACCATTCTAGAACTAGGTAAAAACTCAAACTCACTTTCCCTCTTGGAAGCAAGCTCAAACTCCAGAAAGGCACTGCCTGTACACCATTGTCAATGGAAGCAGGAAAACTTGCCTTACTTGTTTGAAGCAAGTAAAACTCCAGAAAAGTTGTTGTATAGCAAAATAAATGTTAGAACCCAAGCTAATTTTGGAAGACCGGGGATTCTATTAAAGGGTGAGCTCTGAATCTTTAGCAAATTACCCTATTGCTTTGAGCCATAAGATTATCTCAAGCTAGTACTAAGCACCTATAGGAGACCTGTCAAAGCTAAAGGGCACCTACACTAAGAATCCCTTCATGGTTACCAATTTGTGAACCTCAAAGTATCTGAGACAGATCTCAATCATTTTAGAAAGTTTATTTTGCCAACGTTAAGGACATGCCTGTGATACACCCACAGGAGGCCCTGACAAAATCTGCCCAAGGTGGTTGGGGTACCGCTTGCATTTACACATTTTAGGAAGATATAATACATCAATTAGTGCTTGTAAGATTTACATTGGTTTTAACTGGGAGGTCAGGACAACTCAGAGGGGTACTTCCAGGTCACACGTAGATTTAAAGTCTTTCTGACTGGCAATTGGTGGAAGAGTCATTATCAATCAAAAGAATCGTCTAGATTGTGATAAGGGGTTGTGGAGACTGGAGGACTCTAAAGGTAGAAGACAAGTGTCAAATGGCCCAAACCCTGAGAAATGAAAGAGAGGGAAGACGTAGGAAAACGGAAGAGACTCATACAAACAAATTAGGAAAAGTATTATAATGAGATAAATAGTTATCCTTAAGGAAATCCTTCCCCTCAAAGAGGCACCATGGTAACATAAATGGAGCACTAGAATTGTGGCAAAAGTCTCAGCGTGGATCTTAAATCTGCAGCATTCCTTAGGCAATAAATTACTTGTTAATAAATTATAAGGCATTTGTAGATGAAGGTGGATTTTATTCAACTTTAGATTGACAACATCTAACATAACATCTGGTTAAAAAGGCTCTTGTTTCAATCTAAATCAGTGTCTTGCAAATTGAGGAGGCAACATTATCAACTGAAGAGTTTGTTAAACTATGGATTGCCAGAATTTGATCCAGTAAGTCTGGGGCTAATAATTTGCATTTCTGTCACGTTCGCAAGGGACACTAACGCTACTACTCTAGGAATCACACTTTGAGAACCATGGGATATATATTTTTTAAAACCAGGGGTAAACCAACTACAGCCAGCTGGTAAATTTACCCTCAGCATATTTTCGTACAGTCCATGATCTAAGAATTATTTTTTTTAAGTTTTAAAGGGTTGTTAAAACATTCCCCCAACCCAAGGATATACAACAGAGACCATATGTTTCCCGTGAAGCAAATATTATTATCTGACTCTCTACAGAAAATGTTTACCAACCACTGTTTTAAACAATACAGGTATTGCAAACACAAACGATGGAATCTGTAAAAGGTTTAAACTGCCTTCGTCACTGAAGAATACACCAAATATGTATTTTGTCTTTCCTAAACCACATTGTAATTCCAATATTCTACCTCTGTCTAATTCTTGTTGGGCTACCTTTATCCCTCATAGGGACTTTAAGAATGATTTCAATTATTCTGTAAAAGCATTTCACTGAAATAAAATATGAATAATGTTAGAAACATTATTATGTAATAATGTGAAGAAAATAAGATTAAATTCTTTCAATATTTAAGCTTACCTCTTTATTTTAATTGTACTTTAAATCCTTTTTTTTTTTTTTTTTGGAATATTCTGGTAAGCCTTTCCTAGATGTCCGATTTCAATCTGGAACAAGTAAGCTTCAAATTCAACACTAAGGCTTATGGAAGCTCATTTCAATTATTTTCATATTGTTAGTGTTGCATGTTGGTATGCATTAGTAGGACATTAATCCAGATGCCATTTTTTTCTTATCTAGTTTAGAGCTTTATCCAGGGTCAAGAAAGGAACCATAGCATAGCTAACTTCTTAAACACATGTAGTACATCCAAAGACTCCTACACATCCATGTACTCTTAGGTTGGCTGTGAAACGGTCATTAGCAGCACCAATCAGAAGTGTCTGAGTCCAACCACACAGATACACAACAGTATTATATTTTATTAATAAGCAGATGAAGTAGAGTGGCCTAGAGGTAGGTGTCAGTGAGCAAGAAGGATGAAAAAGATATACCTGAGAAAGGGGAGTGTTCTGAATTCAAAGGTCAGAGCCTGAGTGGGGTAAGGAAAGAATCCATGCATAGGGTGTGTGGAGGGGCAATCTGACATGTGGTATGAGAGACAAGCAGAATGAAGAGGGCTTCCACATGAAAGGCATATCAGCGTGAGGTATAGATAACTGAGCAGGGTAAGCAAGGTTTCCATACAGGGTCGTGGCATCAGCAACAGTCTGGCTTAATGTGTGGGAGCAAAAATGAGGTAAAAAGTACACTCATACAAAAAGGAGACAGGATTTTGGAGCCCAAAATAGGTGAGAAGGAAATCTAGGCTGATATGGAAATTAAGGTGGCAGTTAAGGGAGACTGTGTCTATATGAAGATATTGATCACACACGTATATATATTAAAGCTAATGGGGACAAAAGAAGGCTTTAACAAATATGGTAAAGAAAAAAGAAAAGAAACCCTAATACGGTTTTACTCTGTGTCTCCATCAAAATCTCATCCTGAATTGCAATCTCTACATGTCAGGGGAGGGGCCTAGGGGGAGGTGACTGAATCATGGGGGTAGACTTTCCCTTTACTATTCTTGTTATAATGAGTACTCACGAGATCTGATAGTTTCAAGTGTGTGATACATCCCCACTCTCTCTCTCTCCTGCTGCCATGTAAGATGTGTCTTGCTTCCTCGTCACTTTCTGCTATAATTGTAAGTTTCCCGAGGCCTCCCCAGCCATGTGGACCGATGAGTCAATTAAACCTCTTTGGTTTATAAATTACCCCATTTCAGGTAGCTTCTTATAGCAATGTGAAAACAAACTAATACAGAAAATTGGTACCAAGCGTGGGGCACTGCTATAAACATACCTGAAAATGTGGAAGCGAGTTTGAAACTGGGTAACAGGCAGAGGCTGGAACAGTTTGGAGAGCTCAGAAGAAGGCTGGAAAATGTGGGAAAGCTTGAAACTTCCTAGAGATTTGTTAAATGGATTTGACCAAAATGATGTTACTGATATGGACAATAAAGTCCAGACTAAGGTGGTCTCAGATGGAGATGAGGATCTTATTGGGAATTAGAGGAAGGGTCACTCTTGCTATGCTTTTACAAATAGACTGGTGACATTTTGCCCCTGCCCTAGAGATCTATGGAACTTGAGAAAGATGATTTAGGGTATCTGGCAGAAGACATTTCTAAGCAACAAAGAAGTCAAGATTTGATCTGGCTGTTTCTAAATCTGTACACTCATGTGTGATTATATGGTCATAATATAACAGGGTTAATTTTCTAATTTTGTGGCTATATTGCGATTATGTAGGAGAATATCCTTGACTAAAGGCAATATACAACAAATTATTCAGAAGGGATTACAAAAAAGGTAATCAATTTACTCTCAAATGTTTCCAGCAAAAAAAAAAAAGTTATTTGTAGTATATTTGCAACTTTTCTATTATTTTAAGATCTGTTAATATAAACCTTCCAAAGCTATGAGATGGGGATATTGCATTATTATATTGGACAGAGTGCTGCAGTATGTATTTTGCCTCCTTGGCATGATGATCTATAGAAGGGATTCTCAGTAGAAGAGAATGAATGCACTTTTACTACATTTTGATGATGAGATTAACTTCTCCGTAATTCACAGGAGAATATGTAGAAAGAGAAAGTTCATAAATTTTCATGTTTGTGGCCTTATATTAGATTTTTAATTTATTTAAATTAAAACCAGAAATAAAACAAAACAGGAAATTCTTTTCTGAGAGAAAGTGGCATATAACAACAGATGTTAGCATTTCCTGGGATATTAAAGAGCCCTAATTCACCCTTGCCTAGATATCCTGCTTAAGACATGGACTATCTTACTTAGAATATTTTGCTTGCTATAGGAATGACAACCTACCAAAACTCCACTGGAAATTCTATTAGGGAGAAAAGACTTTTGAATCTTGTTCAGAGTAGATACAAAAGATGCTGTAGTCATCTGAGGCCAAGAAACTGCAGAATTTGATGTAATGCCCAAAGGTGTTTGGAATCTGGAAGCATACAAGTGACTTTGGCTGAATCTTTGCAAGCTTTAGAAGAGGCTTTCTTTCTTGCTGAAAATCAGAATGCATACTGGATAAACCTCTGAAAAACACTTCAGACAGTTGGAGAAAAAGTCATCTGCATTCACACAGATGACAGAGATTCTGTAACAGAGGAGATTCGCCCAGGTAATTTAGATTCAGATACCATTTGGCGTGTGTTTTGGCTGGAGAAGAAGTCTTGACAACCACTTTGCAAACGTGTGGGAAGCCAGGTTGTAACATGCCTATGCACTGTCTCTAAGTACAAATTGCCAAGTAAAAGGGAACTTAATTCCTTACCAAATGAATACACCTCTGAATCTGCCCTCCAGATAACATCTTAGGGCAGTGGCAGAGAAACTGTGATTAATGGCACTTCTCAGTCACTAAAACTTTAGAACAATGAAAACATCCCTCTTTTTGCACTACTTATAGAGAGTCACAGACATTTCATGGTAGATTGTACTTATTTAGAAAACAGTCACACAGAATGCAAGGCTTATTGGGGGAATTTCAGGATATCCGGAAGAGACACATGAATTTTACAGTAGTATAGTCAGCCTCTATATCCTCTCTTGGTATAGACAACTGAGATCAAGTAGTGGAGGCAAAAGAGGCATGAACAGTTACCACATTATGGATGTTGGGTGGGTGGATGAACAACTACTCATAAGTCAGCTACTTCCTGTTCTATAGCCTAATGTTGGTGATGAGCCAAAGATGATATTCAACATTTTGTGCCCAGAATCTAGGGCAAGGAGTGGGGAAGCAATGACTTTAAGGATAAGGAAAATTTGACTGGACAGTAGGTCAGGAGTTACATGCTGAACTTTAGTCCTTATTTAGTTGTCTTGAAGCCAATGCCAGCTGTCCATATCTTAGTTATATGAAGCCAATAAAAGGGTTTTTGAGTTTCCAGACTCACAAGAAGTTAGACCTGTGGCTGAGCCTTTGAATAGAACACACGCAATGGTGGGTGGACAGGGAATCCCCAAGGCCAAAATTACACCTTGGAAGTGGAGGCTCAGGTACAACCCTAACCTATGATCCCAGATTGAAAAAAATCTATGACCACTTCCTTAAGTAATGGCACAAAAAAGGTTGAGGTAGCCCTGCAACTAGGAATAGGGTAAAGTTACACATTAGCTTTAGATAGCTTCACAGGAGGAGATCTCAGAACATGGTTGTTAATGGGGAATTTAAAAGGTGAGTAGAAGAACTACAAAATTGCTAGATATAAGTAGTCATGCATGAAAAGAAAGAAAAACAAATACACAGACAATAACAAAAGCAAGCAAATGAGCAATAAATACTCAGATTAAGCTTGCAAATTAAAATTCCAAAGAATACAAAGGAAATTAATATTATGAATTTAATGATCAAATTTAATGTTATTATGTAAATAATAAAAAACCAGAGGAACCAACAGGCTAAAAGAAATAGAAGAATTTATACACTAGAAATGGAAACAGTATCATAATCTGTAATGAACTTCAGAAGTTTGCTTACATTCTCCAAATATAAAAAGTAAATTTCTGTAATATATGTGGTAAAAACTAGGAGATATGAATTTAAGAAACAGGTGGATCACCTCACTCAAGGTCTCAGTTTCAAGATTTCTTCTTCAAAGTGAAATTCTTTCCTCACCAGTCTTAACGGATAAACAAGGCATTTGTATCACTTCATAGGATGTCAATTCACTTTACTGAACTTAAAATCAGATAAAATTATTGCGTGTGTTTATACTGTCAGACTCTTCACATTATAATCGAAGAATCAAGAATTAAGGAGGTTATTTTCTAATCTGTAATGAGCACATGGAACATAGCCTTAACTATGATAGGTGTTCAGTCAATATATATGGACTACTGGATGAATGAAAAAAGTAACCAAATGAAAAATAAAATGAATAAAAAGGTATCATCTCACCCCAGTAAAAATGGCTTTTATCCAAAAGATAGGCAATAATGAATACTAGTGAGGATGTGGAGAACAAGATACCCTCATACACTGTTGGTGGGAATGTTAATTAGTACAGCCCCTATGGAGAACAATATAGAAGTTTTCACAAAAAGTAAAAAGAAAGTTACCATATAATCCAGCAATCACATTGCTAGGTATATACTCAAAATAAAGGAAATCAGTATATTGAAGGGATATCAGCACTTCTATGTTTATTGTAGCACTATTCATAATAGGCAAGATTTAGAAGCAAATTAAGTGCTTCCATTTTTTTAATCCATCAACAGAAGAATGGATAAAGAAAATGTGTTACATATACACAATGGAATACTATTCAGCCATAAAAAAAATGAGATTCAGTTATTTGAAACAACATGGATGAAACTGTCAGTCATGCTAAGTGAAATAAACCAGGCACAGCAAGACAAACTTCATATGTTCACACTTACCTGTGGGCGGTAAAAATTAAAACAATTGAACTCATGAATATAGAGAGTAGAAGGATGGTTACCAAAGGCTGGGAAGGGTAGTGAGGGGATGGGAGGAAGTGAGGATAGTTAATGGGTACAAAAGAATACGTAGAAAGAATGAATACGATCTAGTATTTGATAGCAAAACAGGGTGATTATTGTCAGTGATAATTTAATTGCACATCTTAAAATATCTATGAGTATAATTGGATTGTTTTTAAAACAAAGTATAAATGTTTGAGGTAATGGCTACTCCTATGTGATTATTATGTATTGTATGCCTGTATCAAAGCATCTCATGTACCCCATAAAATATACACCTATTATACACCCACGAAATTAAAAAAGTAAAGTGAAAGTATAATTATTTAAATTTTAAAACTATGTGGAATCCATTCTAAAACAGACACTTTGACAAGATGGATGTTGGAGACTGTGAAGTTATTTGAAGTTATTATTTAAGCTGGACAAATTCACCCTGAAGGTATTTCACAAAAAAGATAAAGAAGTAAAACACGAAAAATTTTAAAAAGACAGTTTAAGAGCTCTGAGGGATAATTGAGATATTCTACTATATATCTAACTGTACTTCCAGAGGAGGAGAATACAGAAAATAACAGGGAAGTAAATTTCCAGATAGATATTAAAAGTACATATCAAGTAACATCCAATTGATATAAAGTAAATCGACACGTATGTATACTGTACTGAAACCAAAAACATAAAAAAAAGATGAATCTCAAAAATCATCAGAGAAAAGAGACAGAGAAATTAAAATGAAATGATCATTTGGCTGACTTACTACATCAGCAAAAATAGATTCTGGAAGAATATCCATAATATCATTGCTGAGTAAAATGTCTGACAATCTATAATTCATACCAAGCTACCTTATCATTGAAGAGTAAGAATAAAAAAACAATGTGTTCAGAAATAATAGGAAATTTTACTACCTACAGAATCTCACTGAAAGAAAATAAATAATTAAAGAAGGAAATTAAATACAGAAGGATTTGGAAGCAAGAGTTAATGGCAAGCACATGCATTTGTATGAAATGTTGCCAAATTTAATTGAGTATTGGCAATAAAATAATACAAAAATAGTTTTGTGTTTGAAAAGATAGAATTACTTAGGCTTAAATAGAATATATTTGGTTTAGTGGTCATCTTTTAAAAATTAAAGATAATCAATAAGGAATAGAAGCTACAGCTTCCAAACCAGTGGAAAAAAAACACACAGTAATTTAAAAACTACATTTCACAGAAGTTGCAGGGAGGAAAGGGCAATAAAGAAAAATAATACTAATTAAAAATGTGAAACACGACAATAAAATGTGTATTTCATGAAGGCAGGGATGTTTGTCCATTTTCTTTGCTGCTTTATCTCTAGTACCTATAATGCACCTGGCACAGAACAGACTCTGAATAAATATTTTTGTAATAAAATATGTCTAGTTAAACAAGTACTCATAATAAATATAAATAAACACATATATTGTTTAAAAAATCAGATTAGATTAAAAGTATACAAACAAAATCTAGCTTCTGTACTGACCTAAAAGAGAACATAATTTTTTTTAAAAAAATATGAGTATGGGAGAAGAAACGTCAAAAGAAATATTAACCAAAATAAACCAGATGCAGCAAAGTTAATATGGCATAAATACTATTTTAGAGGAGAATCATGATTAGGGCAAAAGAATATACTAGGCACATAAATGTGCCCTTCAGGTCTCTTGTGTGAACACACAAAGTCCCCAGTTTCCGCAGGTACCCTGATGAGGTTTTAAAATTCATCTTTATGTAATATTACATGTTACAGAAATACAATTATATGTGTACAAGGTGTTTCCAGATCAGAGATACATTTCTTATTAATTACCTCAGAGGAAGAATAAGTACATTACTCTCTCTTACCCCACACCTTACCCTTAGGATAACGTGATAAAAGGCAGATGAAAAACCTGTCTGTATGAGTAGCCAGACACTGCATAAGCAAAGGAAAGAGAAATTACATGAGCAGGGAACAGAGAACAATGTTTATCTTTATTTACATACAGCACAGTGACAACCCTGCCCCTCCTTTGCAGACATGATTTTTTTTTAATTTGCTCCTTTGAGGTGGAATAGAAAGTATCTATGGGTTCTCACCTTAACACTTTAAATATAAATACCTTTTTTTTTTTTTTTCAAGAGCCAGATAAACTCTGGTGTCTCCAGACCTAGAGATGTTTTCTGGTATGAGATTCATATATTCTGACATGTAAATACCTACAGAGATAGTGCTCCAGTATTCCTGACACCTTGAGGCTTAACCAGGTACCTACTCTGAGTTGTTACCATTTGGCTTTCTGGATCAGAAAACTAACTAAAAAAAAATGCCTACAGATCTAATACGCATGGTACCTAAAGAATTATATGCTTCTATAGGAAATGAAAAGATAAAACCTGTGTATTATAAAAATTTCCATATTACAGACAGGAATTTAAAAAATATATAAGAAAAATAGTATAAGTAACATTTTGCCAAATTTTTTGAAAATTATTACTAAAATGCATTTTTAAAACTAAATAACTGAATATATCCACAACCATTAATAAAATTGAGCTGACAGTCGATTTCTACATCTGCCCTAATGAAAAAGACACCAGGGCCAGGAAGTATTATAGGCAAATTTAATCAAATATTCAAGTGACTGATAGTTCATATAGAATACAAATTATTATTATTTTATTTTATTTTATTTATTTATTTAAGATGGAGTTTCACTCTGTTACTCAGAAAAGACCAAATTTACAACTGATTGGTGTACATGAAAGTGACGGGGAGAATGGAACCAAGTTGGAAAACACTGCAGGATATTATCTAGGAAAACTTCCCCAACCTAGCATGGCAGGTCAACATTTAAATTCAGGAAATACAGAGAATGCCACAAAGATACTCCTAGAGAACAACAACTCCAAGACACATAATTGTCAGATTCACCAAAGTTGAAACGAAGGAAAAAACATTAAGGGGAGCCAGAGAGAAAGGTCGGGTTACCCACAAAGGGAAGCCTATTAGACTAACAGCAGATCTCTCAGCAGAAACTCTCTAAGCCAGAAGAGAGTGGGGAACAATATTCAACATTCTTAAGAAAAGAATTTTCAACCCAGAATTTAATATGCAGCCAAACTAAGTGTCATAAGTGAAGGAGAAATAAAATCCTTTACAGATAAGCAAATGCTTAGAGATTTTGTCACCACCAGGCCTGCCCTACAAGAGATCCTGAAGGAAGCACTAAACATGGAAAGGAAAAACCGGTATGAACCATTGCAAAAACATGCCAAAATCTAAAGACCATCGAGGCTAGGAAGAAACTCCATCAACTAATGAGCAAATAACCAGCTAACATCACAACAACAGAATCAAATTCACACATAACAATATTAACCTTAAATGTAAATGGGCTAAATGAACCAATTAAAAGACACAGACTGGCAAATTGGATAAAGAGTCAAGACCCATCAGTGTGCTGTGTTCAGGAGACCCATCTCATCTGCAGAGACACACATAGGCTC
>NW_012121944.1:69538-87962 GCF_000951035.1 Colobus angolensis palliatus
GAACATCACACACAAGGGCCTGTTGTAGGGTGGGGGAAGAGGGGAGGGATAGCATTAGGAGATATACCTAATGTAAATGATGAGTTAATGGGTGCAGCACACCAACATGGCACATGTATACATATGTAGCAAGCCTGCACATTGTGCACATGTACCCTAGAACTTACAGTATAATAAAAAAGAAAAAGAAAAAGAAAAAAAATCTGGAGCAGGGACAGATCAACATGGCTGAATAGAAGTCTCCACAGATCACTTCTTAGTCTCTACAAGAACACCAATTTAACAATTATCTACAGAAAAAGCACCTTCAAGAGAACAAAAAATAAGGAGAACATTCACTGTACCTAGTTTTAACATCCTATTGCTGAATGAAGCACTGAAGAGGTTAGGAGACAGTCTTAAATTGCCTATATTACCCCTCACCCATCCGTAGTGGCCCATGTAGCACAGAGAGAATCTATGTGCTTGTGTGAGAGAGAAACTACAATAGTAAGACCTTGCATTAAACCCAGTGGTGTCCTGTCACAGCACAAAGTAAATTCAGGCTGAACTCAGTTGACAACAGCCCATGGAGGAGGAGGGCATTTAAAGTAGCCATACCCAGAGGGTAATTGTCCATCCTAGCAGTAGGAATTTGAGTCCTGACAAGCCTTGCCACCACAGTCTAATGTAATTCGGGGTTCTAAATAAACTTGAAAGGCAGTCTAGGCCACAAAAACTGAAACTCCTAGGTGAGTCCTACTGCTGAACTGTGCTCAAATCAAGTGGGCTGTAGGAGCAGGTAATCTACTGGGACACTTGCCATGGAGGCTAAGGAAGTGTTTGCATCACTCCTCCTCTAGCCCCAGGCTGTAGAGCTGCTGTATCCAAAAGAGACTTCCTTTTGCTTGAGGAGATGAGAGAGGAAAGAGGACTTTGTTTTGCATCTTGAATCCCAGCTCAGCCACAGTAGGACAGAGCAGCAGTAAGAGTCGTGAGGCCGCCTTTCCATGCCCTAGCTCCTGGGAAACATTTCTAGACTCACTCTGGGCAAGAAAAAAGCACATTGCCTACAAGGGAAGAACCCAGGCCTGGCAGAAGCCGTGCATGACCTGCTGACTAAAAAGCCCTTTGTCCCTGAATCACCAGCCCAGATACACAGGTAATATGCCATAGGCCTTGGGTGAGACTCTGAGACTTCCTTGCTTCAGGTGAGACTCAGCACATTTCAAGCTGTGGTGGCTACAGGAAGAGACTCTTTCTGCTTGAGAAAAGCAGAGGGAAAAGTATAGTATACTTTGCCTTAAAACTTAGGTACCAACTTGGACATAGGGAAGTAGGGCACCAAATAGGCTCTTGGAGCCCCCAGTTCCAGGCCTTGGCCCTTGAATGGTATTTCTGAAGCTTCCCCAGGCCAGAGGGGAGCCCACTGCACGCAAGGGTGAGTTCCAGGCCAGGCAACATTCATCACAAGCTTACTGAAGAGCAACTGGGCCTTAAGAGAATGTTGGTGGAAGCCTGGTGGTACTCCCCATTGGCCTGTGGTGGTGGACATGGGGTAAGGCTACTTTGCCTGTAGAAAAGGGAGGGAAGAGTAGAAAAGATTTCAACTTACAGGTTGATTCCTAGCTTGTCCACAGTACAACAGAATACCAGGTAGACTTTAAAGAATTTTTGCTCTAGTCTCTGGCTTCCAAATGGCCTCTCTGGACCCTCAGACCCTGAAAGAAAGAACAGAGCCTAGATGGCTACTCCACTTGCTGATTGTACAGCCCCAGGGACTTGTGTTATCATAGGCAGTAACCAGGTAGTGGTTACAGTGGGCCATTGGTGAGACCCAGAGCTTAGCTGGCTTTATGTCTAACCCAGCACAGTCCCGGTGTTGGTGGCAACAGCGGTAATTGTTTCTTGCCATCCCCTGCTTCAGGTGGCTTATTACACAGAGAGACTTTATTTGTTTGGTAGAATGTAAGGGAAGAGAACAAGAGTCTCTGTCTGATAATCCAGAGATTTCTTTCAGATCTTATCTAAGAACATAAAGGCCATATCTCTATGAGTCTTCAAGTGTTACTGGGTTTGGGGTCCTCCGTAATGTGGATGTGGTTAAAGCACAACACTCAAGTCCTTTCAAATACCTGAAAAGCCTTCCCAGGAAACATGGGTACAAACAAGTCCAGACTTTGAAGACTACAGTGAATACCTAACTTTTAAATGGCCCTGACACAGATGAATATTCACAAGCATAAAGACTATCCAGGAAAACATGATCTCACCAAAGGAACTAAATGAGCTACCAGGGACAAATTGTGAAGAAACGGAGATTTGTGACCTTTCAGAGAATTCAAAATAGTTGTTTTGAGGAAACTCAAAGAAATTCAAGAAAACACAGGGAAGGAATTTATAATTCTATCAGATAAATTTAAGAAAGAAATTGAAATAATATTTAAAAATCAAGCAGAAATACTGGAGTTAAATAATGTAATTCACATAATGAAGAATGTATCAATTTTTTAATTGCAGAATTGATCAGGCAGAAGAAAGAATTAGTGAACTTGAAGACAGGCTATTTGAAAATACACACCCAGAGGAGACAAAAGAAAAAAGGCATGCTTACAGAATCTAGAAAACAGCCTCAAAAGGACAAAAATCTAAGAGCTATTGGCCTTAAAAAGGAAGTAGAGAGAGAGGTAGGGGTGGAAAGTTGTTTCAAAGGAATAATATCAGAGAACTTGCCAAAGCTAGAGAAATATATTAATATCCAAGTATAAGAATGTTATAGAATACTAAGCAGATTTAAACCAAATAAGGCTACCTCAAGGCATTTAACAATCAATCTCCCAAAGGTCAAGAATAAGGAGAGGATCCTAAAAGCAGCAAGAAAAAATAAACAAATAACATGAAATGGAGCTCCAATATATCTGGCAGCAGCCATCTCAGTGGAAACCTTATAGGCCCGGAAGGAGTGGAATGACATATTTAAAGTGCTAAAGGGAAAAAAACCAACTTTTATGCTAAAATAGTTTACTTGGTTAAAATATCCTTCAAACATGAGGAAAAATAAAGACTTTCCCAGACATAGAAATGATGAGGGATTTTGTCAATGCCAGACCTGTGCTATAAGAAATGTTAAAGTGAGTTCTTCAATCTGAAAGAAGGGGAGATTGATGAGCAATCAGAAATCACCTGAATGTACAATTCTCACTGATAATAGTAAGTGCAGAGAAAAACTTAGAATATTGTAACACCACAATTGTGGCATGTAAAGCACTCAAGTATAAAGACTAAATAATGAAAAAAATAAAAAATAATAACTACATTAAAAAACAGTGGGGACAAAGTTTTCCCTGGGATCTGTCACACAAAATAATAATAATAATTATTATTATAATTATAATAAGTTGAACTACTTTTCAAGATGTAGACAGTAAAATAAGATATAAATAGAAAGAACAAAAAGTTAAGCAGTGAGAGAATTCAGTTAAAGTGTAGACTTTATTAGTTTTGTTTTTGCTTGGTATTTGTTTTGTCTATGCAAATAGTGTTAAGTTTTTTCAGTTTAAAATAATGAGTTATTAGTATTTGCAAGCCTCATGGTAATCACAAATCAAAAAATATAATAAATACACAAAAAATAAAACAAAACAAAACAAAAACCAAATCATACCACCAGAGAAAATTCCCTTCAGGAAGGTAATTTGTTTTCTGTTTGTTTTGTGATTTTGCTCTTTCTTCTTTTTTTCCTGTCAAGAAGGACATTACCACAGTGTTACTGGATTTGGGGTGCTCTGTAATGCAGACAGATTCAGACAGATTTCCTTCCTGTCGGGAAGACAGGAAAGAAAGAAGGAAGAGGAAATCACAGAATAACCAGAAAACAAATAACAAAATAGCAATGTAAGTCATTACTCATTAATAATAAGATTGAATGTAAATGGACTAAGGTGTCCTATCAACATACATTAAGTTGCTGAAAGTAGGAAAAAAATCAAAACCCAATTATTTCTTGCCCTCAAGAAACACGCTTCACCTACAAAGACACACATAGACAGAAATGACAGAAATGAAAGGGTTTGAAAAGATACTTCATGAAAATGGAAATCAAAAAAGAACAGGAGTAACTATACTTACAACTGAAAAAATAGATTTCAAGAAAAAAATAAAGAAAGGACCAAGTAGATCACTTTATAATGATCAAGAGGTGAGTTTAGCAAGAGGATATAACAAATTTAAATATATGTGCACCCAACACTAGAACATCAGATATATAAAAAACCAATACACACAATTAGAGAAGAAAAAGGAGACGTTAAATTTGACACCACAAAAAATCAAAGGATCATTAGTGACAACTTAGAGCAACTATATGCCAATAAATCAGAAAATCTAAAGTAAACGGATAAATTTCTGGACACATACAACCTATCAAGACTGAACTGTGAATAACTCTAAAACATGAACAGAACAATAAGTAACATGATTGAAGTTGTAACAAAAAGTACCAAGCAAAGAAAAGCTCAACACCCAATGGCTTCACTGCTGAATTCTACCAAATATTTAAGGAAGAACAAACAGCAATCCTGCCAAAAGTATCCTGAAAATAGAAACAGAGGAAACACTTCCAAACTCATTCCACAATGCGGATATTACCCTGATACAAAAAAAAAAAGACAAAGACACATCAAAAGGAGAAAACTACAAGCCAATATTGCTGATAAATATTGATGCAAAAATCTGAAACAAAATACTGGCAAATTGAATTCAATAACACATTCGAAAGATCATTCATCAAGACCAAGTGGGACTTATCCAGGGATGAAAGGATGCAAGTATTTATCCTTCCAGGGATGCAAGGATGTTTAACATATGCAAAACAATCAATGTGATATATCATATTAATAAAATGAAGGGCAAAAATTATATGATCGGTTCAGTTGATTCTCAAAAGACATTTGATACAATTCAACACATCTTCATGATTAAAAAAAAAAAAACCTTAAAAACCTCAGTGTAGAAAGAACATACCTCAACATAATAAAAGCCATATACACCAGACTCACAGATAGTATCCTACTGAATGGGGAAAAAAATGAGAGCCCTTACTCAAAGATTTAGAACATGACAAGAATGACCACTTTAACCACTGCAGTTCAACATAGTACTGGAAGTCCTAGCTAGAGTCATCAGACAAGAGAACGAAATAAAGAGCATCCAAATTAAGAATAAAGAAGTCAAATTATCCTGATGGTCAGATGATATGACCTTACCTTTGGAGAAGCCTAAAGACTCCACCAAAATACTATGAGAACTGATAAACTAATTAAGTAAAGTTGTAGGATACAAAATCAACATACAAAAAATCAGTAGCATTTTTATATGCCAACAGTGAACAATGTGAAAAAGAAATAAATAAGCTAATTCAATTTACAATAGACACAAATAATGTACCTAGGAATTAAACCTAACCAAAGAAGTGAAAGATCTCTACCATAAAAACTATAATATACTGATGAAATAAATTGAAGAGAAGATAAAACTAAAACATATTTTATGTTTATGTATTAGAAGAATAAATACTGTTAAAATATCCATACTACCAGAAGTATCTACTCAATGCAATCTCTGTCAAAATACCAATGATCTTCTTCACAGAAATAAAGAAAATGATTCTAAAATATATATGGAATCACAAAAGACCCAGAATAGAAAAAGCTATCCTAAGCAAAAAGAACCAAACTGGAGAAATTATATTACTTAACTTCAAATTACACTACAGAGGTATAGTAACCAAAACAGCATAGTACAGGAATAAAAACAGACACACAGATCAAAATGAAAGAATAGACAACCCAGAAATAAATCCACACACTTACAGTGAGCTCATTTTCCACAAGGGGGCCAAGAACATACATCGGGGAAAGGAGATTCTCTTCAATAAATGGTGTTGGGAAAACTGGACATCTATATAGAAAAGAATGAAGCTGGACCACTGTCTCTCGCCATATACAAAAAAAAATCTACACTGATAAAAAAAACTTAAATCTAAGACATAACATTATAAAACTAGTACAAGAAAACTTTGGGGAAAATCTCCAGGACACTGGTCTGGGCAAAGATTTCTTGAGTAACACACCACAAGCACAGACAACCAAAGCAAACATGGACAAATGGAATCACAAGTTAAAAAGCTTCTGCATAGCAAAGAATACAATAAAGAAAGTGAAGAAGTAACCCACATATTGGAAGTAAATATTTGCAAACTAATCATCTGTCAAGGAGCTAATAACCAGAATATATAAGAAGCTCAAACAGCTCTATAGAAATAGAAAGCTAACAATCCAGTTAAAAATGGTCTGAAGATCTGAATAGACATTTCACAAAAGAAGACATACAAATGGCAAACATATATATGAAAAGCTTCCCAATATCATTGATCATCAGAGAAATGCCAAACTGCAAAGAGATACCATCTCATCTTAGTTAGAATGGCTTTTATCCAAGTGTAAGGCAATAACACATGCGGATGAGGCTGTTGGAAAAAAGGAACCCTTGTACACTGTTGCTGGGAATATAAATTAGTAAAACTACTATGGAGAACTGTTTGGAGGTTTCTCAACAAACTAAAAATAGAGCTTCCATAAGATCCATCAATCCCTCTACTACGTATATATTCAAAATAAAGGAAATCAGTGTATCAAAGAGATACCTGCACTCTCATGTTTATTACACTTTGGCTATTCACAAATAGCCAAGATTTGGAAGCAACCTTAATGTCCATCAACCTATACATGGATAAAGAAAAAGCGGTATATATACACAATGGAGTACTATTCCTCTTTGAAAAAATGATATTCTGTCATTTGCTACAGCATAGTTTGAAGTGGATGTCATGATGTTACGTGAAATAAACCAGACATAGAAAGACCAACCCTTCATGGTCTTAATTATTTGTGGGAGGTAAAAGTTAAAACAGTTGAACTCATGGAGATGGAGAGTAGAAGGCTGGCTACCAGAGGCTGGGAATGGTAGTGGGGGTGTGGGGCTTAAGTGGCAATGGTTAATGGGTACAAAAAAGAGTTAGAAATAATAAATAAGACCTAGTGCTTTCTAGCACAATAGTCAGATGTAATTTATAATCAAATGTAACGTAATAGTACATTTTAAAGTTACTAAATGAGTATAATTAGATTGTTATACAAAGGATAAATGCTTGAGGTGATGGATACACCATTTACCCTGATGTAATTATTACGCATTGCATTCTTGTGACAAAATATTTCATGTAACCCATAAATACATACACCTATTATGTACACACAAAACTAAAAAATAAAAATAAATCGGAATCAAATATTAACATTTGTTAAATCTCAGTGGTAGGTATACAGGTATTGCTATCAGCACCTTATGTTTTCTTGTATTTTGTATGTTTAAACTTCATATATACACAAAACTACATATACACATAAAACTTGGGTTCAAATGAAACTAACTGGACTTTTTAAGTGGGATGAAGAATCCAAAATGTTCTTTGGATTAGCAGGCTATTTCTAGGCTAAAGTTGAATTTGGGATAAACAGCAATAAAAGAATCAAGCAATCTTCATGTGTGTGCATGTGTGTGCATGTATATGTGTGTCACCTCATTTATAAAAGGGTTAGCGGTCTTGGGGAGAGGAATAGAAGATAATATAGACAGTAAGCAATATTCATGTCATACTTAAGAAGGATGAAAAAGGGATGAAAAGAAAGTTAAGTAATAGTAAGAGTCTTGAAGTCATAGATAAATTTGTTTTTTACCTAGTAGACTATTGGCGGTAAAATACCGTTTTTGAAGTAATGAGGTAACAAAAGTCGTCTCCTGGGAAAACCACTCTGATGGAAGTTATGGGCTGTTGTAACTTAGGCAAGCCTCTTCCTACCTCCTCTCATAAAGAAGGGCACAACACAATAGGAACTTTTATTTCTGAATTCCTTCACCTCCTCATGTCCTTTTGTAGGAAAGGATTTAAGACAGGCCCTTCTCCACCTATCTGCCACTTTTCCATCAAAAGAATTACAGAGTTTAGCAGTTTGGAGACAGTTTTCACAGCTATTATTCACTTTACCAGATAGTTCTTCTGTAGGATGTCTTTTTCAATAAGGGTCCATTTCTTACTGCCTTTAAAGTATTATATAAAATAATTTTGCTATGAAATGAAATGTCTACTGTCCAATCACTTTTTCTTATACAAGAAAAAGTAAAAGTAAAATGAAAGAAAGTAAAGTAAAAGTAAAAGTAAATGAAAGAAAGAAATGATTCTGCATCTTTAGTCCAGGCAAATTCCACCTCATATCAGCTCAGTACTTTCAACATCTCAGGTTGTTACTTTTCTAATAAAATGCAAAAAGAAAATCAGTGATGAAATGACTGTTTGTAATGCTACTTGATTCAAAGGGACTGACATCCCACACAGAAAGTATTATTCCTTATGGTTACTTGAAAACTAATTAGAGATTATTATTTATCCATAGCTCCATACGAAGGAGCAAATGGCATTTTTTTTTTCACCTAAAATTTGGAATAGTTAACAAAGAACTCCATTAGGTGTCAGGGGACTTGGGGTTCATCTCTGACAAGATTTGCTACTGGTACAAGAGACAAAAACGTCATTACTGCTTCTCATTTTAACTGTGGAGCTAGGATGTTACTTAGCTAACACAGGATTTATTATAAACTTTCAAATACTATTCAAAGGCAACTGCTTGTCAGTTTATGATCTTTAGAAAGTTTACATGTTAAAACAAAGGAATACAAACACAAAATAAATTAACACAGAGAAAATAACCAGTGTGATAAATGACAAAGTCTTTGTGTTTTATTGCAAATTATAGATCTCTATAATCACTTGAAAAGGACTCAAGCATTTAACATCACAGTAGTATATTTATATATTTTTGCAATGTAAAATATATTCCATTGCATGCCCTTTTAATGCTGTGCCAACACATAACGTAATTGTAGAATAACATTCATTGTAAGAATTGATGGAAGCCATTATGTTAAAGGTTAAGTGAAATGATAATGGCAGGGTATGGTAATAAAATTCTCCTTGTACAAAAAGGAGAATGCAGAAAAGCACTTTATTTCTTCATCATAAAAGCCTTCTTACTAAAAGATAATTCCAAGATAAGCTAAACAAATATCATTCAAAGAGGTGTTAGAAGACAATTATAAAAAACAACTCATGTTTATTTTTATCTCATGTCTTGTAATTCCTGTTTTGTGTTTTATAACTCACATAAATACTGTTATTGTTATACATGTTTATAATTTATAAACAAATAAATGGTGCAACAAGACCATTTCAATGACTTCATCAAATCTTATCTAAATTAGTCTTCTAATTTGTTCCTCTGCCTCTAGTCTCACCCATATCCCCCCCTTCTTTGCTCCACATTGTCAACAGAGGCATCTTTCCAAAGTGTATATCTGATTTTGTTTTATTACAGCTGAGATTTCTTGGAAACAGACTGTGAGATAAGGGTTTATATGCAGAAGGTTTACTGGGAATGATCCCAGAAAATGTGCATATAAGGAAGCAGGGAAGGCAAGGTGGAGCAGAGGGAAAATTTTATCCCCACTGCTTTGCAAATGGAGCCTTAAGAGTATACTTCAGAAATAACTGGAGCTTGAATATCCAGCTTTTTGGTGTTGTCTCAAATTGAAGAAAGGGGATTTTACTTTTGAACCCTCAGAGAGCCAGTCATTGTCCATAGACTAAATGACATAAGAGTGGCTGTCAATTTGGGTAAGGGTGCAGTGTTCTTTGGGGTTCCCAACTGTGAGCTGCCAGCAGAAGACATTCCCAACTTTGGCTCTGAAGAGATCTTGGTGGATTGATACCTTACCCATTACAAAGTTCTAATCCCAAACAAAGATATTAAAAATTTAAGTTAAGAGAGATAAGGGGAGGGTTTGTGAATAATTTATGTTACTTAAAAGAGAATTATAGCTGTGCTCTGAAGAAGAGAATTTTTTTTTTTTTTTGGTGGTAGGGGAGGGATATCCTTTTCATGTCAAATTTAGGAAAAGCAGCTTTAATTAGTCCAATTTTAAAATCCTAAGGCAGATTTCTTGAAGCTTGAGAAACTCAGTAGACTGTGGTCTATCTTCACCCACTAAAATATGGAGGCCTAAGTCAACTTTGTCGACCAGTGAAAACAAGATGCTACTTCATATGGAAGCTATACACTTCCCTCCAGTGGTTATTCAAAGGCCCAAGAACTAACCAAGTTTGCTAAGGTAAGTACTTAAATAATTATAATTCCAAAAATACTATGAATAATGCTATAAGAAAGGTTCGAAGCTGAGTGCGGTGGCTCATGCCTGTAATCCCAGCACTTTGGGAGGCCAAAGAGGGCAGATCACCTGAGGATGGGAGTTCGAGACCAACCTGACCAACATGGAGAAACCCCATCTCTACTAAAAACACAAAATTAGCCAGGTGTGGTGGTGCATGCCTGTAATCCCAGCTACTCGGGAGGCTGAGGCAGGAGAATTGCTTGAACCTGGGAAGTGGAGGTTGTGGTGAGCCAAGATCACGCCATTGCATTCCAGCCTGGGGAACAAGAGTGAAACTCTGTCTCAATCAATCAATCAATCAATCAATAAAGTTGAAGACAATTGCTAGTGGGTTGTGAAGGAAAAAGAAAAGAAAATTGCTTCTAGTTTCAAAAAGTAGAGAAAGTTTTACACACTAATTAGCATTTTATGTGGTATTGAACTGTAATGAAGAGAGGAGAAAGCATAAGAAGGTTTAAGGTGAAGTAAACAGCCTGAGGCAAAGTACCAGTGTTAAAAGTACTGTGAAAGAAGAGTATGTCAGATGACACAATGAAATACAGTGAAATATCACAGTGGATCTGTATTAGTTTATTAGGGCTGCCATAACAAAATACCATAAACAGCCACTTTGAGCTCTGGAGGCTGGAAGTCCAAGGTCAAGTGTTAGCAGGGTTGGTTTCTCCTTAGGCCTCTCTCCTGGGCTTGCAGATAGCTGTCTTCTCACTCTGGTGTCATATAACCTTTCTTCGGTTTGTTTGTATTACAGATATCTCCTTAGGTGTCCAAAATTTCTCGTTTCATAAGGACACCAGTCAGATTGGTTTATGGCCCACCCTAAAGGCCTCATTTTAATTTTATCAGCTTTTTAAGAGCACTATCTCCAAATACAGTCACATTCTGAGCTACTGAGTTTTTAGACTTCAATATATGACTTTTGGAGAAACACAATTCAGCCCATAACAGGACCTTACAATAATTAATCTATTATAAATTCATGCATATATGTAAACCTGAGCTAGAATCATGTTAAAAAAAGAAATTAAAATTTTGACATTAGAAAAGTCTTTGATGATTTCTAGTTTATTTATTCATTGAAAGATTAATAGTGTGACCTTGAACAACTTATGTAATTTCTTTAATCTTCTGTTTCCTTAATGAAAAAATGAGTACAAAAATGTCTACTTTATTGAGTGGTTGTGAAGATTAAATGAGAAAATCATTTCTAAATAATTTAGCACATAAACTGACAGTAATTTATAGATCAGTATAATTTATCTTATCTTATTTTCTTCTAACTTTGGCTAAAATTACACATTGTCAATTGACCATTCTTTTAAAATCATAAATTTCTATTTCCCTTGCTAGCATATCTTCATATACCTTCTGTTTATTGTTCCTTCTGGTACCTGCTATCTAACATACAATATATTTATTTATTTACTTAAAATTTGTTTTCTGACTACCCCCCACTAGAATGACAACTAATTGTGTATAGAAACATCAACTTTTTCTCTGCTATATCCCCGTGCCTAGAATGTTCTAGCACATAATAAATGCTCAGAAAATATTAGTTGAATTAATTAATATTGAATACTATTTAGAGAAATAATTAACTTATGTTATAATCAAATTTGTAGATTAATACTTAAAGAGCATTCAACCCAGGATTTACCATTATAGCAGACATACATGAAAAGGCTTTATAAAAGTTATGGTTCATAGGCAACTAACATTGTGAAATGACTACATTTCAGACTAGGCAGACTAGGCAGGCATAGCATCCCTATAGGACTAGCAACAAACCTGATTGAAGAGTTCCTTTTTTTCATCTTCATTGACATGGAGCAGACTTGTTTTAACAGAGAAACAAAATGACAACTTGTTGAATGAATTAGACTAAGAGACAACCCACAGAGAACTTGAAAATCCACCCTGCACTTGTCTTTCGTTGACTTCAGAGGGCATTATTAAAAATCTTAGAGGTTTTTACATTAGAGGCAGGTGTTACTTATATTGCAACAATTTGTATTCTAGCCACGTATGTATATATGTTAACCCAAGTGATCCTCACAACAACCGAATGACGAAGATACAATTATAATCCTCTCTTTCTAGATGAAAACACCAGAGGCTCAGAGAGTTGAAGGAACACTATAAAGCCACCCATTTGAGAAGTGTTATTAATGATATGTACCTGGGTCTTCAGAGAAATAGGACATTGCTTTCTTCACTCTACAACATTGCCATTTTCTAATTAACATTCATTTCTGAGGTTGTTGATAGCAGCCTAGAGTTATGAATTAGAATCACTTCAGGTCATTTTCTCCTCTATAACATATTCCACATAGCCTAGTACCAAATTCTGACCACGTGTTCAGATTCTGAATAAATTATCTACACAATAAATTCTGCCAAAGTACATTAATTAACACAGCTGGTGATACTAGATAAATTTCTATCCTGTGAATGCTTAGGGTACTTGAAGGAAAGAAAATCATTTTAAGTAGACATTATTGGAAACTTTACAGTTTCCAAAGGGCCTGTGCGAGATCCTCAACGTGTTGGAGTCTGAATTCAAGCCCCAAAATGCAGGAAATGGGCCCTTTGGTTTCTGATTCAGATAGCAAAGTTAGGAGTAATTCCACAGTCAACTGATTTTATATCAAAGTTCTAAACCAAAATATTAAACTTCAATCTAGGATTCTACATAGAATTCAAACTCCTAAACAAATTTTGTTTCAAATATTTATTTCAATGGTCATTGAGATATCTGCTATGATGCCATTCATTGTGCTGGCAACAGATAGATGCAAGAAGCTATAAGAATAGATACAAGTTACAAAACACAATTATGTCTTCAAAGTGGGAATCAGTGCTGGAAGATAAAAGCACCAGCTAAAAATGTAGACAGTGCTCCCTGTCCTGGATCCACTACTTATTATTTCTGAAATTCACATTATGTTTAACTGAAAATAACAACATACACTTCAGAAGATTTTTATGAGGATTTCATAGTTTAACATAGATAAAGTGTCCAGAGCTCAACACATAGTTGGTGTACAAAAGTTAAACATTTTTAAGTTATTATTATTGATAGAAAGCTAGGTAGTACGAGAAACATGAAACGCATCTAACAAAAATGAGGGATCACAGCTTTGGTGATAAATGCTATTGCTATATTTTTCCCATTGCCATACAGGGCACTGTTATACCAAAAACACTATGAAACTCATAAAAATAATTTTTATATCAATATTATCTAAAGTGCTTTCCTTAATATGTAAAAATCCTGAAAGTGAGGCAGAAGAAGTTTTGTTGTGTTTATTGTAGCTAATAAAGGATAGGGTCCGAATCTTCTGAGACCATACAGTGCTCTTGCTACAACATACAAGGCTGCTGATCTCTACATGCGTGCTCTTCCATTTGCTACCTCTTCATAATATTAAGAGTACATGCCAACTACAGCAGGCAGGTGGTACCTTATCTGCACCTGTATCTGTGTCTGTATTCATATTCATATTTACATTAAGTTAAATGCAATCACATTGCATTTTTGTAAGTCAAAATTGGCAAAATGCCAGTGATTTTTGTATGATTTAATATTCTTACATATATGCAGTATGAGATATTCTTTAAAAGTGTTGGTTTTAGTATTGGACAGATGTAGACCTGTAGTCTAGCTCTTTCATGTAAGTTATATAAACAATGGAAATATTATTGTCTATTGAGTGCTTCAGAACCCTAATTGTTTTAATGGAAATCATAAAATCAGTAACAGTTGCTTCTTAGAGTTATGCTTACCATATATTAAGTCCTTAGTATTATAATTACGAGTAGCCATGAGGATGTTTAACCACAGTGAAGATGGAATCATCCATACTCTAGTCAACAGCAGTTCCTTGAATAGGCATCTGGGTGAATTATAGCAAATATTTGCAACTTCTAGAAGATTACAACACAGTAGTGTGCTGAAACCATCCTGTCAAACTCATAAGAATTAAATGTTAAATCTTTAGGATTTTTTATTTTCTTATAATTACTTATTATTATTATTATACTTTAAATTCTAAGGTACATGTTCACGACATGCAGGTTTGTTACATATATATACATGTGCCATGTTGGTCTGCTGCACCCATTAACTCGTCATTTACATTAGGTATATCTCCGAATGCTATCCCTCCCTTTTTCCCCCACCCCACAACAGGCCCTGGTGTGTGATGTTCCCCTTCCTGTGTCCAAGGGTTCTCATTGTTCAATTCCCAACTATGAGTGAGAACATGTGGTGTTTGGTTTTCTGTTCTTGCAATAGTTTGCTCAGAATGATGGTTTCCAGCTTCATCCATGTCCCTACAAAGGACATGAACTCATCCTTGTTTATGGCTGCATAGTATTCCATGGTGTGTATGTGCCACATTTTCTTAATCCAGTCTGTCACAGATGGACATTTGGGTTGATTCCAAGTCTTTGCTATTGTGTGTGCATGTGTCTTTATAGCCACATGATTTATAATCCTTTGGGTATATACCCAGTAAAGGGATGGCTGGGTCAAATGGTATTTCTAGTTCTAGATCCTTGAGGAATCGCCACACTGTTTTCCACAATGGTTGAACTAGTTTACAATCCCATCAACAGTGTAAAAGTGTTCCTATCTCTCCACATCCTCTCCAGCACCTGTTGTTTCCTGACTTTAATGATCGCCATTCTAACTGGTGTGAGATGGTATCTCATTGTGGTTTTGATTTGCATTTCTCTGAAGACGAGTGATGATGAGCATTTTTTCATGTGTCTGTTGGCTGCATAAATGTCTTCTTTTGAGAAGTGTCTGTTCATATCCTTTGCCCACTTTTTGATGGGGTTGTTTTTTTCTTGTAAATTTGATTGAGTTCTTTGTAGGTTCTGGATATTAGCCCTCTGTCAGATGAGTAGATTGCAAAAATTTTCTCCCATTCTGTAGGTTGCCTGTTCACTCTGATGGTAGTTTCTTTTGCTGTGCAGAAGCTCTTCAGTTTAATTAGATCCCATTTGTCAATTTTGGCTTTTGTTGCCGTTGCTTTTGGTGTTTTAGACATGAAGTCCTTGCCCATGCCTATGTCCTGAACGGTATTGCCTAGGTTTTCTTCTAGGGTTTTTATGGCTTTAGGTCTAACATTTAATTCTCTAATCCATCTTGAATTAATTTTTGTATAAGATGTAAGGAAGGGATCCAGTTTCAGCTTTCTACTTATGGCTAGCCAGTTTTCTCAGCACCATTTATTAAATAGGGAATCCTTTCCCCATTTCTTGTTTTCGTCAGGTTTGTCAAAGATCAGATCGTTGTAGATGTATGGTATTATTTCTGGGGGCTCTGTTCTGTTCCATCGGTCTATTATTTTTTGAGATAGAATCTTGCTCTTTTCACCCAGGCTAGAGTGCAATGGCACGATCTCAGCTCACTGCAACCTCCGCCTTCCAGGTTCAAGCAATTCTGCTGCCTCAGCCACCCAAGTAGCTGGGATTACGGATGCCCGCCACCATGCCCAGCTAATTTTTGTGTTTTTAGTAAAGATGGGGTTTCACCATGTTGGCCAGGTTGGTCTCAAACTCCTGACCTCATGATCCGCCCACCTTGGCCTCCCAAAGTACTGGGATTACAGGCGTGAGCCACTGCGCCTGGCCCAAATCTGTAGGAACTTTTATACCTGGTTCCCACAGTCATTATTAAAAATTAAGTTATATAAACTTAAATATTTTGTTCCATTATTTATGTTATTGAGATTATTTGCATCTATTGTACCTGTATAATGAAATATTATATAAGAATGTGCTACTGTATATCTCTTCCCACCTATGCATTCAGTAACATAAGCTTGGTAACTTTAACTTAGTAATAGTAAGTATTTTAACACCACAGAAGTCAGCCAATGCTATTAATAGGGGCTTTTTCAACCCAGAGTGCCAGCTGTTAAACATTAATTACTTCACCATTACACCAAAGTAATACCAGCTACATTCAACCTCTGTATCATATGAAATGCTTACAAACTCCCCTCCATGCATCTGAATTTTATGACCTGTTTACAACCATCTTCATTAAAGCACTGAACAGAATATAAAGCAAATGAAAAATTTGAGGGTGTGGATCATTACTAAATAGTCACAAAATTAGCCCAGGTTTGGAAACCTCTCTTTGAGATAAATTTCACTTGATTATTATGAATTATCTTTTTGATGTGCTTGTCTCAAGAAATTTTAAAATTTCCCTTTTAATTTCTTCATAGTTTCAGAAATTACATTTAAGTATTTGATCCATTTTGAGTTTATTTTTGAATATGGTGATAAATAAGGGAAGGGTCTAATTTCATTCTTCTGTATATGGGTATCCTGTTTTCCCAACACCATTTATTAAACAAATTTCCTTTTCCCTATGTATGTGCTTGACCCCTTCGTTGAAAATTAGTTGGATGAAAGTTAGAGGATTTATTCTTGGGCTCTCAACTTTGTTCCATTGGTCATATGTCTGTTTTTATGCCAGTACCATGCCGTTTTGATTACTCTAGTTTTGTGGTATATTTTGAAGTCAGACAGAATGATGACTCCAGCTTTGTTCAAAGAGATAATCTGAAACCGGAACTTATATTTAAGACAAAAGCAGAGCGTAAAAGTTTTAAAAATTTGCAGCCTGACTTCGTGGTAGAAAAGAAAAACCTGTTTCCAGGGAGAAATTCAAGCAGGTGGCAGAAATTTTTATAAAGCAAGACAATGGGGAAAATGCCTGGAAGGCATTTCAGAGACATCCAGGGCAGACTCTCTCATTACAGGCCTGGTGGCCTAAGAGGGAAATAATATTTTATGTACAAGATCCAGGACCCTGCTGCCCTGCACAACCTCGGGACACTGCTCCCTGTTTCCCAGCCACTGCAGCTCTAGCCATGGCTCTAAAGAGCCAAGGTACAGCTCTGACTGCTGCTTCAGAGGGTGCAAGTCATGGCTTCCATGGGGCATTTAGCCTTCAGGTGTACAGAGAGCAAGAGTTGAGGCTTGGTAACATCCTCCTAGATTTTAGAAGATGTATGGAAATGCTTGGATTCCCAGGCAGAAGTTTGCTTGAGGGGTGGAGACCTCACGGAGAACCTCTACTAGGGCAGTGCAGAGGAAAAATGTGGGGTTTGAACCCCCACACAGAGTCCCCACTAGGGCACTGCCTAGTTAAGCTGTGAGAACAGGGCCACAATTCTCCAGACCCCAGAATCATAGACCCAATGACAGTTTGCACCATGTGCTTGGAAAAGCCACAGGCACTTAATATCAGCTTGTGAAAGCAGCTGTTGGTGGTGGGGTGGTGGGGGGAGCTGTACACTGCAAAGCCACAGAGGCAGAGCTATCAAAGACCTTGGGAGCCTACCTCTTGCATCAGTGTTACTTAGGTGTGAGACATGGAGACAAAGGAGATTATTTTGTAGCTTTAAGATTGAATGAATGCCCTGCTTGTTTTTGGACTTGTATAGGGCCTGTAACCCCTTTGTTTTGTCTGATTTCTCTCTTTTGAAACAGGAGTACTAACCAATGCGTGCATTCCCATTGTATCTTGGAATTAACTGACTTGTTCAAAATTTTATAGGTTCATTGGTGGAAGGGATTTGCCTTGTTTGAGATAAGACTTTGAACTGTGAAATTTTGTGTAAATGCTGGAGTGAATAAAGACTTTGGAGACTGTCAGGAAAGCAGAATTGCATTTTGAAATGGAACACTGACTTTTTGTTTCATTGATCTTTTGTATTTTTTTCATTTGAAATTTATTTCTGCTCTGATATTTATTTTTATTAATTTGGGGTTTGGCTTGAACTTGCTTTTTAATGATGCATTGTTAAAATGCATGGTTAAATTGTTTATATAAAGTTTTTTCTATGCTTTTATGTAAGCACTTGTATCAATTAACTTCCCTCTTTGTACTGTTTTTACTGTGATTCACAGGTTTTCATATATTGTGTTTCTATTATTATATAATGCAAGACATATTCAAATTTTCTTCTTAATTTCTTCATTGACCCTCTGGTAATTCAGAAGCATATTGTTTAATTTCTTTTTTTTTTTTTTTTTTAGACGGAGTCTCAATCTGTCGCCCAGGCTGGAGTGCAGTGGC
>NW_012121944.1:88409-90436 GCF_000951035.1 Colobus angolensis palliatus
GTCATTGTATGAAATGTTCTGTAAATATCTGTTAGGTCCATTTAGTCTATATTGCAGATTAGATCAAACATCTCTTTGTTGATATTCTGTCTAGAACTTCTGTCCAGTGTTGAAAGTGGGTTGTTGAAATCTCCAGCTATTATTATATTGGGACCCATCATTCTTTGTAGTGCTAATAGTATCTTTTTATATATATTGGTACTCCAGTTTGGGGTGTATATGTATTTGAAATTCTTATATTCTCTTCCTGAATGGACCCCTTTATTATTATATAGTGACCTTCTTTGTCACTTATTATAACTTTGTCTTAAATTCTATTTCATCTGATGTAAGTATAGTGACTCCTGCTATTATTTTTGTTTCCATTGACATGGCATATCTTTTTCCATCCTTTATATTCAGGCTATGCGTGTCTTTATAGGTGAACTGTGTTTCTTGCAAGCCAAATATAAATAAATATTTATTTTCTTGCCCTTTCAGCTACTTTATATCTTTTGATTAAAGAATTTAGTCCATCCTCATTTAAGGTTATTATTGATAAGTAGGAACTTACTCCTGCCATTTTGTTGTTTTCATTTTTTTTCTCTCTCTCCGTGTGTGTGTGTGTGTGTGTGTGTGTGTGTGTGTAGTGTTCTTTCTTTCTTTCCTTCCTGTCTTCCTTTAGTGAAGTGATTTTCTCTGGTAATATGATTTAATTTCATGCTTTTTTATTTTGTGTGCATCTATCATTTTTTTTTGTTTGTCAAGAGGCTTGCATATACTTTCTTGTAGCCCATTATTTTATCTTAATAAGAACACTGTTTACATAAACAAACTTGGAGAAAGAAAACTAATACTCTATGTCTTAACTTAGCCCCCTCCGTATTTTACTTTTTGTTTCTATTTATATATTTTTGTACTTTTGCTGAAGTCTGGAAAAGTTGTTGTAGTTATCATTTTTGATTGATCCATCTTTTTGTTTTCCTACTTAAAATAAGAATATTTTGCACATCAAAATAACAGTGTTAAAATATTTGGTTTTTTTTTTTTGGACTTACTATTACCAGTGAGTTTTGTACCATTATGTGATTACTTATTATGTATTCAAGTCCTTTTTCTTCTATTTGAAGTACTTCCTATAACATTTCTTGTAGGAATGATGTGGTGTTGAAATCCCACAGCATTTGCTTTTCTGGGAAAGTCTTTATTTCTGTTTCATGTCTGAAAAGTATTTTTGCTAGATATACTATTCTAGGGTAAATGCTTTTCTCATTCAGCACTTTTCTTACAACATGCTACTCTCTTCTGGCCTATAACTTTCCCACTAAAAACTGTATAGTCAGACATATTGGAGCTCCATTGTATGTTATTCATTTTTTTTTCTCTTGCTGCATTTAGGATTCTTTCTCTATCATTGATATTTGGACATGTGGTTGTTAAGTTCTTTGAGGTAGTCCTCTTTGGGTTAAATATGTTTGGTGTTCTATAGCTTTCTTGTATTTTAATATTGATACATATCTTCCTCAAGGTTTTGAATGTTCTCTGCTATTATCCCTTTCAATAAACTTTCTTCCCTTACCCCTTTTTCTGCCTCCTATTTAAGGCCAAACTCATAAATTTCCCTTTTTGAGGCTATTTCCTAGATCCTGTAGGTGTGTTTAATGGTTTGTAAATTATTTTTCCTCCTCTGTGTATTTTCTTTTTCTTTTTCTTATTATTATTACACTCTAAGTTATAGGGTACATGTGCACAACATGCAGGTTTGTTACATATGTATACATGTGCCATGTTGGTGTGCTGCACCCATTAAGTCGTCATTTACATTAGGTATATCTCCGAATGCTATCACTCCCCGCTGTCCCGTCCTTACAATAGGCCCCAGTGTGTGATGTTCCCCCTTCCTGTGTCCAAGTGTTCTCATTGTTCAATTCCCACCTATGAGTGAGAACATGCAGTGTTTGGTTTTCTGTTCTTGCGATAGTTTGCTCAGAATGATGGTTTCCAGCTGCATCCATGTCCCTACAAAGGACACAAACTCATCCTTTTTT
>NW_012121944.1:91651-115462 GCF_000951035.1 Colobus angolensis palliatus
TTACCTTGGGCAGTATGGCCATTTTCACGATATTGATTCTTCCTATCCATGAGCATGGTATGTTCTTCCATTTGTTTGTGTCCTCTTTTATTTCAAATAACCTGTCTTCCAGCTCAGTATTTTTTTTCTTCTGCCTAATTAATTCTGCTATTAAAGGACTCTGATATATTTTTCAGTATGCCAATTGCATTTTTAGCTCCAGAATTTGTTTTATTCTTTTAAATTATTTGTCTCTTTGTTAAATTTATCTGATAGAATTATGAATTCCTCCTCTGTGTTATCTTACATTTCTTTGAGCTCTATTAAAACAGCTATTTTAAAATTTCTGAAAATTTACATATTTCTGTTTCTCAAGAATTGGTCTCTGGTTTCTTCCTTAGTTCATTTGGTGAGTTCATGTTTTCCTGCATTGTGTTGATGATAGTAGATATTTATATCTGGGTATTGAGGAGTTACATATTTATTGTAATCTTCACTGTCTAGGTTTATTTGTAGTTGTACTTCTTGAAAAGCCCTTCCAGATATTTGAAAGGAAGTGGGTGTTGTGATCTAAGTTGTAGCTGTTTTAGGGGGTACCTCAAGCCAAGTAACACTGTGGTTCTTGCAGACTTGTAGACCTAGCACCTTGATGGTCTTGGACTGGATCTGAGGTAATTCTCTGGATTACCAGGCAGAGACTTTTGTTCTCTTTGGTTGCTTTCTCCCAAACAGAGTCAGTATCTCTCTCTCTCTCTCTCTCTCTCCCTCTCTCTCTCCCTCACTCTCTCTCTGTCTCTGTCTCTCTCTGTTCTGAGCCACTGAATGCTGGCAGTGAAGTGACAAAAGCACCCCCATGGCCAGCACCAGTATGGCTGTTCTGGATCAGATCTGAAGGCAGCACAGCACTGGATCTTGTCCAAGGCCTGCTGTAACAACTTTCTGGCAACTGCTTATGTTTGCTCAAGGTCCTCGGTCTTCACAATTTGTAGGTATATAAGATGAAAGACAAACTCCTCTCACTCTTTTTTTTCCTCTCCTTAAACAAAAGGAAGGGGTCTCTTTTGGAGCCAGGAGCTGTGCAGTCTGAGTTTGGGAAAGGGGTGATGCCAGCACTCCCTTAACTGACCCAGTTGGCATCTCAGTAGCTTGCATGCCCTTCTATTCCACTGTCTCTATGCCCAGTTCAGCCCTAAGACTTGCCTATGAGTTCCAGTCCTTATGGCCTAGACTGACTTTCAAGTTTACTTAGATACCCAGAGCACTTTGGCCTTAGGTGGTGATGTTTACAGAAACTTAGTTTTGGATCACTGGGATCTGCAGTTCTCTCTGGCTAGGACTGGTTTAAATGCTTGTTCCATGGGAGGGCATCATCTGAGCTTGGTCTGGTTTTCCTTTCTGCTCTGATAGGACAACAATGAGTTTAATGCCTCACAATTGCTGTGTTCTCCCTTCTCCAGTGCTCAGATATGCTCTCAGCACTAAGCTACTGCTGGAGGGGGGTGGGGGAGGTGTGGCCTCAGAGATCCAAGACTGTTTCTAATATCTTTTCTGAGCCTCTTTCAGTGATGCAGAGTAAAAACCAGGTGCTATGAGGGTTCACCTGATTTTTGGTTCTTATAAAGTTGTTTTTCGTGTTGATAGTTCTTAAATTGGTATCCTTTTTGGGAGTACAATTGGTTTAGCCTTCTTTTCCACTGTTTTTCTCTGCCTCCTCCTCATGAATCTCTTCAAGTTTTGTTCCTTTACGCATTCTGCCACTCTGTGTTCTTTAATTGGATAATGTAATTCATTTGCATTCGAGGTAATTATTGATCGTAAGAACTTACAACTATTATTTTGTTCATTGTTTTCTAGTTGTTTTGTAGGTCTTTTTGCCTTTTTCCTCTCTTAATATCTTTCTTTGTGGTTAAATTTCTCTAATTGCAGATTTTCATCTCTTGCTTTTTAGCTTTAGTCCATCTATTATAGATTTTTGCTTTGTGATTGCCATTAGTCTTACAAGAAACCTTGTTATAACAGGTTATTTAACAATTTAATGTAATGCATATTTTAATTAGCTCCATTTGGAAATTCCACAATGTGTGTGTGTGTGTGTATATATATATACACACTTCAAAAACCATGTTGTTCATGATAAATAGATACATTATTTGCCAATTCTTTAAATAAAACAAAAATATGTAAAAATTGTTACATGCAATAAAAGCAGTCCTTAATTATAAATTTAGAGCATTAAATGCATATCAGAAAATTAGAATATGTAAAATAAATAATTTAAAATTTCACCTTAGTAAACTATTAAAAAGTAAATTCAATCCAACATAATCAGAAAATTTATATAATAAATGTTAGAGTAAAAATTCACAAATTTGATAACTGAGATAAAATCGACTATTGGAAATATGCAAATAATCAAGTCTCACACAAGGAGAAACAGATAATCTGAAAATGTCTACATCTGTTTTAAAACTTGCATCAACAGTTAATTACCTCCAAAAATAAAAACAACAGGCCAAAATGATTCTACTGGTTAATTCTAGGACACAATTATGGATAAAAATGATACCATTTTTTATCTGCAAACTGTTCTACAAAAAATAAAAGCAAAGAGAATACTTCCCAAGTGATTCTGTGAATGGGCATTGCCCTGATACCAGAACCACTGGATAAAGACGTAACAGGAAATACAAAACTTATAAAAGACTTATATCCAAAATATTTAAATAACTCTCAAAATTCAACAACATGAAAGAAAACAACCTAATTAAAATCGGGGTGAAACATCTTCATAGACACCTCAATACAGAAGATATACAGTTAAAAAATAAACAATGTAAAGGTGCTCAATTAAATGGCATTAGGGAATTGCAAAGTAAAACAAGGTGTGAGATATCAGTACACACTTATAAGAATGGCTAAAATCGAAAATACTCAAAACACCAAATTCTGGTGAGGCTGTTATAAAATGAAGAAATAGTGCTCCTAAGTATTTACAGGCATAATTTGCTTCATGTGCTTCACTTTATTGTGCATATATTGCTTCTTTTACACATTGAAGATTTGTGGCCACTCTATGTATAGAAAATCTATCATTGCCTTTTTGCACGTACTCATTTTGTGTCTTTGTGTCACATTTTGGTAATTCTCATGACATTTTAAACTTTTTCATTATTACTAAATGTATTCTGTGATCAGTGATCTGTAATCAGTGATCTCTGATGTTACTATCATGACTGTGTTATTACCCATAAACGTTGTATATGTTCTGATTGCTGAGGTATTGGCTATTTCCCATCTCTTTCCCTCTTCTCTGGTCTCCCTATTCAATGAGACACAGAAATAATAAAATTAAACCAATTAATAATGCTACAATGTCCTCACAGTGGTCAAGTGAAATGAAGAGCTATCTTTCACTTTAAATCAAAAGCCAGAAAGTGATTAAACTTAGTGAGAAAGAAATGTTGAAAGCTTAGATAGGCTGAAAGCTAGGCTGCTTGTGACAATCCGTTGGCAAAGTTGTCAATGAAAAGGGAAAGTTATTAAAGGAAATTAAAATTGTTACTCCAGTGAACACATGAACTGTAGAAAAGCTAAACAGCCTTATTGCTGATATGAAGAAAATTTTAATCGCCTAGATAGAAGATCAAAAACCAGCTATAAGATTCCCTTAAGCCAAAGCCTGATCTACAGCAGTGCCCTAACTCTCCATAATTCTATGAAAGCTGAGAGAGGCTAGAAAGGTGCAGCAAAAAAGCTTGAAGCTAGCAGAGTTTGGTTTATGATGTTAAGCAACCATCACCTTGATCAGTCAGCAGTCATCAAAAACGAGGCAAGATTGTTCATCAGAATAAAGGATTACAAATCATTGAAGGTTCAGATGAGCCTTAGCAGTTTTTAGCAATATTTTTAAATTAAAAAGTATGCACACTGTTTTCTTTAGATATAATGCTATTGCACAGTTAATGGACTTCAGTACAGTATAAACACAACTTTTTTATGCACTGGAAAAAATTCATGTGACTTGCTTTATTGGGATATATGCTTTATTGTGGTAGTCTGGAACCAAACCCCAATATCTCTGAGGTATTCCTATACTCATGAGTAGGAAACATGTCTACACAAAAAACCTGCACACATATGTTTATAGCATCTATATTAATAATTGTCAGAAATTGTCAGCAACCAAGAAGTCTTTTGATAGATGAATTGTTCTTCAAACTGTGATATATCCATATCATGGAATATTATACAATAATAAAAATAAATGGGCTATCAAGCCACACAAGATTATTAAAACTATATTGCTTAGGGAATAAATCAATCTGAAAAGGCTACATACTGTATGATTCCAACTATATCACATTTTTGAAAAGCAAAAATACAGAAACAGTAAAAATATCAGTGGTTTTCAAAGGTTGAGGAGTGAGAGGGGATTTTATAAATAGGTGAAGCACAAATAATTTCAGGATAGTAAAACTATTATTTACTATATAATGGTGAATATATTATATTGTGAATTTGTAAAAATTCATGGACCTGTACAATACAAAGAATGAACCCAAATTTAGCTATTAATTTTAATTAACAATAATATATCAATATAATTGGTTTATCAATTCTAACAGTAATGTGCTATATAAATACAAGATGTTAATAACAGAGAAAAGTGGGGGCAGGTATAGAGTCATATAGGAACTCTGTACTTGAGGTCAATTTTTCTGTAAACTTAAAAGTGTTCTAATATATAAATTATATTATTTAAATATACAAAACTGTTCTAATAAATTATTTTATTTAAAAATAAAATAAAATGGATAAAATTACATTGATCATCAGTGTATGAAATCCTTGAGCTGCATTTCTGTTTTTACAGAAAACAGTTCCATAAGTAAAGTGAGTCAATATGTATGTCTCTTGTGCCTGCACACTGACCTTGGGTCCTGTCTCCATTGCTCCATCTCCTAATCTCTGGAAGGCACCAGGTGACTTTGTCACAGCCCATGTCACCTTGTGACCTGCAGGTACTGGGGAATCCATAGGGAGGATACTGGGCCACCCAGAAGCTGGGAAATGTTACCCTCCATTACTTAATTACTAAATCCTACTGAAAGCAGCTCAGTGGATGTCAGCTAAGATGGTCAACTAAATGCAGCCAGGAAAAATATCTCACACCAAAAGGCAGGGATATCAGGAAGACTGGCAAACTGTGAGCAGATTTTTGGAAGGAAGGCATTCAGAGTGGATGGAGGGAGGATGCAAACACTAGGCTGGAGAGGGATAAGCTGGGAACATGTGACTGGGCTGTTGAGCACTGGGACTTACCCCTGACTCGCAGTGGCTCCTGGGAAGGGGTGAGTTAAACAGACAAGGAGTGACCCACTCTTACCATGGACCTTGGAATTCTAGCTACAGGACACCCCATGACCCAGTGGACACTTGGGCTGGAAGGGAGAGCTGCTTAGAGAGGTGGCAGGAGCAGGACTCCAGCCTCTGCAGAACCTAGAGGGTTTGCCATGGAAATGAAATGGCTGCAGTGGAGGACAGCCAGTGATCCCCATACCCCATGGCTTCCCACATTTCCCTATGCAGCTTTAGCTTTTGGGTAATTATTACACATGGACAAAGCAGCAAGGTCTTGCCCATGAAATAGTGACAGTCTGCTCTGAGTGCTACCCTGTCTGCTAGCCTCTCCTGGGGCCCTACCCTGGACATACCTGTATGCAAAGTAGCCTCACATCCTGAATCAGAATGCTGCCCAAGGACCCTCTTTTATCTTCCTCACTGCAGACCAAGCCTAACTTTTAAGGAGCTCCAGAAAATTGGTCCCACCAATGCACACACACCCACTCATAGCCTTCCCCGACCGAATCCTCCTGCCATCACTTTGCTCCTGCCAGCACCTCATCCCATTGATGCATGGGCACTCCACCACTCCACTGCTGCAACCAGCACAAGTGCGTGCAAAAACACTGGAGTCCTGCCCCTGCTCTGCTGCTGCCACCAGTGCAAGCCCATGCAAGAATGTTGCCAAAGTAACCCCACTGATGAATGCCACACATCCACACCACTGTTGCTGCCGGCATGCACAAGGGACCATAGTCCCTGCTGCCACTATCCTAATGAAGTACTTTGTCTGGCAACCCCCATTAGACTGCTGTGACCAGAAAATTGGGAACAATTCAATACCTCCAGTGTAACAGTTTCCTAACCTCAAGGGGCCAGAGAACAAAGCAAGCGGCCTGGTATTAGTCCCCCAGAGTAAGTTAGAGCATACATCCCAGGAGTGCTGATCTGAACCTCAACACCCTGAAATCTTCCAGAGAGGAAGCCAGTTGACTAAACAGATCTCATAACACAATAAAATACCCAAAGGTATCAACAAAAATAAAAGCAAAACTCCCTATACAAAGGAGAGCAACTTCAAAGATTAAGGAACATCACCCAACACAGATGAGAAAGAGCCAGTGCAAGAACTTTGGAAACTCAAAAAACCAGAGTGTCTTCTTACCTCCAAATGACAGCACTAGTTTCCCAGCAACGGTTCTTAAACATGCTGAAATGGCTTAAATGACAGACATGGGATTCAGAATATGGATAGGAAAGAAGTTTATAAAGATTCAGGAGGAAGTCAAAACATAATACAAAGAATTTAAGGAATACAATAAAATTATATCAAAGCTGAAAGATGAAATCGCTATTTTAAGAAAGAACCAAATTGATCTGACAGAACTGAAAAACTTACTTCAAGAATTTCAGAGAAGAATTGCATATATTAAGCAAAATGTATCAAGCTGAGGAATCTCAGAGCTCAATAATTGCTTTTCTGAATGAACTCAGACAAAAATAAAGAAAAAAAGATTAAAAAAATAAACAAAATTTGAGAAATACGGGATTATGGAGAGACCAAATCTATGACTCATATCCCTGAAAGAGAGAAAGAGAAAGCAAGTAACTTGGAATGCATATTTCAGGATATCATCTATGAAATTTTTCACAACTTCATTAGAGAGGCCAACATTCAAATTCAGGAAATGAACAAAAATAATAATAAAAAAAGCCCTGTGATATTCTATGGAAGACAACCATTCTCAAGACATATAGTCATCAGATTCTCCAAGGAAGTCATGGAAGAAAAAATGTTAAAGGCAGCTAGAGAGAGGAGGCACGTAACCTACAAAGGGAACCCCATCAGGCTAACAGAAGATCTTTCAGTAGAAACCTACAAACTAGAAGAGACTGGGAGCCTATATTCAGCATTCTTAAGTGAAAGCAATTCCAACCAAGAATTTTATATACAGCCACAGTAAGCTTCATAAGCAAAGGAGAAATAAGACCCTGTTCAAACAGGATAAATAAATGTGAAGGGAATTTATTACTACCATACCTACCATATAACAGTGTGCTAATTATGAAAATGAAAGACTATTACTGGCCATCACAGAAAACACACTAAAATACATAGACTATTGTAACCATAAATCAACTACACAATTAACTTTGCAAAATAATCAGCTAACAACATGATGACAGGATCCAATCTGCAAATATCAATATTGACCTTGAATATAAACAGGCTAAATGCCACAATTAAAAGGCAGAGTGGCAAATTGGATAAAGATGCAAGACCAAATGGTATGTTGTCTTCAAGAGAACCATCTCCCATACAATGACACCCATAGGCTCAAACTAAAGGGATCAATAAAAATGTACTGATAAAATGGAAAAGAGAAAAACAGTTGTTACTCTAATATCAGACAAACAGACTTTAAACTAACAGTGATCAAAACAGACAAATAAGGGTATTACATAATGCTAAAGGATTCAATTCCACCAAAAGACCTAACTATTCTATATATATTTGAACCCAAGTCAGGAGCACCTAGATTTATAAAGCAAGAAATAAGAAACCGCCAGGTGCCGTGGCTCACGCCTGTAATCCCAGCACTTTGGGAGGCTGAGGCAGGTGGATCACTTGAGGTCAAGAGCTTGAGACCAGTCTGGCCAATATGGTGAAACCCCGTCTCTACTAAACATACAAAAATTAGCCAGGCTTGGTGGCACATGCCTGTAATCCCAGATACTGGGGAGGCTGAGGCAAAATAATTGCTTGAACCCGGGAGGCAGAGGTTGCAGTGAGCCAAGATCACATCACCGCACTCCAGCCTGGATGAAGAAGTGAGACTCCATCTCAAAAAAATAAATAAATAAATAACCTAAGAAACCAACAAAGAGACATAGATAATGCCACAGTAACAGTAGGTAACTTCAACATACCATTGACAGCATTAGACAGATCATGGGGGCAGGAAATGAATAAAGATGTTTGAGTCCTGAACTCAAATCTAGAACAAATGGACATAACAGATATCTACAGCACTCTCCAACCAGAAACAACCAAATGTACATTAGTTTCATGTGTTCATGGCACATACTTCAAAATTGACTACATAATTGGACATAAAGTAGTTCTCAGCAAATTAAAAAATGTTATGCCAACCACACTCTTTGACCACAATGTAATAAAAATAAAAATGAATACTAAGATGATCACTCAAAATCATATCACTACATGACAATTTAACTACCTGCTCCTGAATAATGTTTGGGTAAACAATGACATTAAGAAAGAATTCAAGAAATTATTTGAAATGAATGAGAACAAAGATACAGCAGACCAGAATCTCTGAAACACAACTACAGCGGTAAGAGGAAAGTTCACAGTGCTAAATGCCCACATAAAACAGTTAGAAATTCTCAAATTACCAATCAGATGTCACACATAGAAGAACTAGAAAAGGAAGAGAAAACTAAACTCAAAATTAGCAGAAGACAAGGAATACGCAAAATCAGCAGAGCTGAAGTAAATGAAATTGACATGCACAAAAAACATACAAAAGATCAATGTCACCAGAAGTTGGTTCTTAGAAGGAATAAGATTGATAGAATGCTAGCTGGATTGAGAGAGAGAGAGAGAGAGAGAGAGAGAGGTTTCAAACAAACAATCAGAAAAGATAATAAGGACTTTACCACTGACTGCAGAGAAATAAAAAAAAAAAAAATGCTGAGGTTGGGGGAGGAGTGAAGAAAGATGGTTGAATAGAAGGCTCCATTGATGGTGTCCCCTGCAAGGATGCTAATTTAATAACTATCTAGACAAAAGGCCACCTTCATGAGAACCAAAAATCAGGTGAGAATTCAAAGTATCTGGTTTTATATTTATATAGCTTAAAGAGGCAGAAGAAAACAATCTTAAATTACAAACACCACTCTCCCCACCATCCCTGGTAGTGGCTGTGCAGTGAGGAGAGATAATCTGTGCACTTGGGAGATACAGAGAGTGGCAATTGTGACACACTGCATTGAACTCAATGCTGCTCTGTTATAGCAGAAAGCAAAACCAGACCAAACTCAGCTGATGCCTGTCCATAGAAGAGGTATTTAAACCAGCCCTAGGCTGAGAGGAATCACCCACCACAACAGTTGGAACTTGAGTTCTGCAAAGCCTCCCCACTTCAGGCTGGAGTGCTATGGGTCCCTAAATAAACATGAAAGACAGCCACAGGTACTGTAATTAGTAGGGGAGTCCTAGTGCTGAACTGGGCTCAGAACCAGTAGATGGGTGAGCCATGCAACCCACTGAGACACCAGCCAGAGCTGCCAAAGGAAGTCTGGTGCCACCCTTCACTTAAACACAGGCTGCATATCTTGCAGCTCCCAGAGTCCCCTTCCTTGCACTTGAGGAGAGGAGAGGAAATTGTGGGAAGAACATTGTCTTACATCTTAGATACCAGCTCGGTCAAAGCAGGATAGGGCATTTGTCAGAGATATGACGTGCCCTTTCCAGGAACTAGCACCCAGATAACATTTCTAGACATACCTTAGGTCAGAAGGGAGCCTGCTGCCTTGAAGGGAAGAACCCAGTCTTAGCAGGATTTATCACATGCTAACGGAACAGCCCTTGGGCCCTGAATAGCCAGCAGTAATACCCAGGTACTACATGATGGGTCTTGGGTGAGACTCTGAGACTTGCTGGCTTCAGGTGAGATTCAGTACATTCCTAATTGTGGTGGCTATGGAGAGAGACTTCTGCTTGAGAAAAGTGAAGAGAAAAGTAAAGGGGACTTTGTCTTTCACGATAGTTACAAGCTCTGTCACAGTGGGGTAGAGCACCTGGCAGGCTTTGGGGGTCCCCAATTACAGGATTTGGCTTTTAAATGATATTTCCGGACCTGCCCTATGCCAGATGGGAGCCCACTGCTCTGAAGGGTGACTCCAAGGCAAGGCAGCATTCTTCCCAAGTTGACTTAAGAAAGTCCTTGTGCCTTAAAGAAACATTGACAATAACCTGGCAGTACTCCCCATGGGCCTGTAGTGGCTACAGTGTGAAGCACCTCTGCCTGTAAAAAGGGGAGGGAAGAGCAGTAAGGACTTCACTTCATGGACTGAGTCCCAGCTCAGTAATAGTACAATAACACAAAACAAAACAAAAACAGGTAGGCTTCAAAGATGTTTGACCCCAGTTCCCAGTCCCGGGCTCCCAAATGGCACCTCTGTACTTGCCTGGGACCTGGGGAAATTTATGGCCTGAAGAAAAAGAAACACGCCTGACTGCTACCCACTGATTAGAACTGAAACATTTCTTAAAACACAGTATACCAAAACCTATGATACAGGGAAAGCATAATAAGAGGAAAATTTGTAGCTACAAATGAGATCAAAAAATGAGAAAAACTTCAAATGAATAATGTAATGATGCATCTTGTAGAACTAGAAAAGCAAGAGCAAATCAAATCAAAAATTAGTAGAAAAGAAATAATAAATATCAAAGCATAAATAAAATTGAAATGGAAAGTAATACAAAACATTAGCAAAACTAAAAGTTGGCTTTTTGAAAAGTTAAACAAAATTGACAAACTTTTAGCACGACTAATAAAAAAAGAGAAGACACAAACATATAAAATCAGAGATGAGAAAGAAGACATTATAATTCATACTGCAGAAATTCAAAGGATCATTAGGTGGCTACTATGAAATACTACATGCCAATAAATTGGAAAATCTAGGAGAAATGAACAAATTCCTAGATACATACAACCTACCAATATTGAACCATGAATAAACACAAAATCTGAACAGACCAACAATAAGAAATTAGATTGAAGCCATAAAAAAATAAAATAGTCTGCCAGCAAAGAAAAACCTGGGACCCGATGGCTTCACTGCTGAATTCTACCAAACATTTAGAGAAGAACTAATACCTATGTCACCCAAATTATGCAAAATACAGAGGAGGAGGGAACAGTTCCAAACTCATTCTACAAGGCCAGTATTACCCTGATAGCAAAACCAAAGACATATTAAAAAAGGAAAACTATGGGTCAATATCATTGATAAATATTTATGTAAAAATAATCAACAAAATACTAGCAAATAAAATTTGACAACACGTCAAAAACATCATTCATCGTAATCAAGTGGTATTCATCCCAGGGATACAAAGGTGGCTCAACATAGGCAAATCAATTAATGTGATACATCATACCAACAGAATGAAGGGAAAAATCTATATGATAATTCCAGTTTATGCTGTAAAAACATTTGATAAAAGTAGACATCCCTTCATGATAAAAGACCTTTAAAAACCTGGAAATGAAAGAAACAAAATGCAACAGAATTAAAACCATATATGACAGACCCACAGCTGGTATCACAGAAAGACTTTTCTAATATTTGGAACATACCAAGGATGCCCTCTTTCACCACTGTTATTTACATCAAAATGGAAGTCCTAACTAAAGCATTTAGACAAGAGAAAGAAATAAAGGACATTCAAAATAAAATGAAAGAATTCAAGTTATACTTGTTTGCAGATGACATCATCTTACATTTGGAAAATCCTAAAGACTCTACCAGAAACTATTAGAACGGATAAATAAATCCAGAAGTTGCAAGATACAAAGCCAACATAAAAAAAATCAGTGCCATTTTCACATGCCAAGGGAGAACAATCTGAAAAATAATCAATAAATTAATGATATTTACCATAGTAACAGATGAAGTTAAATACCCAGGAATTAGCTTAATTACAGAAGTTAAAGATCTCTGCAATAAAAACTATAAAATATTGATGAAACAAATTAAAGAGGACACAAAACCTGGAAAGATATTCCATGTGCATGGGCTGGAAGAATCAATATTGTTAAAGGTTCACACTACTCAAAGCAATCTACATATTCAATGCAATCCCTATCAAAATACCAACGACAGTCTTCAGAGAAGTAGATAAAACAATCCTAAAATTTATGTAAAATCACAGAAGACCTAGAAAAGTCAAAGGTATCCTGAGCATAAAGAACAAAACTGGAAGAATTACATTACCTGATTTCAAATTGTACTGCAAAAATACAGTAACCAAACTGCATAGTACTGGCATAAAATCAGACTAATAAAACAATGGAACAAAATAAAGAATTCAGAAACAAATCCAATACCTACTACAGTTAACTCATTTTCCACAAAGATTCTATGAACCTACAGAGGGGAAAAGATAGTCTCTTTAACAAATGGTGCTGGGTAACCTGGATATACATAGGTAGAAGAATAAAACTAAACCTCTATCTACTGCCATATACAGAAATTGAATCAATATCAATTAAAGACTTAAATCTAAGACCTCAACCTATGAAACTACAAAATGAAAACATTGGAGGAATTCTCTAGCACTTTGGACTGGGCAAAAATTTCTTTGGTAATCCTCCACAAACACGGGCAACCAAAGTAAAAATGGACAAATGGGATCACATCAAGTTAAAAAACTCTGCACAGCAAAGGATACAATCAACAAAGTGGAGACAACACATGGAGTGGGAAAAAATATTTACAAACTAGCTATCCAAAAAGGAATTAATAACCAGAATATATGAGGAGCTCAAACAGCTCTATAGGGAAAAAAAAATCAAATAATCCGATCAAAATACAAGGAAAATATTTGAACATACAACTTCTCAAAAGAAGAAAAACAAATGGCATGCAATAACGAATTCTGCTGAAGATGTGTTGGAAAGGGAACCTCATTCACTGTTGCAGGAAATGTAAATTAGTATGACCACTTTGGAGAACAATTTGGAGGTTCCTCAAAAATCTAAAAATAGAGTTAATAGAGTTATCACATGATCCAGCAATCCCACTGCTGGGTATATATCCAAAAAATAAGAAACCACTATGTTGAAGAGATATCTGCACTATCATGTTTACTGCAGCTCTATTCATAGTAGCCAAGATTTGGAAACAATCTAAGTTTCTATAAACAGATGACTAAAGAAAATTTGGCACTTATAAACAATGGAGTACTATTCACCCATAAAAAATGAGATGCTGTCAATGGCAACAACATGGATAGAATATGAGGTCATTATGTTTAATGAAATAAGCCAGACACAGAAAGACAAGCACGTGTTCTCACTTATTTGTCGGAGCTAAAAATTCAAACAATTGAAGCCATGGATATAGAGAGTACAAAGATGGTTACCAGAGACTAGAAATAGTAATCCATGGGCTGTGATGGAAGGGAGGAGTGTTGATGGGTAAAAAACATAGTTATAAAGAAAAAATTCGACCTAGTCTTTGCTAGAACTAAATGATGACTATAATAATAAATAATTTAATTGTTCATTTTAAAATGAGTATAAGTATATAATTTGATTGTTTGAAAGACAAAGGATAAATGGTTGAGGTGATGCATACCTATTTACCCCAATGTTAATATTATGCATTGCATGTTTGTATCAAGATATCTCATGTAACCCATAAATGTACATACCTACAAAAATTAAAAAATATTAAAAGTAATACAAAAAAAACCTTCAAGGGGTATTGTGGAAACCTCTATACAAACAAATTAGAAAACCTATAAGAAATCAATAAATGTACAACCTCCCAATATTGATCCAGGAAGAAGTTTAAAACCTGAGCAGACCAATAATAAGTTCTTAAATTGATGCAGTAATAAAAAGCTTACCAACCAGAAGCAGCCCTAGACCAGATGGATTAACAGCCAAATTCTATCAGATGTATAAATAAGACTTGTTAGCATTCCTATTAAAACTATTCCAAAAAAATTAGGATAAGGGTTTTCTCCTTAACTCATTCAATGAGGCCAGTTTCTTTCTGATACCAAAACCTGGCAGACACACACACACACACACACAAAGAAAACTTTTGGGCAATATTCTTGCTGAACACAGAAGCAAAAGTTCTCAACAAAGCACTAGCAAACCACATCTAGCAGCACATAAAAAAGCCAATCCACCACAGTCAAGTAGGCTTTGTCTCTGAGATTCAAGGTTGATTCAACATATGCAGATCAGTAAATCACATACACAGAATTAAAAACAAACAAACAAAAACAAACACATGACTATCTCAAAAGATGCAAAAAAGGCTTTTGATAAAATTAAACATTCCCTCATGTCCTTCAATAAACTAGGTATTGAAAGAACACGTCTCAAAATAATAAGAACCATCTATGACAAACCCACAGCCAATATTGTACTGAATGGGCAAAAGCTGGAAGCATTCTCCTTGAAAATCAGAACAAGACAAGGATGCCCACTCTCACCACTCCTATTGAATATAGTACTGGAACTTCTGGTCAGAGCAATCAGGCAAGAGAAATAGATAAAAATCATCCAAATAGAAAGACAGGAAGTCAAGCTATCTCTATATGTATATAGATATAATTTTATATGTAAAAATGTCAGTAGTCTGTGCTCATAAACACCTAGATCTGTAAACAATTTCAGCAAAGTTTCAGGCTACAAAATAAACCTACAAAATTCAGTATCATTTCTGTATACCAACAACATCCAAGCTGAGTGTCAAATAAAAAAATAAATCTTGTTTTACATTATCCAAAAAATAAAATAAAATATACCCTAAGAATACAGCCTACCAGGGAGGCGAAGAATGTCAACATGAGAATTACAAAATACTGTTGAAAGAAATCATACATGACACAAACAAGTGGAAAATCATTTCATGTTCATGCATAGGAAAAATACTGTTAAAATGGCCATATTGCCCGATGCAATTTACACATTCAATGTTATTTCTGTCAAACTACCAATGGCATTTTTCACAGAAGAAGAAGATAACTACTCTAAAATTCATATGGAACCAAAAGAGAGACCACATAGTCAATATAATCTTAAGCAAAAGAAACAAAACTGGAGGCATCACATTACCTGGCTTAAAACTATACTACTAGGCTAAAGTAAACAAAACAGCATGGTACTGGTCCAAGAACAGACACAAAGACCAATGGAATAGAATAGACATTCCAGAGATAATGCTACATACCTGAAAGCATCTGACTTTTGACAAAGTCAACAAAAAAGAGAAATGGGGAAAGGACTACCAAATCAATAAATGGTTCAGGAGTAACTGGCTAGCCATATGCAGAAGACTGAAATTGGACCCCTTCCTTATACCATATAAAAAATTAGCTCAAGATGGATTGCAGACTTAAATTTAACATTTAAAACTATATAAACCATGAACAATGACCTAGGAAAACCATTCTAGACATAAGCCCCGGCAAAAATTTTATGATGAAGGCTCCAAAAGCAATTGCAACAAAAACAAAAATTGACAATTGGAATCTAATTAAAATAAAGAGCGTCTGCACAGCAAGAGAAACTATCATCAGAGTAACCAGACAATCTAGAAAATGGGAGAAATTATTTGCAAAGTATGCTTTGGACAAAGATCTAATATGAAGAATTAAGAAATTTAAACAAATTAATAAGCAAAAAACAGACAACCCCATTAAAAAGTGGGCAAAATACATGAACAAACATTTTCAAAAGAGGACTTACACATGGTCAACAAGCATATGAAAAAATGCTCAACATCATTAATCATTAGAGGAATACAAATCAAAGCCAAAATGAAATACTATCTCACAACAGTCAGAATGGCTATTATTAAAAAGTCAATAAATAAAAGATGCTAATAAGGTTGCGGAGGAAAGGGAAGGCTTATACACTGCTGGAGGAAATGTAAATTAGTTCAGCCATTGTGGAAATTAGTTTGGAGATACCTCAAAGACCTAAAAACAGAACTACCATTCTACCTAGAAAACCCATTACTGAGCATATATCCAAAGGAATATATATCATTCTACCATAAAGACATATACATGCATATGTTCACTGCAGCACTATTCACCATGGCAAACACATGGAATCAACCTAAATGCCCATAACAGTACACTGGATAAAGGAAACATGGTACATAGACATAATGGTATATGCAGTCATGGAAAAATGAGATAATTTCCTTTGGAGTAACACAGAACAGAATATATGGAGTAATATAGGAACAGAAAATTAAATTATGCATGTTCTCACTTATAAGTGGGAACTAAACAGTGAGTACAAATGAACACAAAAAGGGAAACAATAGACACCAGGGCCTACTTGAGGGTTCAGGGTAGGAGGATGGTGAGTACTGAAAAACTATCATATATTGGGTAATATGCTTATTAGCTGAGTGACAAAACAATCTGTATACCAAACCCCCATGACACACAATTTACCTATATAAAAAACCTGCACATGTACCCTGAACCTAAAATAAAAGTTAAAAACATGTGTATGGTTATATTTAAGATGTTTGTTATATATTAATGAATTTGCCAAAGTGTTTTACCAATCCCCACACCAATGATCACTGTTCCATCTCAGACTCTTGTATGGGATTTTCAATTATTTGAACTACTCTAATCCTGTCAAGTCAACTCACAAAACAGTAAATATTGGTTATATGTGTGCTAAGTCATGAGAATATGGATAGAAATAACAAAAAGCTTATTCTAATAGGAAAACAAAGGTAGTAGGCTTGTCTCTTCTTGGCTCCTCAGCATCCTCCATTAATCTAACCCTTAGCTGTATCAAAACATTGAATAATTTTTTCTCTTATGAATTCAATTTTTCAGTGAATAAAACATAACTTATTATGCCTGTAAAACAGAAAACCCTTATGTTTATCAGTAGTTTGCTCCATTTTAATGCTGAGTACTATTCCATAGTAAAGGTTTAACACAGTTTCTTTATCTTTTCACCAGCTGATGGACTTTGGGTTGTTTCTAGTTTGGGTTTATCATGAATAAAGCTGATATCAATATTTGTGCACAAATCTTTGCTGGCATATCTCAAAAAGATTATGCTAAGTGAAACAATTCTGACATAAAAGACTATGTATTGTCTAATTTTATTTATATGTTATAGAAGAGACAAAGTATAGTGACAGATATCTGATCAGTGACAAAGGAACACAAAGAAATTTTATGAGTGATAGAAATACTCTATATATTGATTTTGGTGGTTGCTACATGCCTATGTTCATTTGCCAAAACTCATCAAATTGTGCCCTTAAAGTTGGTTAAAAAATTATGTAATTTTACCTTAATAAAACTGACCAAGAAAACAGACAAATACTAATTGGCAAAGATAGTACAGTATCAACCTATCAACTGCCCCATAATTCACAAAACTGGCTCTCTCACACTGATGCTGTTCTATTATACAGATAAGTGTTAGTTCCTCCTCTTCATTGTCTTAATACCTACTTCCCTTTCAGGGTTTTATTTTGTCAACTGTGAATGGAAAATAACGTGGTTGCTGAGCCATACATTTCTTTATGTCCTTTAACTACAGAAAGATGCAGCTGAAGCTTTCAAAATAGTGTTTATAATGACTACATTCTAAATCAAGGATGATTGTAATTCCCAGTCTCCATCTGGCGGGACTGAAGGGGATGCTTTTATTTCTTCAGTTGCAGAGTGTTTATGGCTGTATCCACAGTGCTTATCATAGTAGGCATTCCACAAATATTTATTGACTAAAGAAAATACTGTTAAAATGTTCATTCTGTTTTAAAGTATACTATTGGGAAAAAAAAAGGATCTGATGAGAAAGCCTCCTTAACTATAATATAATCTATAATCACAGACTACCAGCCACTTTAGAAATAAGAGTACATGGTGCAGTGCTCCATACAAATATTTCCACTAGGACAAAGCCACTCTTTTTCCCACTTGTTGGTGGCTGCTAAAGACTCACAGCTTATGAGTCCCCTCTGGAACTTGCCTTTGACCTAACAAAGCAACCCTGCCCAAATCTGTACCTCTTCCTTTGCAACAGTCTGCACTGAATGCCTGGTCAGTGTGAAGGGACAAAGACCTGACCCCCTTGCCTTAATTCAGGACAATTCTGAAGGACAACTCCAGGTTCAGAGGTCCCTGTGGGATAGCTTGATTGCAACTACATCAAGGTTTAAATTTTCTCTCTGCTCTTCCTTCTTCTCTCATTCACCTAAAGATGCCGCTTTTGAGGCCATTCTCCAATAAACCTACATTATACAACTATTTGTTTCCCTGAGAAACCTGATCTATAGTCTTAATTATGGGATTTTGGAGTGGGATTATTCACTGGTTAGATAGATGGGATGACCTCATTTCTGGTAGTAGTTGGAGTACTAATAGTCACTAGCATGATATAGCAGTGCAATTATTAAAATATTCATTGGTGGTAAACTGGAATGGAATAGGGGATAGAAAAGAATGTAATAGTATACACAATATCTGAGGCCTTTACAAGGTTTTAGGAGAGTGGTAATTATAAGGGGTAGGAAATTTGATGGTTTTGTGGTTATTAATGATGCACTGGAGAAAAACAAGGAAAGGCTGAGTGTAACAAATTCCCAATTTAAGGCAGAATAGAAAAATCTGAGGGATTCTTTTTTATAAAGAACCTCTCGTCTTCTGCAGCTGAAGGGCAGAAAAAGATGAGGTTATGGCTCAGAAATTATTTATAAGGGTAGAGTAGCTCAAGAAGCTTGAATGCTTGGATGTGAGGGTGATCTGGCTGTGACATCTGTCACCCCATTGATTGTCAGGGTTGATCCAGTTGATATGGCTGGCTAGGCGGGTGTCCCCTTCCTGCCTCCCCACTCCATGTGCATCCCTCCTGAAGCTGCGTGCTTGGTCAAAGAGGACAACCATCCCTGATAGAGGAGGACCGGTCTTTGGTCAAGGGTATACGAGTAGCTGCACTCCCCTGCTAGAGCCTCCAAACAAGCTCTCAAGAAGCTTGAATGTTTAATCCTGATTATGTTAGACAGAACCATCACAGAGAAGAAAAGTACTCTGAATCTTGGGATGGGGCTATCTGTGTCAATATATCTGCAATTCTTGATTCCCCAGGTTCCCTTGAACCCAATGGGTTGGCCCAGTGGCTCACTGTTCTCTGTCAAAATAGCATTCATTCTTTGCTTGAAGAAGGTGCACAGGTTTTTGCTTTGTACAACAATTTAGAGTCACAATTAATCTCCGCCCACCTTCTGGCCAAGAGAAAAATAACTAAGGTGAAGTAATAACATAACTTGGCTAGGGAAAGTACTGGGCTGGCAAAGGAGAGAAAGGGAGCATATGCTGAATGGACGGGAGATACTAAAAAAAAAAGGGTATACACAGGGCTAGACCCTGGAGATGATGACTCAAAGGGAGGCAAAATGTAGTTGGAAGGGGTGAGTTTATCAATATGGAATAGATGTCTTTGGATTAAGGATTTAAAAACCTAGCAAAGGTCAAGGAGAAAGTGCAAAATGTCCCTACTCGAAGTGAAGAAGAGTAATGCAAAAAGTGCCTACTCTAAGTGAAAAATAAATACCATAGTAGAAGGAAGAAGGAATCCAAAAGTTCAGATAGTTAGACATGCTAGAGCAGATTTACTATAAGGCCAGAAAAACCAACAGCTCATCACAGGCTGCAGACAGGTCCAGATGAAAATCCATTTAACAAAGGAATATGGAATACACTGGCAACAAAGGAACTGGCAATGTTGAGAAACCAGTGTGTGGCTGTATTACTTTTATATTGCTGTGTACCAAGATACCACTAATTTATTGCTTAAAACAACATACAATTATTATACTACAATTTTCATGGTCAGGAGTCAAGGTATAGCTTAACTGAATCCTCTGTTTCAAGATCTCTCAAAAGGCTACAGTCAAGGTGCCAGCCATCCTGCATTCCTTTGTGGGGCTCAGGGTTCTCTTTCCAAGCTTCCATGGTTGTTGCAGAATCTATTTCATTGTGGAACTGAGAACCCTGGCTTCTTACTTGATATTTACTGGAAATTGTCCTCAGGTCATAGATGCTGGCCACAGTAACATCATGTGGCTGGCCCTATCCATAGGCATTTCACAACATGGCTTTTTGCTTCTCTAAGTCTAGAAGGAGAAACTTTCATTCCAGTCTACTAAGACAGAGAATATATAACATTATATATACAGAGTATGTATAATACTGTATATATACAGAGTATATAGAGTATGTATAACGTTATATATACTCTGTATATATACAGTATGTATTATATAATGTGACGTAATCAAGGAATGACATCCCATGACCTCTGCTATATTCTATTGGCTAGAAGCAAGTGAAAGGTTTTTCCCACACTCAAAAGGAGGGGATTATACGGTGGCATGTGAGATACTGAGTGTTATCCTAGGATTTATACACTGGCTGTACTCTCCAGGTCAGTGTTGAGAGTAGGAGATGGTGTTATAGATTTATTTTCCCTGACAGCAAAGAGGACAAGAGGATTCAAAAAATAAATAGAGACCAGGTGGCAGTAATTAAATGGCAGAAGCCCAGTAGATACAATGATCATAAAGTACATCAAGACCAGAGTAGATCAGGTAGCCAAAGGATTCTGATCCACAAAGAGCTTTAAGGATGACTAATAGAATACAGTGTCTCTGAGGGCAAGATAAATGGAAAGTAAACAAAGGTATTGCTTAATTTATACAACCAAGATAAATCAAGAATAGGTGATGAAGAAACTGAAGGTAGGTGATCCAGTGAAATATTATGGTCTCTTGCCCACATTCTGGATGATAGTCAATTCACCCAAGTTCTGGATGATAGTCAGTTCTCAGACTCAGAACTCACTGATTGAAAAATAGGCCAGGTTCCCATAGAGAAAGACCCTGCCAACACCATGGTAAGGATATAAGGTGAATAGTACCACAGTATTTCTCCAAAAGAACCTATAACCATCCACTTCGGTAATTGCACATTGTGGAAAGGATAATACCAGATATTTTGAGACATGGAGTCCAAGCTGGCATTGATTCTCAGAGACCTTAAATATCATTAGGGCCCCCCCTTTAAAGTTGGTACTTATAGGGAGCAAATAATAAGTGGAGTTATGGAGCATATAGAGATCACTGGGTCTACAGATGTACCTCATGGTAATTATTCTAGTTACTGAATGTATAATTGGAATGTACATACTTGGGAGCTTACAGAGACCCCACTTTGGGTTTTGGCTTGAAGGTAAGAGGTATCATTCTGCAGAAAACTGAGCAACAATCACCGAAACACTCAACACCACAATCCATTCACTGCTGGCCAACATAGCAAATCTAAAACAATACTGCATCCCAGAAAAAATGGCAGAAATTCGTACCTTATTAAAAGACTTCAGGGAAACAGAGACAGTCATCCATCATTATATTTCCATCTGTTTTTGGATCCTACAAAAATAAATGTACCCTGGCAGATGAAATTGGACTATTAAAAACTCAACCAAATAATATCCTCAATCACACCTTTTGTGCTGATGTAATAGCTTTGCCAGATCAGATAATTATGCCCTCGGATAAACGGTGTTTGGCCAATGATGCAGCTAATCTGCATGGGCAAGTGGCCTCAAACTGTATGGCACCCCTAGTTCTTGCACTGGCATTTTTCCCTCAGCTCACCCCTATGGCCACATAATTGAGGCTAAGGAAAGCCAACCTTGGTTTACAGTAGGGTCTGCTCGGTATGTGGGTACAGCCCCCAGGTGGACTGTGACGACATTACAGCTTCACACAGGGATGCCCCCCTAAGATAGCAGAGAAAGAAAACCGTCTAAATCCTTAGAGCTAAAGCCAATGCACCTGCTCATCCATTTCATGTGAAAAGAGAAGGGGTCTAGAATAATTATATTTAAAAAATCATTGTTTGGCTTATTGCTGCAAGACTTAGAATAAAAAAGACTAGAGGATCACAGACAAGGAAGTCTAAGGAAGAGGCATGGGAATGGACTTATGGTAGTGTGTACACTGTGAAGACATCTAGATTACATACTACTGCTCTCCAAGAACCATCGACCATGAGAAAGGCACTAAACAAATAGAATTACTTGGTCAGCTGACATTAACCAGTTTCTTTTACTGGCTACCTCAGCTGGCATAAAAAGCACATAGGTGAAGTAGCCATGTTGATAGATACAAATGGAGGCTATGCATGGGCCTAATGGCAGGAACGCTCATTCATCAAGTCTGATATAGCTATTAACACCATCCACTGTTCAATATGCTATCACAGGAGATCAAAACTAATGCTCTAATATGGCAATATTTATTAATTAGACCCACCAGCAACTTGAGGGTGGCATATTGACTGAGATCAACGTATATTTTGGATATAAATTTCCCACTTGCAGGATCTCAGGCAGCACAATTATTCAAGGAATATAGAATGTTTAACCCACTAATATGGGGTTCCGTACAACATGATCTTAGATCAAATGATCTACTTTATATCAAAAAAGATATAGTATTTGCACATGACATTTGGGTCCACTGTCTTTATCACATACAGCAATACCCAGAAGTGATCAGTCTGATAGAGCAATGGAATGACTTTTTAAAGATACAGCTGAGGCTATAGCTTAGAGATAACGCTCTAAAACATTGAACATCATCACCAATAGATAGAACTCAATGGGTGACAATAGGAATGCCTGTTTATAATTAATTCCTGTGACCTATTTAGGAAATGTGTGTGTCCTATCCCTGCAACTTCTTTAGACTCAGTGGTTCTAGACACGTTGGTTCCCAGAGAAGGAATACTTTTAAAAGCGCAATAGTAAGCTGTGTTTTTGCTTCTTCTTTATCCAATTTTGATGTAAATGGACAAGTAGTGTAGCCAAAAGGTTTAAGCTTAAGAATCTTGCCAGGTACGGTGGCTCATGCCTGCATGAGGACTTTAGGAGACTGAGGCAAGAAGATTGCTTGAGCCCAGGAGTTTGGGACCAGTTTGAGCAACACAGAGAAACTCCATCTCTACAAAAAGCTAAAAATTAGCCAGGCATGGTGGCACATGCCTGGTCCCAGCTACCAAGGAGGCTGAGTTGGGAGAGTCATTTCAGACTGGGAGGTTGATATTGCAATGAACTGTGATTGCACCACTGTGCACTGCAGCCTGGGAAACAGATCAAGACTCTGTCTCAAAATATAAAAATAAATAAAATTCTGTGAACAAAGACTCAAGTCTCAGTTAAAAAAAAAAAAAAAATCTGCATCGCTGCATCAGAACTCCAGGAAAGTCATCTGGTCTAGAAGAGGTGATTCATGCAAGGAAATCTAGAATGGGTATTGGAGGAGGGAGATAATAAACAGCAACTTTACCTCTGAGACTAATTATGGCAACAGGGACTATCTATGGTCATTCGGCATTTTAAGCAAATTGGAAACGTGAAAAAGCTCCCTAAGTGGGTGCCTCGTGAGCTGCGTGAAAAATAAAAAAAAAAAAATTCGTCTTTTTGAAGTGTTGTCTTCTCTTATTCTACCCAACAACAATGAACTAATTTTTCGATCGGATTGCGACATGCGATGAAAAGTGGATTTTATATGACAACCAGCAGCGACCAGCTCAGTAGTTGGACTGAGAAGAAGCTCCAAAGCACTTCCCAAAGCCAAACTTGCCAAAAA
>NW_012121944.1:115512-118394 GCF_000951035.1 Colobus angolensis palliatus
AAAAAAAAAAAAAAAAAAAAAGGTTATGGTCACTGTTTGGTGGTCTGCTGCCGGTCTGATCCACTACAGCTTTCTGAATCCCAGCCAAACCATTACATCTGAGAAGTATGCTCAGCAAATCAATGAGATGCACCGGAAAGTGCAACACCTGCAGCTGGCACTGGTCAACAGAAAGCGCCTAATTCTTCTCCACAACGCCTGATTGCACGTCACACAATCAATGCTTCAAAAGTTGAACAAATTGGGTTACGATGGTTTACCTCATTCGCCATATTCACCTGACCTCTGACCAATGGACTACCGCTTCTTCAAGCATCTCAACAACTTTTTGAAGAAAAATGCTTCCACAACCAGGATGCAGAAAATGCTTTCCAAGAGTTCGTTGAATCCCAAAGCATAGATTTTTACACCACAGGAATAAGCAAATGTATTTTTTATTGACAAAAATGTGTTGATTGTAATGGTTCTTATTTTGGTGAATAAAGATGTATTGGAGCACAGTTATAATTTAAAATTCACAGTCCAAAACTGCAATTACTTTTGCAACAACCTAATATATAAATTATATTGGTTCTGCCTCTCTGGAGATTCCTCATTAAAACTACGTGTATATATACTACACACACACAATAATATATATATTATGTATCTTTATATATTATATATACATGTTATATGTAACATATATGCATGTTATAGATACACACATATGTGTATATATATAATATATATATGCACACATATAGTACAGGTTGATTATCCCTTATCTGGCATCAAAAGTGTTTTGGAATTCATATTTGGGTTTTGGAATTTTGTATATACATAATGAGTTATTGTGGGGATGGGACACAAGTCTCAATGCAAAATTCATTTATGTTTCACATACACCTTATTAATTTATACCCTGAAGATAATTTTAGACCATAATTTTAATAATTTTATGCATGAAACAAAGTTTCAGCTACGTTTTTGCTCTGACCAATCACATGGGGCCCAGTGTGAAATTTTCCACTGTGGCACCATGTTGGTGCTCAAAATGTTTTGTATTTTAGAGAATTTTGAATTTCAAGTTTTTGAGTTATGAATGCTGAACCTACAGATAGACAGACAGAGACAGACAGATAGATAGATAGATAGATAGCTGATAGATATGCACATCTATTTGTATGTGAATATGTGTATGTATGTATATATACATATATGTTACGTGTGCATGTGTCTATGCATGCATGTGTGTATTTATACAGTTCGCCCTCTATATCCATGGGTCTTACATCATCAGATGCAACAAACTGCAAGGTGAAAATATTTTAAAAATATAATACAAACCAAAAAACAAGACAGTAAAACCAGTATTTACATAACACTTACATTGTATTAGGTATAAATAAACTAGAGATGATTTAAAGTGTATGAAAAGATTGCTGGGCATGGTAGCTCACGTCTGTAATTCCAGCACTTTGGGAGGATGAGGCAGGCGGATCACTTGAGGTCAGGAGTTAGAAACCATCCTGGCCAACATGGTGAAACCCCGTCTCTATTAAAAAAAAAAAAAAAAATTAGCCGGGCATAGTGGTGGGTGCCTGTAGCCCTAAGGAGGCTGAGGCAGAAGAATCATTTGAACCCAGGGGGTGGAGGTTGCAGCAGTGAGCCGAGATCACACCACTGCCCTCCTGGGGGACAGCACCAGACTCTGTCTCCAAAATAATAATAATAATAAATAAAGTATATGGAAGGATGTACATAGGTCATCTGCAAATACTACACCCTTTTATATAAGCGACTTGAACATCTGCAGATTATGGTATCTGTATGGATGCTGGCACCAACCCTTTGGAGATACTGATGGATGACTATATACATCTGAACAAATACTATTTGACTACTTGTGATAAAATACTCAGATCCCAGAAAAGTTATAATATTGTAACACTAAGAAAATAAATAGCAATGTCAAATAAATCTCAAAACCAAATGACTTAGTAAAATATTATTATCTCTTCTCACTCAAATATTAGGCTTATTCTATCCAAAATTGGCAACATTATTTGGTAACTCTAATAATAGCAGCTATGGTTATTTAGTTCCTACTATGTCCCAAGCCTTTGGATAGGCTGCTTTTCATTATATCTTGTATCATCATGGAAGTGTCATATCATTTCATCTTTAACTATTCTATCATGTATTTCCATCACATATTTCTAGAAGATAATAATCACTTCATTAAGAAATACCACAATACCATTTTCTCTCATGAAAAACAAACTTTTATCATCATGAAATATCATTTGATGTGCAAATTTCACAAAGGTCATCTTTTTTTCAACATATTTGTTTGAATGAGGATCCAAATAAGTTTCACATCTTGATATTGGTTCATGTTATCTCTTAAATCTCATTTAATTAATTATTTATAGAGGCAGGTCTCACTGTGCTGCCCAGTCTGAAGTGTAGTGACATGATTATAGCTCACCGTAACCTTGAACTCCTGGCCTCAAGCCATCCTCCTATCTCAGCTTCCCAAGCAGTTGGGACCACAGAAGCCTGACAACACGCCCAGATAATTTTTAATTTTTTAATAGAGATATGGTCTCACTATGTAGAATGGATGTGTCTTGAACTCCTGGCCTCAAGCGATCCTACCACCTCAGCCTGCCAGTCATTGGAGTACAGGCAAGAGTCACCGTGACTGGCTCTTAAATCTCTTTTAATTTATAGTTTCTTCTCCATTCTCTCTCTTCTTTGTATTCAATTTTGAAATTATTTTTGAGGAAACTTGATTGTTATCTGTGGTAAAAATGACTCCTCCCAAAGATATCCAAATCCGAACTCATGGAAACCTGGAATGTTATCTTATATGAGAATAAAGCGGTTTTGCAGAT
>NW_012121944.1:124000-124678 GCF_000951035.1 Colobus angolensis palliatus
TATCAGGATGATGTTGGCCTCGTAAAATGGGTTAGGGAGGATTCCCTCTTTTTCTATTGATTGGAATCGTTTCAGAAGGAATGGTATCAACTCCTCCTTGTACCTCTGGTAGAATTCAGCTGTGAATCTGTCTGGTCCTGGACTCTTTTTGGTTGGTAGGCTCTTAATTATTGCCTCAATTTCAGAGCCTGCTATTGGTCTATATTCAGGGATTCAGCTTCTTCCTGGTTTAGTCTTGGGAGACTGTAAGTGTCCAGGAAATTATCCATTTCTTCTAGGTTTTCTATTTATTTGCATAGAGGTGTTTATAGAATTCTCTGATGGTAGTTTGTATTTCTGTAGGGTTGGTGGTGATATCCCCTTCATCATTTTTTATTGCATCTATTTGGTTCTTCTCTCTTTTCTTCTTTATTAGTCTTGCTAGTAGTCTATCAATTTTGTTGATCTTTTCAAAAAACCAGCTCCCGGATTCATTGATTTTTTGGAGGCTTTTTTGTGTCTCTATCTCCTTCAGTTCTGCTTTGATCTTAGTTATTTCTTGTCTTCTGCTAGTTTTTATTATATTTGCTCTTGCTTCTCTAGTTATTTTAATTGTGATGTTCGGTTGTCAAATTTAGATCTTTCCTGCTTTCTCTTGTGGGCATTTAGTGCTATAAATTTCCCTCTACACACTGCTTT
>NW_012121944.1:125635-145856 GCF_000951035.1 Colobus angolensis palliatus
CTGGCTTGGAGAGTTTCTGCCGAGAGATCTGCTGTTAGTCTGATGGGCTTCCCTTTGTGTGTAACCCGACCTTTCTCTCTGGCTGCCCTTAACATTTTTTCCTTCGTTTCAACTTTGGTAAATCTGACAATTATATGTCTTGGAGTTGCTCTTCTCGAGGAGTATCTTTTTGGCATTCTCTGTATTTCCTGAATTTGAATGTTGGTCTGCCTTACTAGGTTGGGGAAGTTCTCCTGGATGATATCCTGAAGAGTGTTTTCCAGCTTGGTTCCATTTTCCCCGTCACTTTCAGGCACACCAATCAGATGTAGATCTGGTCTTTTCACATAATCCCATATTTCTTGGAGGCTTCGTTCATTTCTTTTTACTCTTTTTTCTCTACACTTCTCTTCTCGCTTCATTTCATTCATTTGATCTTCAATCGCTGATGCTCTTTCTTCCAGTTGATCAAGTCGGTTACCGAAGCTTATGTATTTGTCACATAGTTCTCGTGTCATGGTTTTCATCTCTATCAGTTCTTTTAAAGTCTTCTCTGCATTGATTATTCTAGTTATCCATTCATCCATTCTTGTTTCAAGGTTTTTAGTTTCTTTGCGCTGGTTACATAGTTCCTCCTTTAGCTCTGAGAAGTTTGATCGACTGAAGCTTTCTTCTCTCAACTTGTCAAAGTCATTCTCCATCCAGCTTTGTTCCATTGCTGGAGATGAGCTGTGTTCCTCAGTTGAAAATGCAGAAATCACTCGTCTTCTGTGTTGCTCACGCTGGGAGCTGGAGGCTGGAGCTGTTCCTATTCGGCCATCTTGGGCATGCCCTGGGACCTTTTTTGGTATTTTTAATAGAGATGGGGTTTCACTGTATTAGCCAGGATGGTCTTGATCTTGCGACCTCGTGATCTGCATGCCTTGGCCTCCCAAAGTGCTGGGATTACAGGCGTGAGCCTCCACGCCCAGCCAAGGGTCCTTGTAAGTGAGAGGCAGAGGGAAATTTTACAGAAGAGGAGGAGGCAAAGTAACCAGAGAGGCAGAGATTGGAGTGATGCAGCCAGAAGCCAAGCAATGCCAGCAGCCACCAGAAGCTGGAAAAGGAAGTCTTGCCCTGCTGATACCTGGAATTCAGCCTATTGATATTCATTTCAGACTTCCATCCTTCAGAACTGTGAGAGAATAAATTTCTGTCGTTTTAAGCTAACAAGTTTCTGGTAATTTGTTACAGCAGCCCTAGGAAATGAATAAATTTTTTCTGTAAAATTTCCTGCATTGTGGCTTTTGCTGATTTCGAGCCTTTGATTTTTAAAATATGTTCCTCTGTCTTGTCTATTTTTTGTTTATTCATATTTCTTTTCCAAGATGGTTTTATAGGTAGTTTATATACTTTTATACAGATGCATATTATCTGTGGATGTCTTTCTTTTTTAATTTTAGCAGGTATTTTTACTTATTGCTTATTTCATATATTCACTGGGAACTGAAATATAGCTATAATTTCTACATAGGCACTTTACATGTATTATTTTCTGTCTTATTAACAACCTTGCATTTTAGGTAATATATTCAAAAGCAAATAGAATATGGAACTAAATTTTGAAAGCAGATGATGAAAGTCCAAATTCTGGGTTATATCTATAATACTGCAAGAATTATACCAAGAATTTACCAAGAATCTCAGATGAAACAGAGCTGAGAATTTGGCCCCCATTCTTCTCCTCCATATCTACCATCTATTGATTTAGATAGAAACTAGGAGTTTCTGTAGGAAAAATATTTCTCATGTAGTTATTGTAGATAAAATGTATATACATATTAGAGATCCTTAGACTTTATTATAGTTTTGTTTGTGCTGTTACTGCTTTCAGTGTATTATTATTATTATTATTATTGAGACGGTCTCTCTCTGCCACCCAGACTGGAAGGCAGTGGCATGATCTTGGCTCACTGTGACCTCTGCCTCCCTGGTTCAGATAATTGTCTGTCTCAGCCTCCCGAGTAGCTGGGATTACAAGTGCCTGACACCACACCTCGCTACTTTTTTTTTTTCTTTTGTATTTGTAGTAGAGACGGGGGTTTCACCATCTTGGCCAGGCTGGTCTCGAACTCCTGTCCTTGTGATCTGCTGGCCTCTGTCTCCCAGCGTGCTGGGATTACAGGCGTGAGCCACCACGCCCGGCCTTCAGTGCATTCTTGACCCACTTTTGAGACACTGGCTGGCAACTCTTATCCAGACTGTCACACTTGGGACAGTATGCACTCACCCTGTTTGCCTCAGGGCTAGATGCCAGACAAGTAGGCACAGCCTGTATGACACTGGGTATATAAGAAGTTATTCAAATTAACCAATCTTTAGGGAGCCTGAAAAACCTAGCTAACCCACCCTTCTTGTCATACATAAGTTGCCCCCTCTGGCTCCACTTGGCTGTCACCCTGTCCCCAGGCGCAATACCCTATGTGGTCCTGCCTAGTAGCTTTCTCTCATTTGGGAACATGTGTAACAAACAAATTTCATCTAGCCCAGTGTCAGTCATATATATATATATATATATATATACAATTAGCCAGGTGTGGTGGAGTGTGCCTGTAGTCCCAGCTACTCAGGAGGCTGAGATGGGAGGATTGCCTGAGCCCAGGAGGTGGAGGTTGCAGTAAGCTGAGATCCAGCCACTATACTCCAGCCTGGGTGACAGAGTGAGATCTTGTTTCAAGAAAATAAAAATATGATTCCAGCTTTATATAGAAAAGATAAAGTTAGGTCATTTTTTGACTTTTTTTTTTTTTATTTTGAGACGGAGTTTCGCTCTGTTGCTCAGGCTGGAGTGCAGTGGCACGACTTCAGCTCACAGCAACCTATGCCTCATGTGTCCAAGGGATCCTCCTACTTTAACCTCATGAGTAGCTGGGACTATAGGCACAGGCCACCACACCTGGCTAATTTTTGTATTTTTAGTAGAGACAGGGTTTCACCATATTGGCTAGGCTGGTCTCAAACTCCCGACCTCGTGATCCACCCGCCCTCCCAAAGTGCTGGGATTACAGGCGTGAGTCACTATGCCTGACTGACATTTTGTTTTCCTTTTATAACCACCCATAATTTTGCACTTATTTATTTATTTATTTTTAATCTCACAGTCTTTATTTATTTGGAGTTTTCTCTTTGCACCAAACCCCTCAGGTAGGCAGAATAAGGATTTCTGTTTCTATGGTATAATTGAGAAAATTGAACCTTTAAACAATGAAGTGACTGGTCCAAAATCAAACAGATAATAACGGACGGGTCTGGGAATTACATCCAGATGTTGTGATTCTAAGTCACTGATCTGTCACATTATTTCCAATAGTTATCCACAAACCCAGTCATCCATTCATTCTTCCAACATTTATTGATTATATGTTATGAACTAGGCAAATACTAGAGTGTGGGTGCTACAAAGATAAATCCAGTATAAACTCTGCCCTCAAAAAAATCAAAGGAAACAGGCTTAGAAAATAAAAGGATAATAAAGTACAACAGTTTTTTGTTAGAGCAAAAGCACTCAATGCTCTATGAGGCCACAGATAAAGTCTTTACTCCAAGCCAAAGGGAAGGTTTCCATTAGCTTCAAAGACTGAACAATATGTGACAGTTATATAGAAGTCAGTCACATCAGCAGAGAGTGTGCCATTCCATTAATTTCCCAAATGCTTGACAGGACCCATGCTAGGCACTTCACTTCAGAGTATATTAATTGCTGGAGGAGAGGATAGTAAAGAAACATATTATAAGAAACATATTATAATACAGCATGACAAATGTCATGAAAAGGGAATGGACATATTACAGTGGAAGCACAAAAAAATGAATGGCAAACTCCCCTTGGAGAAGACAAAATAATCACAGACAACCTCCTAGCATAAGTGACTGGAGTGAAGTCTTGAAGAATGAATAAGAGCCCACTGGCATGCCCATGATGTTGAAGGCTCACCAATGCACCTTAATGTAGCAGTTTCTTGTTGTCTGAACTAGTACCCCAGGTTCTTTGTCCTACTTCCAAGAAAATTAAGGAACATGGACATAAAAGGGGGGGGGTTGGAGCAAAAGTTTAATAAGTGAAAGAAGAAAGCTTCCCAGAGTAGAGAGGGGAGTCCAAGTGGATTGCCGAGTTATAGCTGAGTTTAAAAGCTTTTGTAAGAAACTCCTCTCATCTCTGCAGCAGTATGAGTAATTTTTCAGTAAAGCTGTCTCTGCAACTTCCCTTATCTTATGCAGCTATGGGTATGTCTCTAGGCAAGCACAAAGCACTGCTTCTCTTTTTTGTATAACTGTGTGCTTGTTTTAGGTAAGCACCCTCCTCCCTATACAAGTTCCTGCCATGTATATGCCTGAAAAGGGGAGGAAACTTTTTCCTGGGAGCTCAGTAATTACACAAAGAACAAAGACCTTCTGTGCTGGACCCTGTTTGCTTATGTGTGTGGAGGTGCAGCCTGAATGTTTTAATTTTTCCAGGTTGTTTCATTTTTGCCCGTTGCTGTGATTTTTCAGGCAGGCCACTTATGCTATCTGAATTTTTCCCAAATGATTTTTCCTTTCCGTCTCTCTCAAAGGGGAAAAAAAAGTACGGAGAAAGGAAAGGCTATTCAAAAGTAAACACAAGTAAGCTTGCATAAACACCAGGAAATGCTAGCCAGTTACAATACCACCCCACTCCACACGGAGTAACTTTATATAGCACCTCACTCTTAAAATAGCCAAGTGGTACACCAAGTGCTTTTAACTCTTGGCATAGGTCTTTCATGACTTATGTGCATTGCATCAAACATTTTTCATTGTAAAAGTTAGCTTGATTGAAAATCCATTATTTCTGGCCTATCTCTTTAAAGTCACCTGGGATTCCTCAGAAAGGCTGGTACACTTGCCATTTGGCAAGGTGCAGTATAATAGCTCTTCTACTTAGGGACATGAACACGTGGAAAGAACTGAACAAGTCACATTACAATTTTGGAAACCGCAGTACAAAAGGGGACTTGGAAAGTAATGCACACATTTCCAGGTCACAAGCTAGGCAATTCTAATTTCGAGAGAGGTAAACAGAAACCAAACTTTCAGTTCATATTCATTTAACAACATTATCACTTAGCCTTTTCCTCTTTAGTAGTCCTGACCTTGACTCAGTCCTTCTTACACTGGTGTACTGCCTAGCAAGACTATGATTTGTGCCAGAAATCAGATGGGCCCAAAGGGAGATCCTGCCATTTCTTATAAAAATAATTTGAGAAATGTATGTACAATGACCATAACACTTATGCTAAGGGATGTGAAACACTTCTTTTTTCACATTAAGAACAGGTTTCTTCAGGCAACAGAAAAATTCCTACAGTTATGGAAATGAATGCAACACTTCAGAAAAGGACATATCATAAGGAGAAAAGGAGAGTTAGAAAGTGCATGGTACACGCAGAAATATAATGAATAAATATGAGTGAAAGTAGACTTTAATGTTTTGTCCTCTAATTACTTCAGCATCCTAATTTTCTTACAGCACACACATTCCTGTCACTAATTCTAGAGATTTTCCAAAGCATTCTTTTTTCTTTCAAGTATAAAAAGGTACCTTAATTTTTTGACTTTTACATTTTAAAATTCTATTTCTGCAGTTCTCCCCACCCGAAGTTATCTCCACCACTAACAACTCTATCCAAAATGCAACCTATTCTCCAGATCTTCCCATACTCAGCTGTGCTTTCTTAAAAATTTTAGAACATTTATCATCAGTTCCACATAATAATGTCTAAGATTATTTTGCTTCAACTTCTTCGAGACTCCAATCAAACTTCTGGTAAGCGTTCCTTGACTGTAGAGTTCATATTTACTTGTTCTCCTTGTCTTTTGACAGTACCTAGTCTATGTTATTATTCTATACTTTACAATACTGCAATTAGAGGTTTACAAATTTGTACCCTGCAACTGGCTCATATATTTTTATTTATTTTATTTTATTTTTTTGAGACAGAGTTTCGCTCTTGTCGCCCAGGCTAGAGTGCAGTGGTGTGAGCTGGACTCACCGTAACCTCCACCTCCCAGGCTCAAGGGATTCTCCTGCCTCAGCCTCACAAGTAGCTGGGATTACAGGCATGCACCACCACACCCGGCTTATTTTGTATTTTTAGTAGAGATGGGGTTTCTCCATGTTGGCCAGGCTGGTCTCGAACTGCTGACCTCAGGTGATCTGCCCACCTCGGCCTCCCAAAGTGCTGGGATTAGAGATGTGAGCCACCGCGCCTGGCCAGGCTCATTTACTGTATCAGGGAAGTTGTTTGATATATATGGCCCAGTACCTAGTACCTGGTAATAAATCAGGAAATGAATTTTGGAAATTAATAGAACACCAAAACATTGAAATGGAGAGACTTCTGGTAACTGCAAACAAAAGAGAAAATTCAAATAAAAAAATGGGAAAGATGATATTGCTAATAGATACAGTGGAGATTCTATTAATAATGAAGAAATTCTCGAGGAAATACATGATTCTATGAATATATGAGAACTATCAGAACTGGCACACAAAGTGGAAAACTTGGAAAGATAACACTCATGAAAGGAATAGAAAATGCTATTAAAGAAAAACCTTCTGAAAAAGGCTCCAGGCCCAGGCAGTTAGTAGCAGAATTCCTTTACATCAGTGTTTTTAACTGGTGTGTGTGTGGCAGCAGGGTGTGGGGGTAGATTTTGTCCCCAGGGGCAAAAATCTCTCATCAATGTCTGAAGATATTTTTGGTTGTCACAAGCGGGGTGGGGAGGATCGTTACTGACATGTAGTGGGTTAAGGCCAAGGATGCTGCTAAACATTCTGTAGTTTATAATTATCCAGTTGAAACTGTCAATAGTGCTGAGGTTAAGAAACCCTTCTTTACCCTTGAAAAAAAATTCTCTGCTATGTAAAACATTCCAACACATAGGAAAATGAGGAAAGCTCCTCAAAGCAACTTCTATAGCAAACATTATTCTGATATTTGGAAATCAAACAGTTAATACCAAAAACATACAGTACTCTATAGACTATACTTACATATGCAGAAAACACCAAGTAAAATGATAATAAAACACATCTAGCAGTGTGTATATTTTATAATTAACATGAGATCTATTCTTTGAACACATTTTAAAGTGCACAGTTCAGCATCGTTAACTATAGGCACAACATCGTACAGCAGATCTCTAGAACTCACTCATTTGCAGAACTGAAACTCCAGACCCGTTGAACAACAATCTCCTCCCCCAAATTTTTCATCCTGCCAGTACCCAGCCACCAACATTTTTCTCTGTCCTTCTGTGGGTTTCACTTCTTTAGATACCTCATCTAAGTGAAATCATGCAATATTTGTACTTCTGAGACTGGTTTATTTCATTTAGAATAACGTCTTCCCAGATTCCTCCATGTTGTCACATATGATAGGAATTTTTTTTTTTTTTTTTTGAGACAGAGTCTCGCTCTGTCGCCCAGGCTGGAGTGCAGCGGTGTGATCTCAGCTCACTGCAAGCTCCGCCTCCCAGGTTCACGCCATTCTCCTGCTTCAGCCTCCTGAGTAGCTGGGACTACAGGCGCCCGCCACCACGCCTGGCTAATTTTTTGTATTTTTAGTAGAGACGGGGTTTCACCCTGTTAGCCAGGATGGTCTCGATCTCCTGACCTCGTGATCTGCCCGCCTCGGCCTCCCAAAGTGCTGGGATTATAGGCGCGAGCCACCGTGCCAAGCCAGGATTTCTTTTTTTAAGGTTGAATAGTATTACATTGTATGTATATACCACATTTTCCTTATCCATTCATCCATTGATGGACACTTAGGTTATTTCCATATCATGGCTATTTTAAATAATGCTGCAATATATATTGCAGTTTATATATCTCTTTGGGATCCTGATTTCATTTATTTTGAATAAACACTCAGAAATAGGATTGCTGTATCACATGGTAGTTCTATTTTGAAATTTTTTAGGAACCCCTATACTGTTTTCCATAACAGCTATACCACTTTACATTCTCACTAACAGTATACAAGGGTTCCAATTTCTCCACATCCTCTCCAATACTTGCTATATTTTGTTTGTTTGTTATAATAACCATCCTTACAGGCACAAGGTGACAGCTCTCTGTGGTTTTGATTTGCATAAAAATGTTTTTCAAATCCCTGAAATGCAAGGATTATGTAATATTTGAAATTTTATCAATATAATTAATTGCATCACTAGGAAAAAAATAAAAGATGAGACAACCTTCTCAATAAATACAGAAAATGTTTTTGGTCATAATAAAGTTTATTCCTAATAAAATGTTTAACAAATTAGAAATTAAAGGCCACTATTTAACATGATAAATCACGGCCAATATCAAACTTCTATGTGAAACACTGTATTATAGACAGTCCCATTAAAATGAGACTATTAATAATCCTACTATTCCTGCTACTTACATGACATGGTTCCAAAATGTTTGGTGTTACAGCAGAATGAGCAAATATATTAATTTTAACATTTGACAATTTGGGTTTTAACACAGACTCTGTTTTTAATATCTGTGTGCAATTACCTAATTACTTAATCTTTCTAAACCTCAGATTCCTCACCTGTAATACTGGGATAACATTAGTACATATAGCATCACTGTGAAGATTAAGTCAAGGTGAATAAACAAATTACAAATGTGCCCAGAATATAGGAAAGCATTTTGTGTTAGCTATTGTAATTATTATAATAATTACTGGCAATTGTAATGACAACTCTAGGAGTTGTATTGGCAATTCTAGGAGATATGGTTATCACAACAGATATTAATCTGTAGGTGTTTATTAATAGTAAATTGCTAGGGTTCACTGACATTTCATTTGAGAAGGTTTCATTGCACTGCAATCAGCAAATCATCAAAGAAGCAATACCAGACAATAGTCACCTATCAGATTAATAAAAAAAATTCACTAGAAGACTCATGCAATGTGTTCATATTGTAACCAGGAATAAGCTCCTAGTACTGCCATATAAAACCATGGTGCATAATTTCTACTTTTTTTTACATCAAATCTATGCAACAGTCTTCTTCAGGCTGGGTACCTGGTTTCCTCGGACAGGAGACAGGCTTCTCTAGAATTTACTCACCAACATGGGATTCTCAGAAGCATATAAAATTTATGCAGAGTGGGGAAAAAGGAGCAAATGTGTACAAATTAGGAATTATTTGACTGCAATAATTCCCTACATGTGTCAATAAGCATCTCCAAACAAGCACAAGATCAAGTGCCCTCTCCAAGCTCTGTGTGCTTGCAAGGGTGAGTGACAGAGAGACAGAGAGAGAGAGAAAAAAATGAAAATACAACTTGGCAGGTTTCCAGCCTAACCATCCTTTAACTGGTGGCCATTAAAATAATACCTTCCAGCTGGTTGAATCATTTTCTGTAAAGTCTCTTTGTATATGAGGGCATGTATGTCTTTTGTCACTCTGTTAATAATACACATGCATCTGCTGTCTAGTTAGCAGCTGTGCAAACTAATACAAAACTCAGGATCCAATACTCTGCAATAACTGGCTTGCTTCCTTGCTAAGGCCACCCCAATCATCATTCATGAGCAAAGTAGTCCAGAGCCTAAGATCAAACTGTTCCCAAGCTAGGAAAATACAAAGAGGGTTACATCCTGATTTATAAGCTCAATTTCAAATCAACTGGTAGTGCAATTCCGCCCCCCCCCAACTCCGCAGTGTTCTCCCCCTTCCTTTCCAACAGAAAATATGAAATGGCAAAGTACAGGTCCATGGGAATGAACAATAATCTAAGACAATCATGGTAGCTCCGTACCTTTCTGATGGTAATTAATGTAGAGGTTGGCATGGCCAATGAAGCATGAGGGGAGTCTGTTGGTGAGTAGGGTGCAGAGTATTATAGAAAAGAATTGTTTTTCCCATTTTCTTCTGAAGACATCAGTTCACATTCAACTTTTTTCTTGTGCTCTTGTATGCAGTTTTTCAGACACAAAACTTAGAGATATGGCATGCATCTTGTGACCGTAAAGGTTAAGCAAAGAGAATCACGGAATAGAAGAGCCAGTCTACAGCCCTGAGATCATTGAGATGAATTAATGTGGAGCTGCCTACCTCCAAAATTCCGGTATGAGATTAATATACTCTTACTGTTTAAGCTCCTTTTAGTTGGGTATTCTATTACTTGCATCCAAATTATCTAAACTGATAAAATCTGCTTTCACAATTTGGGCTCTTGCCTTATCCTCATATCAAGCCCCTACCTCATACATACTTAGGGATCATGCTGCACTATGACCCGTGTTAGAGTGCCCTCTTCTGCTCACTTTCAAATACTCCAGTTCATCCAGGTGTCAGATCGCACTGCCATTCACTTATTTTGCATTGATCATCTTCTCTGTGCCAGGCGTCTTTGAAAGTCTTTTTATCTCAAGATTTCTCAGAGTCTGGAATGCAGACCTGACCTCTATATGCAAACCTGAAACTTCACAGTTTGCTGCCAGTCTACCCTGTTTCCAAGGTAAACCTTGACTACATTTCCTACTGCTTCCATTTACCAATTGCATGCCTCTCCGTGTAAAGGAAAAACCCTAACCACTACCTGCCAGGTGGAGGTCATTGATCATTGGTTTTCAATCAAAGGGAGTAGTTCTAAACTTTGAGCATTAAAATCACCTTGGCAGCTTAAAAATATCCCAGTGCTCACACCATACCCAAGAGCAATTAAATTAGAATCTCTGGGGTTGGGATCCAGGCATCATTATTTTTTAAAACTACCCTTACTCTCTGATTCTGTATGGGACCAACATTGAAATACACTGATTGAGTACTTGTGGAATGCATACTAAAAGCACGTGAAAATCTCCTTTAAACTACAATACATCTTACCTCAAACATGTTGAAAACCCCTGCCTCATAGGTCTCTATCGTCCTACCTATCCCCACAAGCAACCAAGACAATTCGTTCTGTCACCTGCTACAATTGTTCCCCTTGAGGCCAGTAACCACATTGACCAGATGAGCCAGAACAGTAACTGAAGAGTGCTGGGTCTTCCTTTTTCATCAGGCATGATGCTATCAGGACCAGGCAGCTAAAAATTGCTCTTGTCTCAGGGAAACTCAAATTTTACTTTAAACTAAAGATAGTCAAACCCAGTTTTTTTTCCCCCCCCCACTACAGAGACTACTCTTCCAACTAGCACAGTGTTCTCCAAAATCACCTGAAGATAATAATCACCTGGTATGCTTGTTCTACACACAGAGTCCTGGGGCCTAACCCAGAACTACTGAAGTAGAATTTCCTGGAGAAAGATCTGGTAATTTGTATAGTTAACAGGTTGTCCCAGGTGATTTTTAGCAAGCATTTTTTGAAAATACCTTATTACTGTATAATTTCCCTATTTATCTCTTCTGACCATAGGATTAGGTTTATGTGGGGTGCAGCCAAACCCCAGAAGACAGCACTGAATTCTGAGAATAGAAGGAGGCCTTGAAAATTAATCCCTCTGTACTAAAGCTATAATTTATGCAGTGTTCTTACTGAAACCTCTCTGAAAAATAACCTCTGGCCTTATGTAGAAAAACTTTTCCATTAATATACGTGTATCTCTTCTCTTGATCTCTACCAGACCCAATAGAATCTGACCCCATTGCCAGAAGTGTTTCTACACACACACACACACACACACACACACATGCACACTTGGAAACATCCTGCCGAACCTGGGACACAGAGCTGGCTAGCGTGACTTGAGCACTTAAAATTAGTAGCTGCCCACACTTCCCAGACCTCCTGCAGCTGAGGAAAGTCGGGTGACTAGTTGTCACCAAGGAATTGTGAGCCACTGTTGTAGCAACCCCATGGTAGTGGAAGCAGTCCCCCAGGGCACATATAATAAGGTAGTCTGTAGAGAATTTAAAACTAACCTATTCTCACCTCATTTTGGCAATTCGGTACAGTATCAGTGATATATTATTCCTTCCTTAATACATACACATACATACATATATATGCACACACTGTATATTTTGGCAGTCTATGTTCAAAGTAATTGCCGTGGTTACTGTTGAGTTTTAATCATATATATCCAAATCTCAACTTAGCACTTAGCTATTACTAATCCTTTAAGACGGTGTTTCCCAACCATTTTGGCACCAGGGATCGTTTTCATGGAAGACAATTTTTTCCCAGACTAGGGGTTGCGGGATGGTTTTGAGATTATTCAAGTGCGTTACATTTATTTTGCACTTTATTTCTATTATTATTACATTGTAATATATCATGACATTATTATACAACTCACCACAATGCAGAATCAGTGGGAACCTTGAGTTTGTTTTCCTGCAACTAGACAGTCCCATCCGGGGGTGAAGGGAGACAGTGACGGATCACCAGACATTAGATTCTGATAAGGAGCCAGCAACCTAGATCCCTCGCATGCGCAGTTCACGATACGGGTTTCACTCCCATGAGAATCTATTGCTGCCGCTGATCTGACAGGACGTGGAGCTCAGGCACTAATGAGAGTGATGGGGAGAGGCTGTGAATACAGGTGAAGCTTTGCTTGCTCACGTGCAGCTCATCTCCTGCTGAGGAGCCCAGCTCCTAACAAACCACAAACTGATACCTGTCCATGACCCAGGGGTTGGGGACCTCTGCTTTCAGAAATACTGTATTCTATATGAAAGTAAACTTGGAGAACTACCAAGTATAAAGTCAATTCCAAGACATAGACTCAGCTACACAAGTTTCCTTTAAGGGTAAGTTTCTCAGAGTTTGCAATCATTTGAGCTCCTTGGAACATAGTTCTTATCTCCAACTCCTGGGATGCCATATATCCCTCCAGTAGATACAAAATAAACCATGATAGCATAGGGATCCTGAAGACAAAGACTTAGACACGAGTTACCATAAACCTTTATTTCTATGCTACCACTCAGCATTTTAATTTGTGTTTAAATTTTGTTTTGACTGCAGAGAAACTTGAAGGCCTCTGAAAGAAATCCTAAATGAACAAAGACATGGACAGTATTGTAATTTGCAGAATTTATTTTGAAGCTGTATTTGATGAATCTCTATCAAACTTATGTATGTTTCCTAATTATTTGTAAATCTGTTTCATAGAAAAGAAACATTTTAAAATTAAAGCTAATAAGTATTTTTCAATTGACTCTGAGCAAACATGAATATGAGATTGATTTTGATGAATCTGACAAATTGGCAGAAACATTAAAATCAGAAACAGTAATACCATTTTATTATTTATTACTGTATCCTACCAATATATAGGTATAATTTCTCCCTATTATCAAAAATGACCTTTTTGTAAATAGGAAGTATTAATCTATTACTTTTTTCACTAAAATATTTACTTTATTTGTAATATTTTAGTTTTTACAGGCTTCATATGAAAATAAAAGTTTCAACTTTTCTGACCATTATTATTTATTTTATGTAATGATTATTACTGAAAATAATTGTGTCATATAGAGGAAGGAAGTGTTACAAAATTATTCAGTTCAGACATTGAATATTCTAGGTAAGCGAGTGCCGTGAGCAGAAGTAAAGTGTGTTGTCATTTTTTGAATTGAGAAGGTGAAAAGCCTTCCTTTATTTTAATCCTCACTGTCACCATAGAAGCCTCCTGTTGAAATAGCAGAGCTACAAGATGAGGAAAACCTGGATTTCTGAGTCACTCTTGGAAGGGAATTGGTCCACAGAGTGGACAGACCAGCAGACCTATATGTAAATGAGAATACTTCCATGTGTTAATCCATTAGATTTCAGGATTTGTTTTTGTTACTAGAGCAAAGCCTAGATGATCCTGACTAATATGAGCTGAAGCACAGTTATCCTTTCTTCAGATAGGAAGATGCTGTCAGGTTTAGTGTGCCAAAACAAAGACAGCAATCCAGCTTTTTAAATTCTGGACCTTTTGATCTTTGAGCAAGTCATGGAGAGAAAGTACTACACAAATGGCATATGTTATGTAGGTATGTTTTGAGCTCAGGGACCGAAAAGCCCGTTCTCAATTTTAGCCCTCAATTTTGTGTTGGTCTGATACAGTAATGCCACATTCATTCAGAAGCATTATAGAATGGGGAGTTCCACATTGGAGGTGGGGCATCTAGCTCTACAGACCAGACTGAGAATCAGGAGACTATCATTTTGTCAAGTTTTTACCATTCACTGTCTGACTTTGAGCAAATCACTTTTCTTCCCCAAGGCTTTCCTTAAGCAGCTTTGTTGCAAACAGAGGATACATAATCTGACTAATTTAAGCAACCAAGGTGATGTATTGAGAGGATATTGGGTTAACTCACTAAATGAAAAGAACTAGATAAGGAAATCTCAGGAAGGACAGGACCCAGAGTAGCTCTGGAGATTAAAGCAAAAGAAGCTCATGAACTCCATCTTTAGGGAACTGCTGTCAGATGCTGTAGGTCCAAACATTCTCAGTCTCCATGTATCTCTGTGTGAGATTTAAATTCTTAGAACAGGGTGATCTCCTTGGCTTAGCTTAGTAGTGTGTGCAACCTAGTGATATGTTAGAACCTGGTTTAGTAGTCTAGCCTACTGGACCCAGGGAAACAAGGATGGGGGAAGACTTGAAGGGCAACTACAACCAGGCCTAAGTTTCCACATTTGACAACAGAAAGTGGTTGAACAACATTAGTGCTGAGATACAGATATAGTTCTATCTATCTATCTATCTATCTATCTATCTATCTATCTATCTATCTATCTATCTATCTATCATCTATCTATCTATCTATCATCTATCTATCTATCTATCTATCTATCTATCTATCTATCTATCTATCTATCTATCTATCATCTATCTATCTATCTCTATTGTCAAATAAAACCTTATATGAAATTTGTAGTCAGTGGCCTCTGAGCCTCCTCTGTAAGGAATACTTTTAAAAATCATTTATTGCCTAATATCTTTTCTAGTTTCATTTGAACAATTTTGATGAAATTTTTTGAACTTTTCAAACAAGTTCAAAAAGGTTTTTTTTTTAGTTTTTTTTTTTTTTTAATATGTTCAACTCTATTTTTGGAAGGATCGGTGTCATCCTTGTGAACATGAGATATTGTCACGGACCATAGGAATGCACTGTTTTGGCTTTCTCCCCTTAAGCCCAGGATGTCAACTGTCACTACTGTTGTCGGTATACCTGATTCATATACCATCAAGGTTGCCCATAGTGTGCTGTTTCTGTAAACACACAAGCTAAGTCACAAAATTATGCGTTTCGAAGAAGGGATGAAAGTAATATCTTGAAAAGTGTTTGTGCTTACTTTAAAAAACTTATATTTACATGCCACTGTCATTATATATTAACCACTTGACCTCGAACACAGCACTTCCTCTCCTCAGCTTCAGTCTCTTGAAGTTTGGATTAGATCATCTGTGCCTAGCACAGTGTCTGGCACACAGCAGCTTCCCAATGAATTGAATCTTCGCTCCTTCTAGTTTTATGAGACCATGATTTTATCTGAGAAAATGTTTATGTATTTGGTTGCAATATGTCTAAAACTGGCCATAGAGTTTGCTAAATTTTTAAGTTAAGTTTCTATCCATGAGAGTAACTAACATCTAATGATCACATACATTATGCAATGCATTTTAAATATGCCCTCTTATTTAATCTAACAATTATGTGAGAAAAGTGACATTATTCACATTACAGGATAAGAGGAGTAAGGCTCAGGAACCAGAGCTTATTTTATCAGGGTTAAATACCATGGGGGTAGTAGGGATGAATTGCTTTCTTTAACTTGCATAAATAAATAGTTCACGGAAATCAAAATAATATATGTGAAAGTGACTTTGAAAATGAAAATGATATATAAACAGAGGGTATCATCATTATTCTTATGATATGTTGGTGTTTAAACTTAAGAAGGAAAAGTTACTGAGCAAAGGCCTAAGGGCCATTACTATAAAATAAAGAGCATAGGGCCCTCTACATCTGCCAGAGCTTTACAGACTCCTTTTCTCTCTCTTTCTCTTCCTTCCTTCCTTCCTTCCTTTTCTTTCTTTCTCTTTCTTTCTTTCTCTTTCCTTTCTTTCTCTTTCCTTTCTTTCTCTCTTCTTTCTTTCTTTCTCTTTCTCTCTTTCTCTCTCTTTCTTTGTCACCTTTCTGTCACTTTTCTTTCTACCTTTCTTTCTGTCTTTCTTTTCCTTTCTTTCTATATATTGATTGATTGATCTAGAGAAACTGAAACTCGTAAGAGCCACTTCTGAGCTTATGGAAGACTGTGGACAAATTTTATGCAATGCATTCCCTGCATCATAATTATTCCAATCATTCCCACCTAATCCAAGAGACACCCCAACAATACCAAGAAAATGAAAAATCATGCTCTTATCCTCTGTGTACAACCTTGTATTAGTTCATTTTATGTTGCTTATTAAAGAATACCTGAAGATGAGGAATTTATAAGGAAAGGAATTTATTTATTAGAGTTATGTAGGCTGAGATGTCTCAAGTCAAGGGGCCATATATGGTAAGATCATTCTTGCTGGGGGATACTCTGTGAAGAGACCTGAGGTGGTTTCCTCACATAGTAAGGGGGCTAAGTGTGCTACGTGCTAGCGCAGGCCTCTCTCCTTCTTCCTATAAAGCTATCAGTTCTCCTCTCATGATAACTCATTAACTCATTAATTCATGAATCCATTAATCTATGAATAGATTGCATTATTCATTAGGGCACAGCCCTCACAATACAATTACCTGTTAAAAGCCTCACTTCTCAACATTACTGCATTAAGGACCAAGTTTCAGTGTGAGTTTTGGAGGGGACATTCAAACCATAACAAGCAAAAAATAAAAATGAAAATGAACAAAAGCCTCTCACAGATACTGTGAAATTATAATCAAATAATCAGCAAACCAAATGTATTGAACTGAGTGCATTTTAAGTTTGCAATAACATCACATCTGGCAAATGTTACTTTCGCAGAACTACTCTATATTGCAATTATCTGCATATAGGTCTCAGCCACTTTTGTCCATCCTGATGCATCCCCCTAAAGTTCAAATCTTGGGGACTGAAAGCTGGACTAGAAATCTTTGCTCCACCAGCCAGCCTGGGTTTTTTAGTCATATCAGTGCATTTCCCCACTAGTGACCTGTTTGGCATGGCAATACGAGAGATAGCTTTCACTTAATAATTTGTAAAAGCCATATTACACCATTTTTCTAGATCATCACTGTGTAATACAGTAGCCACGAGCACTTGAAATGTGGCTAGTCCAAATTTACATGTTCTATAAATATAAAACACACATTGGATTTCAAAGGCCAAGTAAGAATAAATGCAAAATGTGTCACTAATATGATGTTTGATATTGATTACATTTTGAAATGAAAATGTGTTAAATAAAATAGATTGTTAAAATTAATTTTATTCATTTCTTTTTAATATTTAATGTGGCTACTAAAGATTTAAAATTTGCATATATGGTTCACATTACCTTTCTTATGGACAGGGCTGCTCCCGAATAGTTGGTACCTACTTGCCTTACTTCTGCTTATTACTTTTGAAGGACAAATATAAATTTATGTTTATAAGAATGAAAACCCAAAGTCAAACAACAACAAAATAAACAAATACCCACACCTTCTTGGTGTACATTAAACAACTTTGCAATGAAATAAGCAAGTAAATCAACTAAATAGGCTTGTGGTTTTGAAAAACAAGATCTTCAAAATGATATTTTGCATCATTAAGAGTGTTTATTCATCATGAACCTGTCATCAGTTTGACCTTCCTCTTAACTGTGTTCATTCTTTTATTTGAATTTATCCAAAAGAAAGTGAAAAAATATCATTTGTCCTAACTGGTATCACCCATGGAAAAATTCTGTTTGAGACTGGCTTTTATTTGAAGATTCTGGAATCATTTTTACTTTACTGTATAAAATGAGCACAGAGCTTTATTAATATAGAATTGTTGTTCCTCAGAGATCATCTGGGTATCAACCCATTCATTTTTTCATGATGAGTTGAAGACCTAGACAAGGTAAGCAATTGGCTCAACATCACCTACTCAATAAATGATAAGGCACAATCTGAATTCAGTTCTATCACCTGTTCTGAATTTTTTCTTACTAACACAGCACACTTAAAGACTATTTCCAAGTCTTTTTTTAACCATAGAAATTCAGCTCCACTGTTTTAAGATGAACATCAAACAGTTGAAAATGAACCACTAGTTAAGTTTCTCTTATAAAACTCATATTGAAAAAAGATACCCTTACTATAGAATATATGGGGAAAATATAAAATATGAGAAATTTTCACACAATTTGTCATAGGCTTGGAAGTAGCACTGATAGCACTCTTTCCTGCTTATTCATAGTTTGCAGTTCTAATGGGGGCAGTGTAAATGTAGTATGTCTGTTTTGCTTGCCTTTTAAAATTTAAATGCAGCTTTCTCCCTAAACTGCTGAGATTGTCAAGGTGTATGACCCTTTGTCTGCTTCACAGTCAAATAAACTTAAGCTTTCACACACATAAAAGCATGCATTGCTTCAGCTTCCAAATCATTTCAGCAGATTTGGGTTGCTTTAAATCATTAGTTTGAATATTTAATGCAATGCATCATGATATCTTTGGTTAGTGAATTCATGAAGTCCCTATATCCAGACATCTTAAAAACATTCACAGTTACTATTTTTCAATAATTTATTACTTTTTCTTCCAAATAAATCAACCATTGATTTTTTAATAAAATATTTCAAGTATAAAGACAAATACAAATAACATAGCACACAAGTATCCATCACTTAAAAATAAAAATGTTAATATTTAGCCATATTTACCTCTGGTTTAGAAATTGTGGTAAAATTAATATAACAAAATTTCTCATTTTATCCATTTTCATGTCTACAATTCAGCAGGAATAATTACATACACAATGTGGTACAACCATCATCACTATCACTTTCCAAAACTTTCTCATCACCCCAAACAGAAACTATACCCACTAAATAATAATTCTCCACTTTTTTCCCAGCCCCTGATAACCTCTAATCTACTTTCTGTTATTTGTGAGCCTATGTATTCTAGGTACCTCATGTACATGGGGTCATGTAATATTTGTCCTTTTGTGTCTGGCTTATTTCATTTAGCATATCTTCAAGATTACTTCATGTTATAGCACATATTAGAATTTAATGCCTTTTATGGCTGAATAATATTCCACTGTATGTATATATCACTTTTGTTTATCATTCATTTTTTGATAAACATCTAGGTTATATCCACATTTTGGCTGTTATAAACAATGCTGTAATGAACATTGGCATACATATATATCAGTTAGATTTCCTGTTTTCAATTAGGAGTAAAATTTTGGGGTCACATGGTAATTCTATGTTTAACTTTTTGGAAAACCACCAAACTATTTTCCACAGCAGCCACACTATTCTCCTTTCCCACTGTCAAGTTATGGGGGTTCCGATTTCTCTGCACTTTGCCAACATTAGCTTTAGTTTTTCATATTATAGTTCTCTTAGTAGTTATGGACTGTTATATTATCATGGTTTTGACTTGCATATCTCTGATGATTATCAGTGTTGAGCATCTTTCCATATACTTATTAGACATGTGCATATCATCCTTGGAGAAATGTTTATTCAAGTCCTTTGCCCATTTTTAACTGAGTGATTTGTCTTTGTACTGTTGAGTTGCAGGAATTTGTCTTAGGATTTTTAAAAAATGAAATGCTGAAAGTGTAGTTAAAATCCCCTTTTTATGCCTCTCTAATTCCATATTCTCATTCCCTAAACACTTCCAGAAGTGACCACTATTTTAAAATGAGTGTATACTACTGCTGTCCATAAATTTACATTTGATTAAATATTTTCATGTTCATGAATAATATATTATTTTGTTTTAGAAATTATGTAAAGAAAGCATGAATCCCTCTGTAATTTTGTTTTATGATTTAATTGTATGTTTTGAGATCTGTGTTGACACATGTAAGTCTACTTCCCTTATTTTAACTGGCATATGATTATTAATGATTTATCAAGCCATTTAATACTAGAGGATACTTAGATAATTTTAATTATTATTATTTTGTTATTAATAACGATTTATCAAGCCATTTTATACTGGGGATATTTAGGTAATTTTAATTATTATTATTTTGTTATTATTATTGATTTATCAAGCCATTTTATACTAGGGGATATTTAGGTAATTTTAATT
>NW_012121944.1:145966-161974 GCF_000951035.1 Colobus angolensis palliatus
TGATTTATCAAGCCATTTTATACTAGGGGATATTTAGGTAATTTTAATTATTATTATTTTGTTATTACTAACAATGTTGAATTGTGTTTTTGTGCATGAAAATGACTAACAATGTAGAATCACACTTTTGTGTTTAAGATATATGATAGTGCTAGCCAGACTGTTGTGTTTCAATCCCAGCTCTTTGGTTTATTAGCTACATATACCTGGACAAACTATGTATTCTCTTTCTTCCTAGGTTTACTATCTATAACATGATGTTATGACGGTGACTATCTTATGCAGTTGTTGTGAAAGTAAGTAAGATAATTCATGTAAAGCACTCGGAAGAGTTATTGGCACAGAATCAGCCCTCAATAAATTTGTACATGTAGAGATATTCTCTATACCTAGAAGTAGAATTGAGTCATATGGTATGTGAATCTTCAACTTTACAAGACACTGTCATCTTGCCCTTTAAAATGGTAGCATGCCAGTTTATCTTCATATCAGAAGTGTGTGAGAGATCCAATTTCTCTGTATCTGCTCACACCGTTTAAAGTATAAGACCTTCTAATTCTACCCATGTAATATAATTTGCACTGCTTTAATTTTCCAGGCTAATCATCTCTTCATAAATATATCACCAAATACAAAGCCCCATCCATGTTCTTGTCTCTAGTGCCTAATTATATCTTTTTCCATCATTTTATTTTGTGTTGTTTGACTGTTTTTTATTCATTAGTAGAAGTTCTTTATACAATGTGGTTACTAATCTTTATGGGTAATATGTTTTCACATGTTTTTCATGTAGCCAAATTAACCAATATTTTCCTTGACACTTTGTGTTTATTCTACTTAAAAATATCCTTCTATACCCTAACGTTATAGACATAGTCTCTTGCATTTTTATCTAATAGCTTCGAAATTTGCTTTTTTAAATATTTTTGTCTTTAATACATCTGATATTTATCTTTCAGTATGCTGTGAAATAGGAATATAATTTTTCCAAATGGGAAATCAATTGTACCAGAATCATTTATTGACTACCTTGTTTTCCCAGTGATTGTTATTGCCATCTGTGTCATATGCCAAGTTCCCTAGTGTGCTTCCATTAGTTGTTCAGCTCTCTATTATTTTGGTCTGTCTACTCCTGCATCAAAAATACATTGCCTTAATCACTACTATTTTTTCAATAAATTCTGATCTGTAGTTGGACTCCTTAGTCTTCTCAAAAATTGTATTGGATTTCACTATATTTTTTGTTTCATATTTTGATAGATGTTTAAAAAACATACTGTGCTTACTATGTAACAAGTTCTGTTCTATGTGATTTAAAAGCAGTAGCTCATTCGTTCCTTACAACTACACTATTAGGTATTACTATTATCATCTCTACCTTACAGATTAAGAGACTGAAGCACCTGCCTCTAAATGAAAATTAAGATAATGATATCAATCCTACCTTTGTTAATATATGAATCCAATGCAATTTTAGTTATTTTCTAACTGAATTTTTTCAGGCATAACAAAAAATTTACATGAGAGACAGCACAGCGTGGTGATGAAGATCACAAACTCTAGAACCAGGCTGACTGAGTTCTGTGTAGATAACTGTATCATCTGTGAATGAAAACAAACACGTATAGTAAATCAAGTGACAAATTTTGGAGGCTGAATCACGTGAAAGGCCTTAAATGGGAAGCTTCCTAACAGTATCTTCAGGGCATTAGTGAGAGGTATTCAAATCCTATTTTGTCGACAGGATAGCACTTCAAGGCATTTTGCTTTATGTGAGAGTTGTAGTTTCTCTTCCTCCAGTAGGTTCTGGGTCACATATCTTATCCACATTTGTGTTCGAGCCCTGTCTCCTTGGAGAAGCATATATGGAGCTTTGAAACCATTATGGACCACTGTAATACCAGCTCATGTTTAATGTGAAAGTTTTAATTCTCTTCTAATTTATAGTGTCTGTAGGTATTTTTCTTTTTGAACTTACCTATATAATAAAATTTTTATTTTCATATAGTCTCATATTTCTATGTGTTTCTAGTTAGAATTTGACATCTTGCTGTATATTGATTTACTATTTAATCAGACAAAAACCTATAGATGTCTTATATAAAAGACTGCTTTGATATAGGGAGAATAAAGAATTTTTTGTAATATTTCTGTATTTCAATACCAGATATTGAACTGGTAGCCAGTTGGATGCAAACAAGGCACACATGCTTTTCTCATTTAGTACAGTGTTTCTTTTTTTTTTTTTTTTTTTTGAGACGGAGTCTCGCTCTGTCACCCAGGCTGGAGTGCAGTGGCCGGATCTCAGCTCACTGCAAGCTCCGCCTCCTGGGTTTATGCCATTCTCCTGCCTCAGCCTCCCAAGTAGCTGGGACTACAGACGCCCGCCACCACGCCCGGATAGTTTTTTTTTTTTTTTTTTTTGTATTTTTTAGTAGAGACGGGGTTTCACTGTGTTAGCCAGGATGGTCTCGATCTCCTGACCTCGTGATCCGCCCGTCTCGGCCTCCCAAAGTGCTGGGATTACAGGCTTGAGCCACCGCGCCCGGCCATGTACAGTGTTTCTTGTAAAAATTGAATTGAGGCCAGGCGCGGTGGCTCACGCCTGTAATCCCAGCACTTTGGGAGGCTGAGGCAGGCGGATCACGAGGTCAGGAGATCCAGACCATCCTGGCTAACATGGTGAAACCCCGTCTCTACTAAAAAATACAAAAAATTAGCCGGGCGTGGTGGCGGGCGCCTGTAGTCCCAGCTACTCAGGAGGCTGAGGCAGGAGAATCGCTTGAACCCGGGAGGCAGAGTTTGCAGTGAGCCAAGATCATGCCACTGCACTCTGGCCTGGGCAAGAGAGTGAGACTCGTCTCAAAAAAAAGAGAAAAATTGAATTGAACCTGATATAGTTAGGCTTTGTGTACCCACCCAAATCTCATCTTGAATTACAATCACCATAATCCCTTCATGTCAAGGGAGAGACCAGGTGGAGGTAATTGGATCATGGGGGCAGTTTCACCCATGCTGTTCTCCTGATGGTGACTGATTTCTCATGAGGTCTGATGGCCTTTTAAGTGTTTGGCAGTCCCTCCTGCATTCATTCTCCTTCCTGCTGCCTTGTGAAAAAGGTGCCTTGCTTCCCCTTCGTCTTTTATCATGATTATAAGTTTCCTGAAGCCTCCCCAGCCATTCTAAACTGTAAGTCAATTAAACCCCTTTTCTTTATAAATTACCCAGTCTTGGGCAGTTCTTTATAGCAGTGTAAAAACCAACTAATACAGTACATTGGTACCAGAAATGGGGCGCTGCTGTAAAGATACTCAAAAATGTGGGAGCAACTTTGGAACTGGCTACCAGGCAGAGATTGAAACAGTTTGGAGTGCTCAGAAGAAGACAGGAAAATGTGGGTAAGTTTGGAACTTCGTAGAGATTTGTTGAATAGCTTTGACCAAAATGCTGAGAGTGATACGCACAATGAAGTTCCGCCTGAGGTGGTCTCAGATGGAGAGGAGGAATTTCTTGGGAACTGGAATAAAGGTGATACTTGCTATGCTTTAGCAAAAAGACTGGCAGAATTTTGCCCCTGCCCTAGAGGTCTATGGAACTTTGTACTTGAGAGACTGGATTTACAGTACATGATAGAAGAAATTTCTAAGCAGTAAAGTGTTCAGGAGGAAGCAGAGCATAAAAGTTTGAAAAATGTGCAGCCTGATGATGCAATAGAAAAGAAAAACCCATTTTTTTTCAAAAAAAATCAAGCACACTTCAGAAATTTGCATATGTAACAAAGCCAAATGTTAATCACCAAGAAAAAGGGGTAAATGTCTCCAGAGCATGTCAGAGGTCTTCATGGCAGCCCCTCCCATCACAGGTCTGGAGGCCTACAAGGAAAAAATAATTTTATGGGCTTTGCATCCTAGAACCTTGCTGTTTTGTACAGTCTTGGGACTTTGTGTCTTTCATTCCAGTGATGGCTAAAAGGGGCCAACATACAGCTCAGGCCATTGAAAGCCCTAAGACTTGGTGACTTACACATGGTGTTCAGCCTGTGGGTGCAAAGAAGTCAATAATTGAGCTTTGGGAACTTCTGCGTAGATTTCAGAGGATGTATGGAAACGCCTTGATGTCCAGGCAGAAGTTTGCTGCAGGGGTGGACCCCCTCATGGAGAACCTCTGCTAGGGCAGTGAGAAAGGGAAATGCGAAGTTGGAGCCTCCACACAGAATCCCCGCTGGGACACTGCCTAATGGATCTGTGAGAAGACACACATCATTCTTCAGATCCCAGAATGGTAGATCCACTGACAGCTTCCACTGTGCACCTGGAAAAGCAGCCGACACTAAATGCCAGCCATATAAGCAGCCAGGGATTATTTCGTAACTTTAAGATTTAATGACTGCCCAGGCTAATTTTGGACTTGCATGAGACCTGTGGCCCCTTTGCTTTGGCTGATTTCTCCCATTTGAATGAGAACATTTACCCAATTCCTGTATCTCCATTGTATCTAGGAAGTAACTAACTTGCTTTTGATTTTACAGGCTCCTAGGCAGAAGGGACTTGCCTTGTCTCAGATGAGACTTTGGACTTGAACTTTTGGGTTGATGCGGGAATGAATTAAGACTTTGAGGGACTGTTGGGAAGGCATGATTGGTTTTGAAATGTGAAAGGGACATGAGATTTGGGAGGGACCAGGAGCGGAATGAGATGGTTAGGCTTTGTGTCCTCATCCAAACATCACCTGGAATTATAATCCCCATAATCCCCATGTGTCAAGGGAGAGACCAGGTGGAGGTAATTGGATCATGGAGGAGGTTTTCCCCATGCTGTTCTTGTGATAGTGAGTTCTCAAGAGATCTGATGGTTTTATAAGTGTTTGGTAGTTCCTCCTGTGTGCATTCTCCTTCCTGCTGCCTTATGAAGAAGGTGTCTTGCTTCCCCTTCACCCTCTGCCATGATTGTGAATGTCCTGAGGCCTCCTCAGCCACGCTGAACTGTGAATCAATTAAACTTCTTTCTTTTATAAATTACCCAGTCTTGGGTAGTTCTTTATAGCAGTGTGAAAACGGGTTAATACAGGACCTTTAGTTGGGTTAACCCTCTCCAGGTCTCCAGTGCCCTGAAGATGTTTTAGTTCATAATTCCTGTCAATATATTTAAAACTGGGCTTTTGAGATCTAACCTATCTTTGTAATATTTTCTGGAAATTACTGAGTATTTATTGCACACTAATCAGTGCATGTCAAATCTTTTATCATATGTATTTCTTTTCATTGTAATCAAAACCTTTTAAGGTAGGTATTGTCTTGTCATTTCATATCATATATAAATAAGCTAAGTTTCAAGAAGGTTGAACCATTGACCCAATGTTATGGAAATAATACAAAATGGAGCTATATATAATAGCTGTAAATAATAGTTTATCATAAGGCTCGAAGTCTAAAATTTGTATTATTTTTAATAAACCACCTTATAATGTGTTTTAAACTTTATATTTTCATTTTATTTTTAAACCACCCAGGATCTGTCATTGGTATGTTTTTCAACTGGAGTAAGAAGACATTTTTTTCTCCATTATGTTTTTCACCAAATTCATGAAGTAATTTTATAATTGAAATTGATTAAATTCAGAAGCTACACACCTGGTGGTCTTTGATATATATAATTTCATCTCTCCTCCCATAAGCTAAGTGAATAGATGAAATGCAAATAATATTTCTGGACGTCCACAATGTACAGTCAATAGTCAAGTTTTATAGTTTAGTTTTATAGTTAAATCCACAGTTCAGTCCTCCCAAATCACTACTGGGTTTGTTTGTGTTTGAGATCTGCCAGAATCACTCTGTGAGACTAAGGTATGAAGGCCCTGGGGAGTGATCCTCAAAGGGAAGCTCTGTCCTTTCATTGCTGAGCTAGATTCCTTCTGCAAAGTCAAACAGAAGTGCTGGAGGAAAAGAATACAGAGCAGCAAGATGGATGAAAAATACCTTTCAGTTAAGGTTTTGCCTTTTCTGAAACTTCAAGTGAAATAACTGCACGATTTTTAGAAACACATGACACTTAAAATGTATTTTTAATTAAAGAACAGAACTATACAAAGAAAGGATGCCAAAATTAATTTAAGTTTTAGACAGAGAAGAGGAAAAAACTTCTGATCTGAAAATAATGCAAAATGAAAGAGATGCTATTTTTTCAAATGAACATTAAGGAAAATAAAATGAATTTAATCAAGAATATGGTACAATGATTTGATGGTACATAGATTCATGACAGAAGTATAGATTTAAATGTAGTCTCTTGTCTATGCTGTGACCTTGAGATAGTTTTAGAAACCTCTGTTTATTCAGCTCTTCTTCAATGGTATAGTAACACCAGCATCAATTGCAAAGGATTCTTATAAGGATAAAATTTGATAATATGTGTATGGTTCACTTTTTTTACTCCATATTAAGCAATCAATAAATGTTTTTTTTAATTCTCTTTTCTCCCAGTGAAAACAAATAGGACAGCATGATATAGTTGACAGAACAACTGATTTGAATTTAGAAGAACTGGTTATCTGTAAAAATGTGTATTGGCTCATTTGGCCTTTTTTCCAGATCGTAGACCTAGCAAGTGTCAGACACATACACAGGTTTGACACACAATCTGGGTTCTATTTTTACTCTAAACTTGCCATTTTATGGGATCCCTTGGGACTTTCACAAAAAAGAAAGGGTACCACGTAAATGCTAGCCCTGCCCTACCCCCTTCCCAACGAACAACAACAAAATGAGAAGATGAAACAGTATAGGACAGACTACAGTAGTAGCTTAGTATTTTTTAACATCATAATCTTTGCTATTTATTGTATGTGGTTAAGGGTCATGAAAATTTATGATTTTTTTTTTTTACGAGCATCCATCCATACCTGGATTCTGTTGCTCAAATAATAGGTTATAGGTACAATAATTTGAAGGTCTTCAATTATAAGATGGCAAACAAATCTTGAAGTTTTGTGACCTGACTGTTGTATAACCAGAAGTCAGTCACTTGACCATTTGACTTCTGTCATACTTATGTGTCACTCCAAAAGAAATCACCTCAAACTTTGCAGCACACTATAGCAATTATTATTATTATTTTACACAATGGTGGTGTTTACTGTAGTCAGCTAGGTGGTTCTTGCTTGGGATCTCTACATGACTGCAGTCAGATGGTGAAAAAAACTTAATTCATGTTGAAGGCATCTTTCCTCATATGTGTAGCAGTTAATTCAGGCTGTTGGCTGAGACCACAGAGGTACCTGTCAGCTGAAACACCTACAGGTGGTTTCTCCACATGGTGGAGGCTTCCTCACAATATGTCAGCAGAGTACCAAGGGTAAGCATCCTGAGGGGAACAGGAACAACATAAGAAAGCACTAGGTGGAGGTTGCATCAACTTTTATGGCTGTCTGGGAAATTACATTGTATCACTTCTGACCTACTTTATCAGACCCAGCAGTTACAAAAGCTCACTGAGTTTCATGGAAAAGGGTAATAGTTTTCACTTTTTGACGGAAGAGAGGCAAGGTCCTCTGAATTACACTGAACCTAACAGTAAATACCACTTACACACTCACACATATATACCAGCACAGGAAGATAATCAATGGACTCGACCTGACAATAGATATATAGTGAACAAAAGTACCTCGTATGCCTATATACCTGGTTTATTTTAATGCCCTCTAGGTAATGGTAAGTATTCAATCTTTTTTGGCACATTAATTTCAAAGGCTATGCTTCATTTTTCTTCACTGAAGGTACAAAAGCAGTGTTTACACAGATGTCTCAGACAAAACAAAAGAGAACGTGTTCATTTGTAACTGTCAAATTAATTGCAAACTATTTTTCATTCAAATGAGAACAAAAACACCTCCTAATGAGAGTTAAGATTTGCTACATAGCAAATTCATGATGAAAAGAGGCAAGAGTGGATTAAATGAACCAAGTGCCCCATCCTGACACATTTAACAAGAAAATAGGTTAGTTGGCTTAATATTCTTTCTCAGGGAGAAAAATTATTTAAAATAAATCATCCAAAAATAAATAAGTCTGTACAAAAATCTTAGAAATGATAAATGATACTTCATGAAGGACCGATCTTTGCTTCTTATCAATCTGTTTTCTTTTTATATATGATACGAACAAAATATTCTTTATCTTGATTTGAGTTCATATTTTCATGTTATACCATATAAGACAATCACTATGTTGAGCTGATGTGGTTCCCTAAACTGATGTTTTCAAGTTTTTGTAAATAAAAACTCATTAACCAAATCAACTGACAGTCCAGAAGATCTAAGTGATTTTCACTAATAATTTCATTGTTGGAATTTTTTCAGTTAGGATATACTAAATTATATTGCAGTAAAATAAGCAATCTCACAAATATCAGAAACTTAAAATGAGAAATATTTATTTTAAACTCATATAATATATCCACGGTGGGATAGGTGGGTTCCTTGTACATTTTAGTTGCTCAGAGATTTAGGCAAAAAGAATAGCCACCATCTGAAACTTTGCAGGTTGCTGTGCGAGATGGACTGGGTGGCTTTGGAGGGTCTTGCACTTCCAAAGAAGAATCAGCTTCATTGGCCAGATCAATTCAGTCCCATCCAACTCCACCAGAGCCCGGAAATGGTTCTGTGTACTCAGAATGGGGAAGAACTTGAAATATTTGGTGAATGTAATTAATGACTACCACATAATTTAATGAATAAACTCAAAGACATTAAAGAGCTAAGAAAAACATAACAGAGATGAATTACTGAAGCAGAGAAGTAGAAGGGAAGTCCTAGGTAAATTCTTTGAATGGAAGATTCTCTCTCATCCAAGAATCTTTGCAGTATATAATTGGGTATGTGTTCTTTATAGCTTTGGTAGAGTAGATACATTTGAAGTGCCAGTAATGGAACAAGATAAGCATCTAAAGTACAAATGGCCAGTAGGGAGTCACTCTATTCTATAGACCCATAGGGTACCCCACCCTAATAAATGTAATGCCATGATGATGTCATAGTCAAGAAAAGATAAGCCATTCTATTTTTATTGCAGAAGTACTTTTTCAACATTTTAGATTTTCATGTTAAATTAGTTTTGAGCCTATTATCAGATAATACTTCTTGTTTTGAACTTTAGTGCAGAGAATTGGGGTATTTTTGTCATTATTGGACACAGCAAGGCTCCGCTTCTGTTTTATTTATTTTTCCATTTTATCTGCACTTGTGTTTCCCATTCCCTTCATGTCATAGGGAGCCATTATAATCTGTTTAATACATATCTTTTAGTTACATTCTTTATAAAATACATATATTCTTTGTTCATGCATTTTGAATTTATAAAAATGATATTGTCCTGTACCTCATACAATTTCTTTTTTTATTCAGTGATGTATTTTAATGAACCACCCTTGTTGCTCTGTTTATTTCTAGTTTAATAGCTGTAACTACTGCATTGTATTACAGGTTTTCAGGTACCAACTTTTATTTATCCATTTGCCCAACAATGCTTGCCTCCAAATCCCACCCTCTAAAATAACGCTGTGATATACACCTTTGCACATGTCTCCTTATGGACCTATGTAAAAATTTTTTGATACATACACAAACCCACACACTGAGGACTGAAATTCAAGATCAGAGGGGATATATATATATATACTTAATTTGACTAGTTTCAGATTTTTCTCTAAATATATATGTGTGTATACTCACATGTATAGGAAAGTATACAACATATTAAAAGTAATATTTTAGAAGTAGTATAGTCTTAATGTGAGGGCTAGAGTCATTTTTGCCACCATTCAAATTTCCATCCTGTTTCTATAAATCATTGCTTGCATGACTTTGGGAAGTTACTTAGTCTGAGACTCAGTTCTCTCATTTGTAAAATGTAACCATACCCAGCAGATACAGTGGTTGAAAGGTTTCAAAAGACTGCTTAGCAGACTCTCTGGATCATAATAAGCACTCAATACTAGCTATGATGATGATTATTGTTATTATTCCTACATATCAACAAAGTTCTTATTATGGTGTTAATTATGATACTATGTTTCTGCTTCAACTCCAGAAACCTTATGTGATCTCTTGTCCCTGCCAGCTACATACAAGTTGGGTAATGCAGAGAATACAGAACCTCTTTCAAATGCTTTGGACTATCTGGGCTTGCTTGCAGTGGGAAGGGCTGTATAGATTTGCATACTTTTAAGTTGGGAAAATAATATATTCTATTATAGGCTTGACTGGGAAGATGTTTCCCCAACCACCTAAATGCCCTGTTATCTATGGACTTCCCTAATCTTTTACTAAAAGTACCCTAGACTGAGAAAGCTTAAATAAAGAAATGACTTCTTGAGATCAAATGATATATCACCTTGAAGCTATAAGACTCTGTTAAAGGCATTCCACTATTGGGCTGAGGTTATACTTCCTGCAGGAACAATACATTATGTAGAATCCTAGTTCCTATTCCAGTGCTAGGAACAATGAAGTTAACCAATAAATGTCAGACAACCAAATACCGCAGAGTGAAGGACTGAATTCACTTATAATAGCTACAATGCTAAAAACTGACTTGGTCACTGAGGACAATTAATATTCAATTGTACATATAAATCTCATATTTATTCTCTCTTAAAGCATTTACTCTCAAGACCATAGAGCACGTGGCTAGAGTACACATTCTAGAACAGTAGTTCTCAACTGGGGGAGATTTTGCTTACCAGGAACATTTAGAAATGTCTGGCGACATGTTTGTTTGCCCCAGCTAGGAAGATGTCACTGGAATCTAGTGGGCAGAGGCCAAGGAGACTGTTCAACATTCAGTGACGCACAGAACACCCTACCTTCATGAAAGAATTCTGTCACCTAAAACGTCAATCATGCCCAATTTGAAAACCTCTGTTCTAGAGCCTAAGATTCCTTGGTTTGAATTCCAGTTCTATTACTTATGATCTGTGTGACCTTAGGTGGTTACTCAACTTTCTTCATCTACACAATTGGCTTTATTTTTGTTATTAGGAACACAAGTAAATTCTCATAATGCATTTTATATCTGGCATATGGATGGTTCTCAGTGAATACTACTGGCCTCTATAATTATTATTATTAAAGTAACTCAAGCATACAAATAATCTCTTGAAGCCCATTTAACAAATATATTACTTTCAAGACCATTACAATCAAAGGCAAAACCACAATTATTTTTGCACCAACATAAATATATTAAATAGATGTATAATATGTTAACTACTATGTGGGAATGATGAAATATTATTATACCTTTTATTTATTATCCTAAGTTATACGTGAATGTTTTTCATGTTACACTGTCAATATTTTCAAGGACTTTTCTATTCTTGTTCTCAAAAAGAAGAAACAAGCTTAACATGTTGAACAAAAATAAGAACAGATTAAGACATAGCACAGATGCACTAGAAAACTTTCTAGTGAAAGGATCAAAGTCTCTCATTAGCTTTCTGGGCAAACAGGATCTTTTTGTTTGTTTGTTTTCACACAAATAGATACATAGAAAATTTTTAAATGGTGAAATATATGTGCCAGCCATGTATGAATTATATAAAGCTAAGAGAAATTGTAATATGTGACAAAATATAATTCAAGCCAAAAAATCATAACAAATATAGAAATATACAACATACTGATTAAAGATAAAATTAAGTAAGAAGACCATCAGGAACATTTATGGACCTAACAATACTATCTCGTCATAGAGTTATGGCCTTTTTATAAAGAATTATACATAAAAATATATGGAACTTTTAAAGACCCTTTCTCAGACACTGAGAGATCAAGCAGGAAAAAGAAAAGCAGAGATCCTTTCTGAGACACTGAGAGATCAAGCAGAAAAAAAAAAAAGAAAAGCAGATATAGTGAAGTTATAAAAAATACAATTGCATTTGTTACAAAAGGCAGTATCAGTAACAATATCAGCAGCATTAATAGGAGTACAGACTCCTGAATTCCTGCTAAGCAGTAGGTACCTCCATCAGGTTAGTGGGGAATATTGGTTGTAAGTTCCAGACCACAGGCAATAACATCTTCCTGAAACGTGGGAAACCCTCTCCTTATCACCTTTATTCTTTTAGTCTCTTCAACACTTTTATAACTAATTCATTGCTTTTAATCTCTGATTGATATATCTAGAGTGGTTTTTCTGACTATATACCCTGATTAATAACATATAGATCACTTATATCTACATACCATAGGCCAAACTCAGCCCTCAACATGTTGGAAGAAAAGACTAGGAAATACAGTCTTCTTTCTTTGGTTCTAGGAAGTAGAAATGGCAGAATAAACACATAATATTGACTCTGTCACAGTCTAACCTTCTCGTGATGAAACTTTAATTTTTATGTTTACATATAGGAAACACTCATTCCCTTTTCGCAGAAGACAATCTGAAAATAAATCTATAATTGCATGTGGCCCAAGGGCTAGGATGTGGCTCCTCTGATTCCAGGTACTTATGCACTAAAAAGACACATTCTCTGCTATGGCTCCTCATACACCCAGTTTATAATGATGGGGCAGGATTCAGAGCAGAAGAGCTGCAATTAAACCCACCCCAGTCAAACAGTGTGAAATGGGAGACACACAGAAGTTACTGATTGTCAATCGAACTTCTAGAAGACTGCTGAAAAACATGGTGAAAGGCTCTTATCTTGGGGCTAAAAAGATTACTTGCATAGAGCCCAATTCTGTTCTCTGGAAGGACTTCTTTTTTCCAGTCTTGGTGGTATATGGATCCACCTTCTGAGAGGTTCTTTTTATAATTTTGTTTATCTTTTTTTTTCTGCCCATGACTAAAGGTGATGTTGGGGAATATGCTGAAACTGCACAGCCTTCTCAGCAAATTTGTCAATTCTGCAAAGTTGGAGGTTGAAGAATTCTTTTGAATCTTGAACTATCAAAGACTTTTTGTCCAGAATTGTGCTTTCCTTTCTGGGCAATAAAATTCTCTCAGAAATGTAGCAGGCTTCTGACCTATTTGTTTTTAGCCAGCTCTATGTGGCAGTAACTGCATTCAATGTTCTATTTGTAGACATATTTCATTAATATGCTTTACTTCTCTGCTTTTTCATCTGCATGTCCAGCTCCTTCGACTTAGCAAATAAAAATACAGGACAGCCAGTTAAATTTGAATTTCAGATAAACAATGATTTTTTTAAATGTATATACCATGCAACATTTGAACCATACTTATTCTAAACAAATTTGTTATTTATCTAAAATTCAAATTTAACTGGGCCTCCTGTATAGTATCTGACAACCGTATATATAAAAAACATGACCTCAAAAGTGGCCTATCCAGTAAAAAGGAAATGAAGGAAATATGGCATAGGAAGTTTCATTGCCAGGATTAAAAATATCCTATATATTTTCTGCTTTAAAAAATCACCATCTTGAAGTCACTCCCATGTACCCAAGCCAACTTCACAGAGATCTGATGACATTCATTCTTCCTCTGTGTCCTAAAAGTGGAAATGGCATGACAAAAATGTAACATCATTTTTATACAAACATAATTGGTTCTCAGTTATTAGATATATAGACAACTCTACACACATTGAATAGTTGATGCACATTATTTTTAAGCTCACACGAATTATTAGTAAAATATGCCATATATGAAGCTGTAAAGTCATCCTACGCACATTTAGAAGAATCAATATCTCACAAACCATATTCTCCAACCTGCACAATCAAATTAGATATTTAATAACAAAACACATCTTAAAAAGAATATCACATACGAAAAGAAGAAAGGTTCAAAGCAAAAATATTTGAGAGTGAAAAGGCAAACCGTTCATTTGGAGAAAATATCTGCAAATATATAAGTAATAAAGAGGGTGTATGTATATTCCCATAAATAAATAAGAAAGAAATATACAACCCAACTGAACAATGGGAAAAACACATTTTTAAAAAAAGGATATCCAGGTGGCCAATAAACAGATGAAAAAGTGCTCAACCTAATTGGTAATCAGAAAAACTGAAATTAAATCCATACTTAGATACCACTTTAGACATACATATATGAATTTTTACAGTTTGAAAGAATTGATATTCTAAGTATTTATAAAGTGCAATTGGGACATAAACATTCCTGGTGGATGTGTAAATTGTTAATACTTTAGAAAATGATTTTGGTTGTATCTACTAAAGCCAAACATACATATACTTGATGAAATACGAATTCTACTCCCAGGAATAGATCCAAGAGACCTACACACAATTGCCAAGGCTGTTCACAACAGCAGTATTCATAATAACCAAAAGCTAGAAATAACCCAAATGTCCATGAACTATATATGATTAAATAAATTGTGCCACATCAATGAAATGGAATATTACAAGACAATGAGAATGAATAAACCATTGTTACATGCAGTGCTATAGATGATTCACACCAGCAATGCTAAGAGACAGAAACCAGAAACAAAATAGTACAGAGCACATGATTCATTGAAATAAAGCTCCCCCAATAGGTCAAAACTAACCTCACAGTGACACCGTTACAATAGAGGTTTCCTTTGGGGTAGACAGGGCTAGAGATGAGCATGGAGGCGCTTCGTGATGCTGATAAAGTATTTCTTAATCTGGATTCTGTTTATGTTGGTTCATACCATGTGAAAATTGAGTAAGAACTATTTTTGTAATTTGTATATTTTTTGTTATACTTCAATAAAAACTATTTTTTAAAAAACTATATAATTCTGGCAAATAATATCAGTGGATGTTAAAATTATTAGGTGAAATATTTTGAGGGGCAAGGGTATATTAATGCAATTTTAAAGTAACACTTCACAGATTATACATTAATTACAAAGGGAAATGTTACCTTAGTAAATGAAGAAATACAACAATTCCCACTTGAGTGGTTAGTGCCAGTTATGAAGTGACAGACTGGTGTTAGGCAACTCCTGACATAATGTAATGTAATACAATGGAAAATACACAACATCACTTATGTAATGTTCTTGACAGTAATTCTTAACCTGTACCTCATCATGAGGAAAAATCACACAAATCCACATTGTGGACAGTCTTCAGAACAACTGGACTGGACTCAAAAAATGTCAGTGTCATGAAAGGCAAAATAGGTAGAAACTGTCCTATAATAAGAAATACTAAAGAGATGTGACAGCCTTGCACAACTTGTGATCTTTGGATTCTGGACCAACAGACAGAACAGCTACAAAGAAAACTTGGGGGACAACTGGGGAAATCTGAATACAAATCATGCACTTGTTAACAGTATTGTATCAATGTTAAATTTTTTAGATGAACATGATAATGTTTCATTATTGTGTAGGAGAATGTTCTTGTTCTTATGAGATATATTTTGAAGTTTTGGGGGCAAAACAATTTTTATTGGTTTGGCAAAGTTAAAAACCTCTTCTTCTCTCTTCTCCCTCCCTCCCTCTCTGTCAAATGTTCAAAAATGTATGTTAGTATTTGGTGAAGCCTCATGAAAGTGATGTTTGCTCTACTATTATTTAAGCTTTTCAGTAGGTTTGAAATTTTCCAAAATAAGAAGTTGAGACAGAAAATATTTCTCCAACTGAGAAAAAAACAATATGCACAGTATACCTCACTATACCGTCATATTTTAATTTATAGTTATATTTATATATGATTATATATATGTTACCCATACAAGGTGGAAATACATTACATTATTAACAATGTTTACTCATGGGCAGTAAGCTAATGGGTCACTTAAATTTTCTATGATTATTGTCTTTTTAAATAATAAGGATGTATTACTTTGTAAATTGAATAAAAAGAAAATTTTTAAAAATCAACTGAGCGGGGGCAGAGCAAGATGGCCGAATAGGAACAGCTCCAGTCTCCAACTCCCAGCGCGAGCGACACAGAAGACCGGTGATTTCTGCATTTTCAACTGAGGTACTGGGGTCATCTCACTCGGGAGTGCCGGACAATCGGTGCTGGTCAGCTGCTGCA
>NW_012121944.1:167649-210921 GCF_000951035.1 Colobus angolensis palliatus
CGAGTTGATGGGTGCAGCACACCAACATGGCACAAGTATACATATGTAACAAACCTGCACGTTATGCACATGTACCCTAGAACTTAAAGTATGATAAAAAAATAAAATAAAATAAAAGTAAAATAAAAATCAACTGAGCATTTGATCCAGTAACTGGAAAAAAAAAGAGCAATAGTGCAAACTCACATGAGGACAATTTTTAAAATAATAAAGATAAAGACAGAAATTAATGACAGAGAAATAAAAAATGCTAGAGAATATTAATAAAACAGAAAGCTGGTTCTCTAAAAACATTAACTAAAAGGACAGATGTTTTAGCAAGTCCAATGTCTACCAAAAAGAGAAAAAATATAAATAATTATGTAAAAGAGAAAACAAGCACAAAAATACACATTTAAAATAAATTATATGAAACATAGAGGAAATGTATAAATCATTAGAAAACATAAAACACTAATATTGATGTGAGGAAATAAAAAATTAAGTAGTTGAATATCCATTAAATGAATTGAAATGGTAGTCAAACCCCCCCCAGGGAAAATATAATAATAATGTCTAACAGGATATATACAGGAAATCTCTGTACCCTGTGCTTGATTTTGCTGTAAACCTAGAACTGTAGTAAAAAATAAAGTGTCTTAAAAACATAATGCCCATGTTAACAGTGAGATAATTTTACAAGTGAATTATGCTAAAGTATAAAACAACAGTTACTCCTAATCATATGCATAATGTTCTAGGGAACAGAAATAAAGTCAAAGCTGCCAAAAAAACTTTACCTGGCAACCCTAATCTTGGTTATAAAACCAGATGACAATAAAATAAAAAGAAAATACATGCCCTTTTCAGTCATGAATCCAGATGCAAAGATCCTAAATAAGATATGAACTGAAAAAATCCATGGTGTAAGATGAGTACAATGGATGATTAATAAGTAGGATTTTTACCTGGGAAAATAATTATATATTAATATAACAAATAACTACAATTTAAAATATCAATAGGCTGAAGAAAAAAAGTCATATGTTGATGTCTGTGCAAATAGGTTCAAAACGTATAGATGATATCTCTTCTTCCACAAGTGTACCAATTATTCTTAGGTTTGGTTGTTTAACATAATCCCAGACTTCTTGAAGGCTTTGTTCGTATGTTCTTATTCTTTTTTCTTTGTCTTTGTTGGATTGGGTTAATTTGACAACCTTGTCTTTGAGCTCTGAAGTTCTTCTGATTGTTCGCTTCTATTGCTGAGGCTTTGCAGAGCATTTTGCATTTCTATGAGTGTGTCCATTGTTTCCTGAAGTTTTCATTTGTTATTTATGTTATCTATTTCACTGAATATTTCTCCCTTCACTTCTTATATCATGGTTTTTTTTAAATTTTTTTACACTGTGCTTTGCCTTTCTCTGGTGCCTCCCTGATTAGTTTATTAACTAGCCTTCTGAACTCTTGTTCAGGTAAATCGGGGATTTCTTCTAGGTTTGGATCTATTGCTGGTGAGCTAGTGTGATTTTTTAGGGGTGTTAAAAAACCTTGTTTTGTCATATTACCAGAGTCGTTTTTCTGGTTCCTTGTCATTTGTGTAGCCTCTGTCAGAAGGAAGGTCTAGGACTCAAGGCTGTTTTTCAGATTCTTTTGTCCCACGGGGTGTTTCCTTGATGTAGTACTCTCCTCCTTTTCCCAGGGATGTGGCTTCCTGAGAGCCAAGCCAATAAAAACAAAATTCTTAACAATGTGTGAAATTGTAGAAACCTCCCTAACTTTGCAAAAATTACATGCCAAAAACCTAGAGTAAACATCACTTAAATGAAAAAATATTATAGTAACATCTTGCATAACTATAGTACAATATCACAACCAGGAAATCAACAGTGGTAAAATCCAATGACCTTATTCAAATTTCATCACTTTTATATGCATTCATGTGTGTTTTTGTGTGACTAGTTCTGTGCAATTTATATGATCAGGGAGAAAACATATGTTCACAAGTACTAGTGTTTAACATATCATTGAACTAATTGACAATTCTGTAAGGAAATAAATCAAATGAAAGATACAGTTGAGGAAAACATGTGTGAGTGAGTTTCAGCTGTCAATGAATAACCTTGCATATTAAGTGCAAAATTCACTTCATTTCTTAGAGTAAAATTTTATAACTTTTTTACCTTTTAATTGGTTCCATGATAAACTATTTTCAAGACACTAAAAACAATATTTTAGTATAAGAAAATGTTCCTTCATCAAGTAAATGGTTTTCATAATGTAAAAAAAAATTGAAATAAAGAACTGTCAAAAATTTCCATCTGATACGTTCATCTACTCAGAAATAAATAAGAAAATTAACAGATACAAGATATACTAGATGCAAGATCACAGTTTAAAAACATGAAATCTCTGCATTGTTTTAATTCACTTCTTAATGGAGAAAGACAATAATTATAATATTTCTCATGGTGATAAGTGCTATAAAAATGAAGCAAATAAGGGGGTATAGAAAAATAGCGAGTGATCCCTATTTACACAGGATGGCCTGAGAAGGTGATATTTCAAAAAAGACTTGAGGAAGGTGCAGATTTGGGGCCTGTGGTGTGGGAAAGAGGTGAGGAAGCATTTCAGACAGAGAAAACAGACAATAAAAGGCCCTAAGGTAGAAGCTTGTCTGATGTGTTCCAGAAACAGCAGACAACAAGTGTGATTGGATTAGAATAATTCAAGATTAGTAAAGGCAAAGGATATATACCCAGGAGTGGTATTGCTGGATCAACTGTGGTGGTGGTTACATGAATGCACATGTGATGAAATTTCACAGAATTAAACATACACACAACCACACATAGGAATATATGTAAAGCTGGCGAAATCTGAATAAAGTTACTAGATTTTATCAAGTTAATTTCCTGGTTGTGGTATTGTATTATACCTATGCAAGATATTATCATTAGGAAAAACTGAATTAAGAGTTAACAAGGTCTCCCAGAATTATTTATTACCATTGCCTATAAATCTACAACTACCTCCAAATAATGATGTTTTCTAAGAAAAGGAAAGCAGTGTATAAAGCTGGAGATTTGGGATATCCTTTTACATTCGAGCTTATAGATTTAATGTTAAGTTGGATGTAGACTGTGAGATAAATTCTCAAGGATAGTCCTAAGTTTTGGGGCCCTGATAAGTGGATGAATGTGATGGTTCCACTTATGAAGAAGAAAAACAGTGAGGAAAGTCCAGGTTTAGAGACTAGTGAATTTTGTTTTGAACGTGTTAAATTTGAGACACTTATCACAGCTTCAAGAAAAGAAGTCAGGGGAATATAGCAATCGATTATAGGGAGAATATCGGCAGTAGAAACAAACTGCAAAAGTCATTGGTGAAATTGACAAGAGTTGTTTTGGCTGAGTGGCGGAATCAAAAGTCTGACAGACATGTGTTCAAGAAGAAATAAAAGAGAAGGGTTTGAACAATGTTTGAACAAGTTGGGAGAGATCAATGAAGAATTTTTTGGATTTGCTTGTGTTTGATGAATGTTAATACAAACTATTTGTATTTTGTTGGATTTTGCCCAACAGAGAAAAATCTGATGATGATTGATGATCAATAATTAATTTGCTTTTATGCTTGGGTAATAATTTAATTTTCAGCTATGGTTATTCTGCTCTTTGATTTTATACATCTATATATTTTTTTCCTCAATTTGTCCCTTTACCTCTTCAATCTCCCTGTTTAAATCATTCTGATGTTTTGTCATCTTGCTTTGAGTATCTGATTTGCTGGATTCATGTTCTTACTAATTTTATAGTGAGAGGCACTTGCTGGGAACGTTCTTTTATTGGAGATTACTGTTTTGCATACCTAAGTGATTTATATTTGCATATTTCCCATGAATATACGTTCATCTTCCTCACATATAAGCAGCTTGGTTTAGACTTCCTTTCCTATTAAATATATTTTGTTCATTCCTTACTATAGACTGAATGTTCATGTCCCTCCAAAACTCATGTTTAGTCTATACCTTTCAATGTGATAGTATGAGAAGATGGGGACTTAGGAGGGTAATTAGTATTAGATTAGGTTATGACGGTGGAGCCCTAAGGAATGAGATTAATTCCCTTATAAGCGTCATGAGAGAGATTGCTTTCTTTCTCTCATTTCACCACATGAGTCAGCAGTCTGCAATCCAGAAGAGAGGCATCACCAGAACCTGACCATCCTGGCACCCTGATCTTGATCTTCCCAGCCTCAAGAATTGTGAGAAACAAATTTGTTGTTTATAAGCTACCCAGTCGATGATGCCTTGCTATAGCATTCCAAATGGATTAGAACATCCTTTTTGATTCAATAATTGTACATCTTATCTGTCTGGCTCCTGAAAGCATTGGAATTTGCTAGCTATGGCTTAATGTAGCTAGTTTTAATGAAATGTTATTCCAACATAATTTGTTAAATAATCCATCACAATATTATAAAATACCACCTTCATTTAAATGAAACCGTCATGCAAACTTGGCTCTTTCTGTATTTATTACTCATTTGAGGTGGTTTCTCTGTTTTTTCTATCATTGCACCAAACCTTCAGGATGATTTTATTACTAAGCTATTTTTAAATATCTGTTAATAGAAGTCATTTATCACTGTTCAATTTTAGGATTTTATTGGTTAATTTCATACAAATAGTATTCTAGGAAACCTTGAAATAATTTCATCAAGTTTTTAAAATGCTTTTGGAGTTTTAATTGGAATTACATAAAATTTATGTTTAATTTGGAGAGACCTAACATCTTATTAATTTTTACTCCTGGAGTTGTTTTCATTCCTTTTTTGAATTAGGGCTACTGGAGCATTTATAGTCAGTTTTTTTTTTTGTTTTTTTTTTTTTTTGGTCAAAAAAAAGCAGCTCAAATTAATTCAACCAATCTAATGAATATTTTAATATAAAATTAATTTATTCAGAATTTCATATCTTTTCACCTTCTCTAGGTTTATCTTGTTGCTTTTTTAGCTTCTCATGTTAAATGATTTGTTTGCATTATTTCTGTTTGATAATTAAGTATCTAAGGACATAAGATTCCCTCTGAGAGCATCTTTATTTTTTTCAGTTCATCATTGTCCAGTGGGGGGCTAGAAAGCTAATTTGGAGACTATTAGCACCTATTTTGCTAGAAAAGGTGTATTTCCAAAGAAAGGGTAACAGGAGATATTTAAAATAAAAAGTCAAGAAATCTAGGCTATTTTCAGATGAAAATGATATCTTGCAAACAAATCAAGAGGCAGCTTCTCCCAGTCGGCCAGGAGAATAACAAGGAAAAAATACAAAAGTTAAAAATTAACAGCTCTAAAACCTAAGACTGATACACTATTATTAGTATCTGCAAGGAATTTTCAACTGAGTTGGAGCAGGATGAGATGAAAAAAAAACGCTTGTCCTTTCCATGTTTTAAAAAGCCATAATCCTGCCACCAGAGATATCTACTAAGATATATTGATTTGATTCCTTTCAGTATCCCTTCTGTGTACACATACACAGACTCAAGTGCACATATCTATAAATATAGATGTGTGTGTATGTAAACAGGTGTGTATTAGGTAGACATATAAATTCATTAATTCAACAAATATTCTTGAGTGCTAACCAGGTGATGCCCGAGATCAGGAGTTGACAAACTATGACCCATGTGCCAAAACTAGCCTATAAGGCATACTGTCTGTTTTTGTAAATAATGTTTTATTTAAACACAGCCCTTTTATTTTCATGCTTATTGATTTACATATTGTCTGTGGTAGATTTCATGCTACAATAGCAGAGTTAAGCAATTGTATGGAAGATTGTATGGATTGCAAAGTCTAAAACATTTAATATCTGGCTCTAGACAAAAAAAAAAAAAAAAAAAAAAAAAACAAGCACCAACTCCTCTAGGCTCTAAGGGACAATAATGAACAAAGCAACATCTTGGCCTCCCAGGACTTACAGTCTGAAAAGGAATATAGACAGTAAACAGGTAGGTTTATATGGTTAATGTCTGGTTGCAATACAGACTATCAAGAAAGATAAATATGGGTGCAGAGTACTAAGGGTCACAATTCTAGACATGGTGGTCTGAGAAGGTCTTTCTAATTAGGTAAGAGTGGAGTAGATATCTGAAAGAAGTGAATAAGTGAACCATGCAAATGTCTGGGGCAAGAGCAATTGAGGCAAAAAGAAAAGCACATGTATTGTCACTAAGGTGGATGTGCACCAGGTGTGTTTAGGGCAGATCAAAGAGGCACATGTGGGTGGAGTGCAGGAAGGAGAAGAGCAGTAAATGAGGATGGAAAAGTAAGCTGCAGTCAGGACATGGAGAGCCCCTTAAGCCATAGTAATGAGTTTTGGTTTCATTTCAATTATAGTAGAAACCCTGTGGAAGGTTTGGATTAGGGAAGCGATGTGATCTGACTTATAAATATCTGCATATATTTTAATATTTGTGCACTAGCGTTACGCAGAAGGCAAAAGCGTGAAGTCTTGGAGTATAACACACCTGATTCAAATCCTAGCTTGGCACTTGCTATATGAATGACTATAGGTATGTTATATGAACCCCTTAGGCTTCATTTTTCTCAACTGCATGATGATGTTAACACTATCTACCCCGTATAATTGTTATAAAATATATATTCCAATGTTTGATATACAATATATGTTTAATAAATAGTAGTAATGGCTATAATTTGTCTGTATACATCAGATATAACGAAAATGCGTACATATACTCCCTCAAAACTATTAATACAAACATATTTGAGGTGGTATACACAGTTGGTAAAAGGGAAAACACTATAGTCATACTGTTGGAGGCTGACTTGGCTCCACCCTACTAGTTGTTTGATCTTTTGAAAGTTACTTCATCCCTCTGGGCTCCAGTCTCTTCATGTGTCAAATGCAGAAAATTGTGATACTTGCCTCAAAGGATATGCTATGAAGATTAAAGGAACACACACATGTAAAGTTCTTAGAATATTACCTGGCATACAGAAAGTACTATGCAGAGGGCAGCCACAGCAAATATAATGCTTTGGTTAAAAGTAGGAAAAAGTGCTCCTTTTTCAAGACACTTTTCTTTCATCTGTTAGAAAATAAACTGACTTCGCTGGAACAAGACATTTTACTGGTGTGAATTTTTAAATCATTACTAGAAATAAAGTGAAACATGATATTTTAATTTGCATTTACTTGACTACTCATGAAATTATGTTTCCTTATACCCTAGCTGCTTATCAATGATTTGTTGTTCAATCTGTTAATTATCTTTTTCACATTTTTTGGTCTATTATTCTATTGGATTTTCTTTTGTGTTTCACATTAATTTGTGGACACTCTCTCTATATTGTGATTTTAACTCTTTTTCATAACCTTGATAAATATTTTTGCAGATATTTTGTAACTTAACATGATGACATCTGCACAATAATTAAAGCACCAATCACTCCAAGTAGAGGTAAAAACAAGTATTTCGGCAGAGCTAGAGCAAGGAGTTTTGCAATGGGAGGTGATGACAAGTGGAGGAACAGAGAGAAGTATGCAAACCACTGTAACATGTTGAGCCTTGTATTCTTAGTTAAGGGATTTGAATTTTATTCTATAGAACACAATTCTATGGAGTGAGACTAAGAAACAATGTGAAAGTGGGAGGTGACATTCTTAGATTGAGATTATCCACGCAGCAGTGTGGAAAACAAACATATAAGAGGGCTAATATATCCTCATAGATTAACCTGTCTGTCAATGCAGCAGCTATTCACGGTAGCAACAACAAAAAAATGTCAGTGAACAACAGAGCATCCCTTAGACTGTGGCTAATGATGAGAGCCAGAGGAAATCTCTGCTTCCTGCCAGCCACCATATTCAGCAGTACTTAATAGTACCTACAGCATCAATTGTGGTAGCATCAGTGGCACCTGTACCAAGAATGGCATTTGCAGCAACAAGCAGTCAGACAAGAACTGGCATGGGGTCATTTTTACATTTGGTGGTACTTAAGCAGAAAGTGCCAAAGGAAAAAGTAAATTTTGTTAGGCTCTTGAGATATGATAGCAGAGTTTCTGATGTCAAACATCTTTGGAGAACTTTGGTGACACAGCTCCTGACACAGTTTTTGCCTCAAACTATAAAATATTATATGTATTGATCTCAACAGTACTACTTTATGAATGCTATGCATTTGAGTTTTTATATTCTTATTGTCTTATCATTGCCTTAGCAATGCATTTACAACTTTTGTGATTCAATTCATATTTTATGGCAGTGTTGACAAAGAATGTAGTCTATACTACTCCTGTTTGTAATATTGGTTTCCTTGTGGCTTAATAAATGATAAACTTTTGTTAAGATTATATGGTCATTTGAGAAAAAAGGATGATTTCTACTTGTCATATGAATCTGTCATATCATCAATATAGTGAATACTTCTTTTAATTTAAATTACTTTTTTTGAGACAGAGTTTTGCAATTTTTGCCCAGGCTGGAGTGCAATGGCCTGATCTTGGCTCACCACAACCTCCACCTCCCGGGTTTCAAGTGATTCTCCTGCCTCAGCCTCCCAAGTAACTGGGATTACAGGCATGTGCCACCACGCCAGGCTAATTTTGTATTTTTAGTAGAGACATGGTTTCTCCATGTTGACCAGGCTGGTCTCAAACTCCCGACCTCAAGTGATATGCCCGCCTCGGCCTCCCACAGTGCTGGGAGCACAACCATAAGCCACCACGCCTGGCCATGGTGTCCAACTACTTACTTTTAATTTTCATGAGTAACTTTATTGGAGTATGCTATTATAGATAGCATATAGTTGGACTTTATATTCTGACGTAGTCTGGTAAACTGTTATTTTAATTAGTAAATGTATCTAATATGAATAAGATCACACACTTACTATCAATATTTTGTGGGGTTTTTTTAGTGCTTTCTTGCTTATCCATCTTGAATTAATTTTTGTATAAGGAGTAAGGAAAGGATCCAGTTAGGGTTAGAAAGCTGAAACTGTTCTTAATCTTTTAATTTTATGGTATGTTTTCCTTATTGTTGTCTACCTATCCCACCCACAATTAATTTAGAAGATAGGTAGTAAGCTTTCAGTTTTACTAGTTGTTATGTTAGCTTTTGAAATAATATTTAAACCTTCATTTTTAAATATAAACATTAATAATAGCCATTTCTAATGATTTCCCCTAGCTAAGTTGACAAAATTAGCACATTCATCTTTGTACCATCCCCCCACCCATTTTCTCACACTTTCCAGTTTTTGTTGCTGTGATCTGGAAATTGTGTCCCAGTTTCATATTATTACATTATTTTTCATTATGCATTTTCTTTTTCAAGAATTATATCTGGATTGTTTTAGAAGCAAATTTACATATTAATTTTTATTTAAATCTATATTTTAATCATGTCTCAGCTGACCAGGTTATTTTTTCAAATATACTTTTTAATAACCAGATATAAGGCCATCCAACCTTTTTTCCAACTGTAGATAACCTAATTTTCTACTTATATGCCTATAGGAATCTTTATTCATCTTCAAAAATCAGAAACTTGACCGAATATATTGTAGATGTAAGTTTTTCTTATTAATGATACCTCATCCATGGTAAGCCCTTTTGATTTGCAGATGCAGCTCTCTGTTCAGTAAAAATGAATTTAATTATATTCTTAAAACGTGACTCAAAATGTCCCCAAGTTTTACCTCCATTTAGGTATGAATAAGGTCACATTCATATTAATACTAAAATCTTGCTAGCTCCAAGTTCCCAACACCAAACATAAGTGTATGGTCCCTCCCTCTGAGTTGCGATCAGTTTAGGGGAAGGGTCCCAGAGCAACATTCTTTGAATGCTGAAGTGTAAATGTTTACTGAGGGAGAGCCACTAGTTAACAAACAGCTTCTTTTTTCTTGTTCACATGAACAAACATGACACCATGGCACTCCCAGAAAACCAGAGCAGCTCTGACATCAAGTTCTAGCCCTGCTTCTTCATTATGTGTGAATTTAGGCAAAATATTGACAGCTTTAAATGTCAGTGTCTTCAATTGTAAAACTTAGATAATAATGAAACCTTAACCATAAAGGCATCATAAAGACATGATGAATCAATACATACTTAACATTGAGCATACTAAATTGCAAACACTACACAAACCCTGGCTGCATCTACAATTATTTCATGGTATTTTAGAATCACTTATTTCCTTTAGTTAGTCTTGTGTAACTAGGCCAGATTCAATCTTCCTTCACAGTGAATCTTTACTTAGGAACCTTGGTCTGTGTTCACAGACTGGATTTAGTTCAGGCAAACCAAACGACAGCCCACCACCTGTGGTCTGAGCCCTTTAAAATACCTATATGTAACTCAACCCATCCTGTTCCATGTACCAAAGACTAAAAATGTGTATCTCTATCCTGGACTTCTCTCTTGAATGTCAGATGTCTAGCTCTAGCTGCCTACTTGATATCTTCATTTGATATATATTTTTTGAGATAACAAAAGCTAACTCTTTACTTCCACCAACCTATGAATCTGCCTCTACTCTGTACTCTTCCACCATGCACCCTCTATATCAGTAAACACCACCAGCTAACCTTTGTTGGTTGTATGTATTGGAGGTATCTTCTTCGAAATTGTGGCTTGTTTTTTAACTTTGTTCATGGTGATTCTTTCTCACATTTTATAATTCTAAGTTCTCTTTTAAAAAATTTCTCTGTATTCTGGATGGTTTTTCAGTTGTACCTCTCAGTTCACTAATTCTCAACCCCTATCTTATCTATTTTGGTGCATACATGTACATGGAGGTTTCAGATTTAATTGGCAATATTTTTCTTTTAAAATGTGCAATTAGGTTATATGACTTCTCAGTCAGAAAGGGTTGTTTATTCAGGGAAATCTTTCTTGCCCTGGATTGTGAAAGTGCCTCTTACAAGAGGTTTTAGTCTTGCTTTTCTGGGTCCCTCATATGACAGTACTCCTGACCAGTGCTAGTAATGTCTTGGCTTGTGGATCCAATGCTATATAATGAGCTCATTTTGATCCTCACAGTTATAAAGCACAATACAGGAAGGAGCACAGAAACATATGTACTTGGAAAGAAAAATAGGAACACGAATCTCCTGCAATAGCTGAGAAAAATAAGGTCTTGCTGAATGGAATCTTAGAATATCGAAGCTGAAATTATATTTGGAAATCAGTTATTTTTACAGAAAAAAAACCCTTAGGTTAAAAGAATTGAGGGGACATTTTCAAGTTAACATGCATGAAATTTACAGATCTCAAGAAAATGGGAAGATTGTCAAGTATTCTATAAAAACCCAGGTCTTTCAAGCCTATTTTAATGTTATTTCCATTACATAATTCTCCTTAAAATTGCTGGTCCCACGCAAGGAGTTGCTACCTTTTCTGCAAGCTTTCTTTTTATAAGATACATGTAGATTTCTGCTAAACAATATTGCCTGGCACATATAAAGCTAGTTGAACTTTATGCTTGAGAAGATTTTGGAGAAAAATGAATCAAATAGTGAATCACTTAAAAAAAGAGATAGGAAAAAGAAGTACAGTTACCTGCTTTAGTAGGCCCTAGCCTTGGTAACTTGTACTGAAAGAAATATTACTTTATTTGGAAAAAGTCTTTTCACTGTGATAAGGATACTATCCTGTATTATCTAGGTGGGTCCTAAAATGCAATCACATGTGTCCTTGTTACAGAGGCAGAGGGAGATTTGTCCCAGAGAGAAAAGCAAAAGGCAAAGTAACCATGGACACAGAGATTGGAGTGGTAACCACAACCCAAGAAACACTGGCAGCCATAAGCTGGAAGAAACAAGAAACATATTCTTTTTTAGAGCTTCTACAGAAAGTACAGCCCTGCTGACATCTTCATTTGTGCTCACTAAAAATGATTTCATACTTCTGGTCTCTAGAACATTGAGAATATAAGTTTCTTTGACTTAAGCCACTAATTTTGTGATTATTTGTTACAACATCTCTAGGAAACTAATCCCCTGCACATACCTATTAATGTAAAGTAAGAAGCAATAAACCCAGTATCCTGTCTTCATTTTACAGAAATCAAAATTACAGGTAAACATTATTTTCAGTTCCATCCTGAGCATATTTTTAAATGTTTCTTGCTGAACTTTACATCTTTTTCTAAATTTGCTATACAAAGTACCATCCAATTGTAGAGAACTGAATACTATGTGACCGTGAGTATACAGTTATCAACTCATGGAAGAAGCCAAAGCTGCATCAGTCCAGGAAACTGCATGTGGGGCCCTGTCATTGTGAAAATGGGCAAGGGTCACTTTATGCATGTTTTCCAAGATGCCAGCATTAGTCCTCTCAGAATTATCTTGTGCTTTTTCTTTTACTCTGTCAGCTAATCTTAGTATAAGAATTAGTATGCTCTCAGTTACAAGTAACAGAAAATTCAACTCAGAATGACTCGACCAATAAAAATGTTATCTCTTACAGTACATTGTCTAGGAAGAAAGTTCTTTCCATTGTTTTGCTTTGCCATGCTCACAACGGGGACCTTTCCTCAGGTTATTTTTCCCTATGCTTATATGATGGCTGTTGTAAAGCTAAGCATCACATGTAAACTCAACAATTATCCACAGAACGGCTTTCCCTGTATGTGTTTATTTTTAGGAGCAAGGAAGATTTCCACTGAAAGCCCCTAACTGAGCTTCCCTCATGTCTCATCATCCATAAATGGGTTTCACACCCACCCCCAAGTTATACATTGATTGTTTTTCACTAATCAGGAGTTATCCCACAGCTAGAGATAAGATTCCCTTTCATGAGGGAAAATAACTGAGGAAAAGTTGGGCTTTACTAACACAAATGAAGGCAGGTAAGACTGTTGGATAGACAATGAAAATTTCAAGTGAATTACAAATAAAACAGTGTACTTACTTTTCCATGAAATTTGATAACTCAATTTAGTCTTAGTATGAGATTAGCACAATGTGACTCAAAGCAACCTACATAAAAAAGACATTTTTAAGTTGATATAAGTCATTAAAAACCAGAGCTGTGATATAACATCCCTGCTATAGTTTAAATATTTGATTCCTCCAAATCTTATGTCGAAATTTGATCCCCAATGTTGGAGGTGTGACCTAATGAGAGATGTTTGGGACATAGGAGCAGATTCCTCATGAACAGATGAATGCTCTGCCTGGACGGGGGGGTGACTGAGTTCTTGCTCTATTTGTTTCTGTGAGAGCCGAACAAACAAAAAAGCTTGGTACTGTCTCTGCTCTGCCTTGCTTCCTCTCTTACCATGTGATCTCTGTAAAAGCTGGCTCTCTTTCCTCTTCTGCCATGAGTGAAAGTGGCCTGAAGTCCTCACCTGAAACCAAGCAGATGCAAGCACCATGCTTCAGGAGCAGCGTGCTGAAATTTAAGTGAAATAAACCTCTTCTGAAAATAAATTACCCACCCTCAGATATTCTTTTATAGCAACACAAATAGACTAAGACAATCCCAACATAAATATTCTATAATCTAAGGTAGTCAATCTATGATGCATGATGAAGGAGTAGAGGGTAGAAACAGATTCATGGGTTGATAGAAATAAAGAGTTTTCTTTTGCTATCTTAAGAAATTTGAGATACCTGTTATAGATATAAGATGGATATATCAAGTATGCAGCTAGATCTAGGTATCTGACATTCAGTAGAGAGGTCCAGGCTAGAGATATACATTTACAATCTTTGGCACATGGAACAGAATTGGTTAAGATACTATAGACATTTCTAAAGGTGGTAGGTTGTAGTTAGGTTTGTCTGAACCACATCCAGGTATAACCACAAAGCCAAATCTCTAAGTGAGAATTTATGATGAAGGAGGATTGAGTCTGGTCTGGTTATACAAGACTAAACAAAAGAAAATAGTTGTTCTATTTAAAGCACTATGAAATAATTGTTTATATAGCCAATATTTACAGAGTATCTACAATTTACCAGGCTCAGTGTTAAACCTTAAGTATATATGAACTTATTATGTCTTTATGATGACTGTATGGTTAAAGTTTAATTATTATCCAAATTTTACAATTGAAAACACTAAAATTTAGAGTTATTTGTTAGTTTATTTCCATGTTACTGATAAAGACATACCTGAGACAGGGTAATTTATAAATAAAAAGAGGTTTAATGTACTCACAGTTACACGTGGCTGGGGAGGCCTCACAATCATGGCAGAAGGTGGAAGGCACATCTTATATGGTGGCAAACAAGACAGAATGAAAACCAAGTGAAAGAGGAAACCCCTTATATTAGATCTTGTGAGACTTATTCACTACCATGATTCAATTTTCTTCCACCGGGTCCCTCCTGCAACATGTGGTAATTTTGGGAGCTACAATTCAAGATGGGATTTGGGTAGGGACACAGCCAAATCATATCAAGCTGTCAATACATTGACTAAATTTACACAAAGTTTAGAAAAATAAAGAAGCAGGGTTAGGTCATGATGTCAGAGCTGCTCTGGTTTTCTGTCAGAGCTGCTCTGGTTTTCTGAGAATGCCCAGAAAATACATGGGAATGCAAACTGAATTCAATAGTATATTAGAAATATTGATCATGACAAAGTAGGAGTTTTTTTTTTTTTTTCTGGGATGCAAGGATGGTTCAACATATGCAAATCATACAACGTGATACACCATATCAACAGAATGAAGGATAAAAACCATACGAACATTTCAATTAATACTAACAAAGTATGTGTAAAAATTTAACATCACCTCATGACAGAACACACACATACGCGCACACACACACAGAAAAAAAACTGTGTATAAAAGGAACATACCTAAACATAATAAAAACTGTATATGACAAACACACAGGTAGTATTCTACTGAATAGAGAAAAACTGAAAGCCTTTCCTCTAAGATCTGGAACATGATGGGGATGTCCACTGTCATCATTGTTATTCAACATCGTACTGGAAGCCCTAGCTACAGCAATCAGTCAAGGGAAAGATATAAAGGATATCTAAATTAGAAAGGAAGCATTCAAATTATACTTGTTTGTAGATTATATGATTTTATGTTTGAAAAAACATGTATAATTTATAAGAAAACAATTAGAACTGATAAACAGATTCAGTAAAGTTATAGTATATAAAATCAATATACAAAAACCAATAGCGGCTGGGCGCGGTGGCTCACGCCTGTAATCCCAGCACTTTGGGAGGCCGAGGCGGGCGGATCATGACGTCAGGAGATTGAGACCATCCTGGCTAACACTGTGAAACCCTGTCTCTACTAAAAGTACAAAAAATTAGCCGGGCGTGGTGGCGGGCGCCTGTGGTCCCAGCTACTCGGGAGGCTGAGGCAGGAGAATGGCGTGAACCCGGGAGGCAGAACTTGCAGTGAGCCGAGATCATGCCAGTGCACTCCAGCCTGGGTGACAGAGCAAGACTCCGTCTCAAAAAAAAAAAAAAAATAGCATGTCTACATTCCAACAGTGAGCAATGTGAAAAGGAAATTTAAAAAGTAATCCTGTTTACAATAGCCACAGATAAAATAAATACCTAGGAATTAACTTAACCTAAGAAATGAAATATTTATGTAATGAAAACTATAAAATGCTGATGAAAGAAATTGAAAAGAATAGAAAAAGTTGGAAAGATATTCCATGTTCATAGATGGGAAAAATCAATATTGTTAAAATGTGCACACTACTCAAAGCAATCTACAGATTCAATGTAATTCCTACCAATATACCAACATCAGTCTTCATAGAAATAAAATAAAACAATCTTAAAACTTCTTTGGAACCACAGAAGACCCAGAATAGCCAAAGCTATCCTAAGCAAAGTGAACAAAACTGGAGGAATCACATTGCCTGACTTCAAATTCTACTATAGAGTTATAGTTATCAAAAGAGCATGGTACTGGCATAAAAACAGACATGTAGAGCAATGGAACCGAACAAAGAACCAAGAAACAAACCACACATCTACAGTGAACTCATGTTCAACAAAATTGCCGAGAATATACACTGGGGAAAAGACAGTGCCTTCAATAAATGCTGCTGGGAAAACTGGATATCCAAATACAAAAGAATAAAACTGGACCTCTATATTTTGCTGTATACAAAAAATCAAATCAAAATGGATTAAAGACCTAAAAGACCTCAAACTATGAAACTACTACAAGGAAACATTGTTGAAAGTCTCCAGGACATTGGTCTGGGCAATGATTTATTGAGTAATGCCCCACAAGCATAGGCAAGCAAAGCAAAAATTGACAAATGGGATCACATCAAGTTAAAAAGCTTCTGCACAGCAAAGGATACAATCAACAAAGTGGAGAGATAACCCACAGAATGGGCAAGAATACTTGCAAATTATCCACCTGACAAGGGATTAATAACCAGAATATATAAGGAGCTCAAACAACTCTATAGGAAAAAAATCTAATGATCTGATTAAAATATGAGAAAAATATTTGAATGAACAACTTCTCAAAAAAAAAAAAGCAAATGGCACACAAGCATATAATAAGATGCTCAACATCACTGATCATCAGAGAAATGCAAATAAAAACTACAATGAGATGTCATCACATCCCATTTAAAATAGCTTATATCCAAAAAACAGGCAATCACAAATGCTGGTGAGGTTGTGGATAAAAGGGAACCCTCTTTCATGTTCGTGTACATGAAGCCAGCTTCATGTACACTGTTGGTGGGAATGGAAATTAGTACAACCAATATGGAGAACAGTTTGAAGGTTCCTGAAAACTAAAAATTGAGCTACCATATGATCCAGCAATCCCACTGCTGAGTATGTAATCAAAAGAAAGGAAATAAATATATAGAAGAGATATCTGCACTCCTGTGTTTGTTGCTGTACTGTTAATAACAGCTAAGATTTGTAAGCAACCTAAGTGTCCATTAACACATGAAGAGATAAAGAAAATATAGTACACATACATAATAGAGTATTATTTAGCCATAAAAGAATGTGATACTGTCATTTGCAACAGCATAGATGGAACTGGAGATCGTTATATTATTTGAAATAAATCAGGTACAGAAAGATGAACATCACGTGTTTTCACTTATTTTTGGGTTCCAGAAATCAAAACAATTGAACTCATGGGCATAGAGTGTAGAAGGATTGTTATTAAAGGCTGGGAAGCATAGTGGGGGCCTCAGGAAGAGGTGGGGATGGTTATTGGGTACAAAAAATTGTTTGAAAGAATGAAGACGACCTACTATTGATTGCACAACAGGGTTACTATGGTCAATAATGGAATTATCCCTTTTAAAATAACTCAGAGAGTGTAACGGGATTGCTTGTGACACAAAGGATAAATGCTTGAGGTGATGGATACTGTTTTCCATGATGTAATTATTTCACATTGCATGCCTGCATCAAAACATCTTATGTATTCCATAAATACATACACTTAATATGTAACTACAGAAATTAAAATTTAAAAACATAATAAAAAGTCATAAAAAAACACTTATAGTCACTCTTCTAAGGGGCAAATAAAATACTCGAATGTAAGGCTAGCAAGACATTTTCAATAAGTTAACTGTCTCTGGTAAAGAAAGAGCATAAAGGTGACCTTTGGGAAGAGTATTGAAGTGGTGGGGAGAGGGCATTTTAGATAGAGGGAACAACAGGTGTATATCAAAGCATGGAGCATATAAGTCAGTATAGTACAGTGTGTTTACCAAACTACAAGTAGTTCAGCGTGGATAGAGTATTTTGTGTAGAGAAAGAGCAATGTGAGGTGGGAGATGTGTTGAAAAATGAAGTGAGAATTATCAGGGGTCATATAATACCATAAAGTTTCCTGTAAATTATGTAAAGCATTTGGACATTTAATATAACCCCGGAGTTTCACTGAAGGGTTTATACATGGGGAAGAAAGTATCAGCAATGATCAAATGAATACGGTGGTTCATTTAAAGATTGATTTTCAAATATGGTATTAAACGATCAGGAAGACCATTTAGGCTGAGTTCTATGATACACTTTCAGCATGGTAGGCAATTGCCAGGAGTACAGAAAGGAGCTCCACTGTGCACACCTGGGTATGGACAGTGAATGTCCTATGACAATGACTGTGCCATGGCTCACTGACTGCCAAGTACAACTGTTAGACTGGAGAGATAGCCAGAAATGCACAAGCAAGGGAGCCACTGAGGAAATAAGTCCTGGAGATGCTGCCCACTGACAGTCAGCAAATAGACGATGGCTACACTGGCTACTTCTGGCCTTGTTATTGGGCTCCTCTAGCCCTAAAGGGGACCTATCAGGCCCTAACTGGAGATTACTATAGTAGGGAATTCCCCCACTGATGAGCATGTGCACTCCTTCAATAACTCACCCTAGAGTTGTCTTTTGCTCATTATAATAGTAAAAAACACACCTCTAGGTGGAGATTTTAAATGCTAATGAGACATGCGGCATGTGTACTAGTATGTAGAACCACAGAGCACGTATACCCAAGGGGACCACCTAAAAGATGACTGCAAGTAACCTCCCGTCATGCCCCTTCATGAATAATCATATAAAATTATCATATGGAGAGTCCCCCAGCACTAGCTGCTGCTGTCTTATTCTCTTTTTGGAGCAGCCCACTCTGACTCATCTTCCAGAGTGTACGGTCTTTTTAAATAAACAATGCCACTGCTATTTTTCCAGCCAAACCAACCCAGAGCTGTTTTCCAGCTGGAGCAGCCTGGTGCTGTGTTTTGTGTCAGCCTGCTCCTCACTTGGAACATACTTTATTGTCCTTCAATGAACTCTGCTACTTAACTCTTACTGTGCGTCTCTTGGCTGAATTTTTTTTTTCCAATAAGACAAGAACCTAGGACCCTGTAACCCTGCCAGAAACACAATTAAATGACCATGTACTATAGTAAAAATGAATAAACAAGGAAGGCAGGGGAAAATAAGGTTTCAGACCATCAAATTTTGGAAAACATATAGAAAAAAGTTATCTTGGAAAGTTAGGATCCATTGAATATTCTGGTCAGAATCATTTTGCCTTAGTACACGTAAGTTTTCACTTGGGACATCAAAGGTGTAGGAATAAAAATATAAAATCCAATGTATACAGATCAGAAAATGTTGGCTCCAGATACGCTACTGGAGATCATTTAGTCTATCATGTCATTATAAAAATCTGAAAACTCAGGTTTATAAAGGCAAACTGATTTGTCTAGTGTCACATAGTTAGCTAGTTGCAGATCTGAAAGTAGCAATTTAGGTCTCCTGATGTATAGTTCGATGTACAGCTTGGTATTTTGTTGAGCTCATGTTGAAATATTGAAAGACAGAGAATATGATAAATGTCCTCATAAATACTCTATGTCACTACTTCTTTTAATATGGCAATCTTATTTTGAATTTAGTTTCCTCATTTTCTTTAACATATGTGCAGATGTCTGAGTTCCCATTTATATGGTGGTAGAAGGAGTAGAATATGAAGTTAGAGAAGAGTCCAGAAACTGGATGCTCCATGACAACCTATTAGAAAGCTGAAAAGCTTATCTTCATCAGATACAATTACAGCCTCTAATTCAGCTCAATATTTATTGAATTCAAATCTTGGAAACTACCTTAATATGCAATAGTTCATGTCACTGATAGGTTTTGGAGTAGATTTTATTAGCTGAAAACAAGGTATTATCTAAATATGATTTGTTCTTTTCCTAGGTGGTACACTGGGTAAAATTTCCAGCTTCTACAAAGCATTGCTATCACTTTGTGGCAATTAATGCCACAAACAAAAATAGACAAGCAGAAATTTTTCCATGAAATGATCAGTCCTTTGGACTATTCATGAAATAAGTTGACTACAGAATCCCTAGAGGAAAAGTGACCCTGGAGAAAAATTGCACAGTAAAAACAATCATTTTGATCAACAATTGAAAACATTTTTGTCAATAAAAAATGTGCTTTCACTCCTGACTCCTATGTGATGAAATTCTTAATGTCCTTGCATATGTTAACTACTTAGGGGTAACAGCCTTTAGCTGGAATTCCCCATATATTTCCTATGATGAGTTATTTCCTAGAGTAACTCTTTTTCCCTCCTCGTTTTATTTCCTATATTCCTCTTCACCACATCCAGGGCTATGGTAGGACAGTACTGTGGTGGAAGAATTGATTATGAAAATGAGAAGGTAATCTATTGCTGCAGATTCCACTTTCTAGTTCAAAAATCAGATTTAATCTCAACTCTAAATCTTTACTACACTCTCCTTTCCCTCATCTCTTGACCAGCACATACACTAAACTCCAGTCATGCTATTTACCCTAGACCCTAGTCTCCTTTGAAAAAAAATATCCCCAAATAATCAAGTCCAGATTTAATAATAATAATATTACAAAGATAGTTATGACTTATGAGGAGTCTAGTATGTATTTGGTTCTATTAAGAGCTTTCTAATATATTACTTGATGTAATCCTCATAATGATAATCTGAGATAGATACTATCTTTATTTAATTGTTATGATTGATTCATGTGTATTAGTTTCCTGTGCCTGCTGTAAAACATCACCATGAACTCGGTGGCTTAAAACAACAAAAACATATTATCTCACAGTTCTGAAGGCCAGAAACCTGAAATCAGTGTTACCAGAGTGAAATCAAAGTGTTGTCAGGGCCACACTCCCTTAGGAAGATTTAATTGAAATTCACTTTCTTTTCTCTTCAGCTTCTGGTGGCTGCCAGTATTCCTTGGCTTGTGGACCCATTATTCCCATTTTGGCCTTTATGGTGACATTTCCTTCTCTTCTCTCTGTCATAAAATATCTCTCTCTTACCTAAGAATGCATGTGGCTACATTTAGGGCCTACCTGGATAATACAGAATGACCTTCCCATCTCAAGATCCTTTGCTTAATCATATCTGCAAAGTCACAGTTATTGAAAGAGAAGCAGGTAGGAGAGTTGACCCCAGGGGGTCAACTGAACACTAGAGAAGAGAGGCATAAACTTGGAAGTGCACAAGTCAAAAAAGAGGAAGTTTTCATCCTCCCCAACCCTTATCTGAAAACCTCTATAATTATTTTTATACCTACTCCCAGCTTTCACTCTGCTGAAGCCTATACTTTATGACATGTACAAATGTCTCAGTAGTTTATATCTAGTGATTTCTTCACATCCACCACTTTGTTACAGATGATTTTTGTTAGTTACTGTTACAGGTTGAATAGTATACCTACCCCCAAATAATCTGTGTTGAAGTCTTAACTTCCAGTACCTCAAAATGTGACTTTATTTGGAAATAGCTTTATCACAGATGCAGTTAGTTAAGACTTTCCTACATCAGCTACATTTGACCTATTCAATCTCCTACTGGAGATTGAATTTGAAAATATACAGATTGCTTCAAAATCTCCACTAACAAGTACAATGATGGATAGCCTTGCATAATATATTAGTCCATTCTTACACTGCTAATAAAGACATACCTGAGACTGTGTAATGTACAAAGAATAAGAAGTTTAATGGATGCACAGTTCCACATGGCTGGGGAGGCCTCACAAGCATGGTGGAAGGTGAAGGAGGAGCAAAGGCATGTCTTACATGGCAGCAGGTGAGAGAGCTTGTACAGGGGAACTCCCATTTATAAAACCATCAGATCTCATGAGACTTATTCACTACCACAAGAACAATATGGGGGAAAATGCCTCTATGATTAAATTATCTCTACCTGACCCCACCCTTCACACATGGGGATTATTATAATTCAAGGTGAGATTTGGGTGGGGACACAGACAAACCATTTCATTCCACCCCTGGCCACTCCCAAATCTCATGTCCTCACATTTCAAAACCAAGCATGCCTTCCCAACAGTCCCACAAAGTCTTAACTTATTTCCACTTTAACTCAAAAGTTTACAATCCAAAGTTTTATCCAAGACAAGGCAAGTCCCTTCTGCCTATGAGCCTGTAAAATCAAAAGCAAGTTGGTTACTCCCTACACACACTGGGAGTACAGGCATTGGGAAAATTCACCCATTCCAAATGGGAGAAAATGGCAAAAACAAAGGGGGTACAGGCCCCATGCAAGTCTGAAATCCAGCGAGGCAGTCAAATCTTAAAACTCAGAAATGATCTCCTTTGATTCCATGTCTCATATCCAGGCCATGCTGTTGCAAGAAGTCAGCTCCCATGGCTTTGTGCAGCTCTGCTCTTGTGGCTTTGCAGGTTACAGCCTGCTTCCTGGCTGCTTTCATGGGCTGAAGTAGAGTATCTGTGAATTTTCTAGGTGCAAACTACAAGCTGTTGGTGGATCTACCATTCTGGAGTCTGGAGGATGGTGGCCCTCTTCCTGCAGGTCCACTAGGCAGTTCTTCAGTGAAGATTCTGTGTGGGGACTCCAACCCCACATTTCCCTTCCTCACTGCCCTACCAGTGGTTCTCCATGAGGGTTCCACCTCTGCAGCAGATTTCTGCCACAACATTGAGGAGTTTTCATACATTCTCTGCAATCTAGGCAGAGGTTCCTAAACCTCAATTTTGATTTTTGCACACCCCAAGCCCAACACCACAGGGAATCTGTGAAGGCTTGGGGCTTGCACCCTCTGAAGCAATGGCCTAAGCTGTATGTTGGCTTCTATAAGCCACAGCTAGAGCAGCTTAGATGCAGGGCACCAAGTCCCAAGGCTGCACACAGCTAGGGGGGCCCTGGGCCCAATCCAGGAAACCATCTTTCCCTCTTAGGCCTTTGGGCCTGTGATGTGAGGGGCTGCCATGAAAGTCTTGGACTTGCCCTGGAAAAATTTTCCCCATTGTCTTGGTGATTAATATTTAGCTCCTTGTTACTTATGCAGATTTCTGCAGCTGGCTTGAGTTTCTCCCCAGAAAATGAGTTTTTCTATCTCATCCTCAGGCTGCAAATTTTTGAAACTTTTATGCTCTACTTACTCTTGAATGCTTTACTGCTTAGAAATTTATTCCCCCAGATACCCTAAATCATCTCTCTCACGCTCAAAGTTTCACAGATCTCTAGGACAGGGGCAAAATGTCACCAGTCTCTTTGCATAGCAAGAGTGACCTTTACTCCAGTTACCAACAAGTTCCTCATCTTCATCTCAGACCAGCTCAGCCTGGACTTCATTGTCCATATTACTATCAGCATTTTGGTCAAAACCATTCAACAATTCTCTGGGAAGTTCCAAACTTTCCCATATCTTCACGTCTTCTAAGCCATCCGAGCTGTTCCAAACTCTTCCTGTTACCCAGTTCCAAAGTCACTTCCCTATTTTCCAGTATCTTTCCAACAGCACCCCACTACTCTTTACCAATTTATTGTATTAGTCCATTCTCATACTGCTAATAAAGACATACCCAAGACTGGGTAATTTATAAAGAAAAAGAGGTTTAATGGACTCACAGTCCCACATGGCTGTTGAGGCCTCATACTCATGGTGGGAGGCACAGGAGAAGCAAAGGCACATCTTACATGGTGGCAGGAAAAAGAGCTTATGCAGGCAAACTCCCATTTATAAAACCATCAGATCTCATGAGAATTGTTCACTACCATGAGAACAGTATGAGGGAAACCATCCCCATGATTCAATTATCTCCACCTGAACCCACCCTCGAGACATGGGGATTATTACAATTCAAAGTGAGATTTGAGTGGAGACACAGCCAGACCATATCACATAAGTTCTTTGAAAACCCCATCTGGGAAATAATTTGGGGTGCTATATTGCTCTCCAGAATGATAATAATTTACCTTTCCATCAGCAGTGCCTGAGAGTTTCTATATTTACATATTTCTGCCAATAATTGGCATTATACTGCTATCTGATTTTAACCAGGTTAATAGGTAAAGCAATGTGTCTGCAATTTTGTGTTCTCCGCTTACTACAGAGATTTTATTTTTTAATTCTGAGATTTTGATTAGGATAGAAATGTATAGATTGAGATTTGATTTTCAACATTGGCCCATGCCACAAAGTCTTCAAGATATGAAAACTGAGACAAGGATATTGGTTTTGAAAATTAACAGGATATTATAATAAACAATTATAATAAGTAGTTTCAATTTTGTAGTGAGAAATTAATCCAGCTTTCAATATCGAATGCTGGAAAAAACGTAGGTAGTAAGATTCTTAAAAGTTATGTAATAAAGGTACAGTAGCCTCAGATAAATGACATAGTCACATAATTTTCAGTGATGAGAATGCGCATGTGCAGTACAAATAAAGGAAATACACATCTTAAAAGGATCTACATTTATCAGTGTTTAATGTGTTAAGAGGGAGAAGACGGACACCAAATACAATCCTAGAAAAGGTAGGAAACATAAAGGGAAAATATGAGAAGTGAAAGTGCTAATTGGTGGAAACACCTTGCTATTTGAATAGGTCGGTCAGCAACAAAGCCCTAACAGCTGGTAACCATTTGAAAGAAAATAGGCATTGCTTATTAGGAGAAATACTGTGAATTAGATGCATTGAATTCATTTTCAGCCTGGATCCAAAGCGTTAGAAAATATAAAATTTATATTTCAAAATTATATCTGAATAAAATCATACCATTTTATCAAGTGGACGAATAAATTGTTTTAATGGGTCTAATATCTATACTAGCAGACTCATCACTGAAACTCTCCAATATGTACTCTGGCCTTTTCTTGTCAAGGTCATGTGGAAGGCAGAAAAACATCATTAGTACAACCAAATAAGTTTTGGCCATTTCTATGTCATTTAGATCTTCTCAATGATAAATTCCTATAGATCCTTGAGAGTAAGAAAGGGTGTGACACTGTCTACTGAAATGAACATTTCCCATTTTAAGTACTCTTGAATTCAGTTAGATTTTTAATAAATATTTTGTGATCACTTTCTAAAACATAAACATTACCAGTTTTACAAATATCATAACTAGCAAGTCATATTATTCACTTTTAAACTTCACATTTCAGTGTAAATATCAAGAGAGTGAAAATGAATGTCTTCTAGGGAAAAATTCAGGGATTCTCATTGTATTCCTTTTCTTAAACTTGCTTTTAAACTAAGTTTAATATTATGAATGGAATAAAATACTAATAGGCTGGTTTAGTTGATAAAGAAGTCTATATTCCAGCTCCAAAATCCACATTGGCTAATGATAGAGGACTTGGAAATTATTAATTGCAGCATGACTATTTCAGGTAGCACAATCAGATTTCCAAGATTCCTTTTCATCATTATCAAAAGTCTGTGCATAAGTTTCTTACAATCACAGAATCACAAAAAAATTTAGACTGGCTAACATAGCTCCAAAACAATCTGTAGGACATGCTAATTGGATATCTTCATGTGTCTGTTCTAACTGCACAGGGAAATTTTTAAAAATTGAGATTTTTTAAAAGAATTATATTTTTAGTCACCCAGATTAATCATTCTAAAACTACTTGGCTTAACTACTGCATTTATATAAATAAAATATTGTTTCTTTCATCTCAATGACTATAATTTTTATTTACAGACTTTCTAATTGTATTTTGTGACATCCGTCTATTTTTGTCTCCCTTCTGTCAGCTTTCACTTAATAATTTATTACTACTTTATACAAACATTTTCTTTCTCTTACCTCTTTGAAGAGGTAATTCAAACATTTTGTATATAGAGTCACTGTTAGATGGCTGTATAATCTTCAGTTTCTTTTAAGTGAACATATTTCCCAGTTACTGATACATCTGTTGTCCTTCATTGTGGTAATTTTTCTTACATGCTTTGTAATTTTTTGCTTGCAGGCTGATCTGGACTGTGATTTACTTTGTTTTTTGTTCCACCCTCAACATCTACTCACCCCACTGCCACCACCACTAACAACCTCATATGTCCATATGTAGTAACTTTGTGGGAGTCACAACCTAGTTCTCAGTCTGGAATGCAGGCTCAACACTACCTTACTACAATTATGATGGTGTATCAGACCTTTGTATAAGACATTGCACAAGTTGCAGCGAGTTGCTGCTTTTCTCAACCCTTTCGTATGGGAAATGGGGAATATCACCCATTTGTTTCAAGCAGAGAAATCGGATATACAAACAGACAACGGTCAGACCATATATGACAACAGAACTTTGACACACAACCACTGCAGTAATCATCCTGAGAAGTCACACTACCGGCTCTTTAGCAACTGGCCCCCAAACAGAATGGACTTGGTCAATGACTGTCCACTTCTCCAATTTTTGTCCCTACTGCTTGCTCAGGACCAGGAAGAGAAAGCCGAGCCTGCCCCCGCCAACTGATCATATAGGATACTACACTTCTAGATAGTCTACTTCTGGCTTCCCATATGCCAACAACCTCCTATCAGAGTCTCCTGAAACCTTCTCCTTCATTCACTCTAAAGCTTTCTCACTGCTTTGCCTGCTTTTCAATCTCTGCCAAACACAAATGATGGTGGCTAACTCCTTTGCACAGCAAGCTCTGAATAAATATCCTTTGCTTATTTTCATTTGTGTGGTATTTATTCATTTCTACAAAGCAGTGGATCTTTATTTCTCCACATCAAGTGGGGCACTTTTAATTTAATTACTCTTACACTAAGGGAACACAAATCCTGTATACCCCAGCTTGTTTCAAGATTCTGATGCTTGATTTCAGCTTCATTTACAGAGACATGTATCATATTTCTAAGCAGAGCCTCTTTTTTTTTTTGTATTTTATCTAACATAGCTTTGTGTCTGAAATAGGGGACTTCAAAGCATGAACATGTGACGTCATCTTAAATATAAGTGTCACCTTTTGCTCCATAACATTTTTTGGCATCTGGTTGTGATAGGCAATAGGCAGGTAGTTCCCATTTGTATGAATGACACACGGATAATAATCATTATTATATTAATGAAGGTACATGATGCTGACATTTTGCTAATAACTATCACATTGATGATACTTGCCATTAATGGCTAATAGTGTGTATTCAATGGCCAGCTTAATAAGATGGTTTGTCTTTCTGCCAATTGATCAAAAGAGTTGAAATACAGAGCTGTGAATAATCAATGCAAAATAATGTGTAAGAGTCGATGTACAACTTACTTGCAATTAATTTTTTTTCACAAAACCTGACTGAAGGATAGTTTCAATACAAAAGGATTTATATAAGAACTTCAAAGCAAAAAGGAAGGCAGAATATTCTGACATTGAAAGACACCAATGGGAATATTAAGCCTCCATTTAATTCCCAGAAAATATTAATAAAATATATCATAACATTCTAAACACTACACTCTTCTATAATAATATTAGCTAAGTCTGCAAGGAATAATGTGTGTGTTTGTATGTGTGCATATATGAGTGTCTGTGCATGTGTATGTATAAAGAAGGTGGTATAGATGGGGGAGAAAAAACACCAACAGATAAAACTGTTAAAATATAGACCTAGCACACATGGATGCCTTTACTTGCAAATTTCTCACTGAGATATCCCACTACAAAAGAGAGCAATTGTGGCCGGGCGCGGTGGCTCAAGCCTGTAATCCCAGCACTTTGGGAGGCCGAGACGGGTGGATCACGAGGTCAGGAGATCGAAACCATCGTGAGCTACACGGTGAAACCCCCGTCTCTACTAAAAAAATACAAAAACTAGCCGGGCGAGATGGCGGGCGCCTGTAGTCCCAGCTACTCGGGAGGCTGAGGCAGGAGAATGGCGTAAACCCGGGAAGCGGAGCTTGCAGTGAGCCGAGATCGCCGAGATGGCGCCACTGCACTCCAGCCTGGAGCTAGACTCCGTCTCCAAAAAAAAAAAGAGAGCAATTGTTTAATATAACAATTAGTTTTCCCATCAGTTAAGTGAAGTCTGAAAATCACAATGAGACATGAATTCCTATGTACTAAGACTTTTTTCACTGTTAAAATGCAAGCCCCAGGAAATTGTATCACTGTGATTACAGTGAAAAGACCTTAGGCAATTTACTTAACCTCTCTGAGCCTCAGTTTCCTAAATGATAAAACAGAAATAATGCTAGCTGCATCATAAGGTTATGAGGGTTAAATGAGATAATGTGTTTATATGTGTGTGTGTATATATGTGTATATACACACACATTATATGTATACATACACACACACACATATATATATGACATATGTATCAGGGTGCATGCACAGTACATGCTCAGTAAATGGTAACTTAAGATGGTAGGATTTTGCTCAACTATTTGTCCTTTTCAAGTATCTTCAAACGTACAAATAAGCCTGGCATTTAGCACACAACAAGCTTTCAACCTGTTCTCACCACTTTCTCTAAACTGTTATCAACCTCTTACTGTGTATGAGTTCACCAAATATTTTTCTAAGAACCTGTTTTGATAAAGAAAGAAGATCAGAAGAACATTAACTGTCTTCCAGGGAGAAGGAGGGCCATCGCTAGTGGTAGAAGAGGGACTGACAGAAAGGCTGGGAGAGATAAATGTTACATGCACTTGCCAAGTTTATCTTTTAATACAGAAAAACTTCAAATTTGTGTTTTTCTTTTCATGTGACTATTATCTAGTTAGATTACTCACTTTATATTTTCATTAATAGATATTGTGATGTATCCAAGATAACTGTCATCTTCATCATAAAGGTGGTTAGCTAGCATATGATGTACCCTAATCAAGAATTCATCTCCAGGGGAGGTTATTAAGCACGTTCAATACGGATATAAAAAGATACACCCTGAAGGTATGTTAATCAGCATGAGAGATGTCATTTTCAGCAAACTATCGCAAGAACAGAAAACCAAATATCGCATGTTCTCACTCATAGGTGGGAATTGAACAATGAGATCACTTGGACACAGGAAGGGGAGCATCACACACTGGGTCCTATTGTGGGGAGGGGGTAGGGGGCAGGGTTAGCATTAGGAGATATGCCTAATGTAAATGATGGGTTAATGGGTGCAGCACACCAACATGGTACACGTATACATATGTAACAAACCTGCACGTTGTGCACATGTACCCTAGAACTTAAAGTATAATAAAAAAAATGAATTTTTTCATTGATGAAATAAATGATGTTCAAGATATATAAATGAAATATTGCTTAGGTCTCATTGTTCTTGTATGAACAAAGCTAAAAATCTGGCAAACCCCATAACCTAACACTTTTAATGCAGTCCTTAAAGTCTCAAGTCCCATTGGTTCTTATATTAGTCTGTTTTCACACTGCTATAAAATAGTCCCAGAGACTAATTTACAAACAAAGGAGGTTTAACTGACTCACAGTTCTGTAGGGCAGGGGAGGCCTCAGGGATGTTACAATCAAGGCAGAAGGCAAATGGAAAGCAGAGCACATCTTACATAGTGTCAGGGCGGGATGAGTGCCAAACACTTTTAAACCATCAGATCTTGTGAAAACTCATTCATTATCATGAGGACAGCATGGGGGAAACCGTTTCCACAACCAATCAACTCCCACCAGGTCCCTCCCTTGGTATGTGGGGATTAAAATTAGAGATGAAATTTGGGTAGGGACACAGAGCCAACAATATCAGTTGTGTATAACTTTATTTCATGGAAGACTCTCTTCTCTGAACCATCTACAAAGCTGGATGATCCAGCACCAAGTACTAGCCAGAGGAACTAAGGAAAGAGAATGGGTTTACTCCTGAACTACAAGAACAGATAGTATGATTGTGTTTGCCTGCTTTTGTTAACAAGTGTATCGATGGCAAAATCGGATCTAAGATTGGTTTTTATATCACCTAATAGAAAGATCTTGGGTGAAGCAACCATATAAAGCACCAACTGCCTCTGATTTACAAAGGCTGTTAGAAAATGACAAAAGAACCAAACAATTGCTGAATGGATGAATTCAGTCAGTTTCTAAAACCTAGTGCAAACAAGTGTGTGGAATTTGTGGTATTTACCTAGGGTTAGGGCAAAAGGAGGAAACAGATCACTTTCCATAAGAGAAAAAAATTGTAAGATAGTAAGGTACTACGATATTATTGCCATTTTTAAGTGTTCATATTTTGTAAAGGAGGAAATAAAGAATCCTGGATAATATTTCTAAGTAAGTCTATAGCAGCACATTGGAAAAAAAAAGGGGGGGGTAACAAGAGTGGGGATCAGAAAACCAACTTAACATAAGAGACAATTATCACCATCCTTCTGAAGGATTTGGCTTGGCTTTAAGATTTTAAGAAGTTGGAAGTAAACTTCCAAGTTTACTGTTCCAGTTACTAATCATAGGAAATAATTTGCCAAAACAATATAAAGATATCAGACTTGGTGGTTTAATATACACTAAACATATAGACACCATTGTATTAACAAAAATAAAATTAGGTTAGAAAATCTCCTTACAATGAAAGACTTGGAACATGTTTTAAAAGTCTAGAGTCCCCTTCAAAGATGGAGAAGTCTTCTCTAACTCCCCGATGAAATGAATATTTACAGCCTAGTGAAAGAGCTGTCTCCAAAACTACTAACAGATTTAGTGGCAAATGAGAGAAATTATTCCTAAAGTTAAAGATAAGGCTAGCCATGAATAGATGGGTTTACTAATATACTTAACACCCCACTGGAACTAAAGTAGAGTTTATGATTCAGTAATTGACTTTAATAAGGGAAATGAAATTCATAACACTTTTCACAAGATGATTTCTCTAACATATTAAGGAGCACAGAGACCAGGAAAGGGCAGTAGTAGATGCTCTGCATTTAGTAGGCTAATGCTCATGTGAAAGTAGGCTTACTTTAGCCATTTGCTGATAGAAATGGGGCAGAAAATCCTCTAGAAGACTGCAGTCAGAGGAGGTAGTTAAGCCAGTTCCAAGAAAACAACCTTAGATTCCAGAGGTAATACCTTAGATTCCAGAGGTAATACCTTAGATTCCAGAGGCAATACCTTAGATTCCAGAGGCAATCCTAAGAGGCAGTAAAGTTTGGTGATAAGGCCTCTGAAGGCAAAATAAACCAAGCTGAGCTTGTTTCTAAAGATTTTTTTTAGGGAAGAAGCCCACTACAATTAAAGTTGGTAAGAGATCCACAAAGGTATTCTGAGATTGAGGTGGTTTCCCTCATTATCTTGCAAGATTTAACAAAGGAATTAATATGAATTGGCAGTGACTCCCAAGTGATGATTGCTTTAGGAAATACAGAATTGTTTAAAAGTTTGAGTAATATAGACACACTTGTTTTGAAAACTAAAATTAAACTGGAAATATTCTGGTGATCGAGCAGGAAAACTGAACTGGTAGTAGCCAAAACTTCAGAAGAAATCATTGAAATGGATAGGTTGGGGTGGAAATGGCATTTTGAATTTGACAAACGAGTTTAATATTTTTATGATTACTGTCAGAAGAATAAATAGCAACATGTCAAACTGCCTGATGGAAAGTCTGTATTTAATACAATGATTACGGAAAACAGTACGAAAGCTCCTCAAAAAATTAAAAATATAATTACCACATGATCCCAAAATCCCACTTTTGTGTATATATTTAGAAGAACTGAAAGCAAATATCTCAAAGACCTATTGTCCAGCCAGGCTCATAGCAACGTTATTCACAGTAGCTAAACTGTAAAAGCAACCCAAAGGTTCATGGACAGGTAAACAGATAAAATGTGGCATATACATACAATGAAATATTATTCAGTCTTAAAAAGGATATAAATTTCTATACATAATACAACATAGATGAACCTTGAGGACATTATGCTTAGTGAAATAAGACTGTCACAAAAAGACAAATACTGTATGATTCCATTTGCATGTGATATCTGGAGGAGCATATTTTATAGAAACGAAAAACTAGAAAGGTGGTTACCAGGGGCTGTGGAAAGGGAAATGGAGAGCTGTTGTTTCATGGTTATAGAGTTTCAGTTTTGCAAGATGAAAAACTTCTAGATGTTGCTTTCACAACAATGTGAATATACTTAAAACTATGGAACTGTACATATAAAAATGGTTAAAATGATAAATGTTATGATGTATATTTTTACCACTATTTTAAAAACTCAAGGGGTAATTGATAACTGAACATTGGTGTACCTACCATGTAAATCAAGAAATAAAACATTACCAGAAAAAAAGTATATATTTAATATTCACAGAAAGCAAATTGGGGGAAAACAAGCTGAAACCTCCTCAAACATAAAGTATTTGAAAGATATAGGGGTATTTTAAAAGTCTACATATCCACTTAATTCTCAGAGATAGTGGTACAAAAAAGCCTTACATCAATTATTAATTGTTATAGCAGTGGGTGTACTGACTACATTTTCCAAATAACTAATGAATTAATTAAAGCCCCTGAAAATACTTAGTTGTAATTGACTTCCCTATTATGTTTTTCAATGTATCAGCTGAAAAGGAAGGTAAATTAATTTACCTTAATATTAATTAATTTACTTAATTACTAAACTAAATATATGATCTAGTGGATTGTCATTATTACTATACTCTGCTTGACAACTATTATAAATCAGTGTAGACTGACGTTGCTTCCCTCTTCTGTGTTCCTCCCTATAAAATACTTGGTTTTTAAAGATGATATAATCTTTCCCACTTGTTTTTTTTTTTTACAATCTACTGCTGTAGACTTAGCAATATCCTCCAGGAGTCTTTCTTTCCTCCTCAGGGGCTGGGGAAAATGCAAATGGAGAATTGTTTTTTTATGGGTATAGAAGTTTCTACTTTTTTGTTTTTACAAATTTTGCTACTCTACATATCTCATATAAGTGGAATCATACAATATTTGTCTTTTTGTGACAGGCTTACTTTACTTAGCATAATGTCCTCAAGGTTTATCTTTATCAAGGTTTACATCCCCAGGTTTACCTTCCTGCCATCATTTGCCAAGGAATGCAGTATACCTTTGTCTTCCTTCGGTAAGGTTGTATCATCTTTAAAACCTAAATACTTTATAGGGAAGGGGGGAAAGGAGGGAAGCAACATCAGTCCACACTAGGTTACAATACTTTTCAAGCAGAGTATAGTATTAGTGGCAATTCACTAGACCATATATTTAGTTTAGACATGTAAATCACCAAACTTCAGGAATTCTGCATCTTAGTGTCCGAAAATGGTCCCTGCAGAGTCATGAAAGGACCAGCTGTGTATTAGTCAGGACTTAACTGCAGATAACAGAAATCTCTCTTGTTATTATAGACAAATAAAAGTGTTTACTACAGGAATTAAGTATTTGTGAAATCGTAGAAGGGTCAAAGAACCAAGCTCCAGTCTGAGCTTTGGATTAGTTACCAGAACACCACCAGAGAACAAACTTGTCAAGGAAACTGCTCTCTCGCTCTCAGTCAGGAAGATGAAGAGTCAAGAAGCTGACATATGGGGCCACTGTCGGAACTTCTGGATCCAGATGCGCAGTATGATCCAAGGAGCTGGAAGCTGTTGCTGTACCACTACCTGTAGTTGTAATTTGAAGATTATGGAGGCTCCAGAGCTATGCTACATCTACTGGATGTATACCAGCAAAACTGATGCGTCATTGACTGCAGCTCCTCATCTCCCACTTAATTTCTAAATAAGATATAATCTGCAAAACCTAACCATCTTCAGAAACAAGGGAGTCTATGAAGTATATTTTCTGGCTTTTCAGCCTGAAGGAGGTAAGGATAAACATTGGATGAACCCAACTGTGGCTTCCTCCAAAATTCAGAAAGATTTCAGTGCAAGAAATTACAAGGGGCAAAGACTACTTACAACACTCTAGAAAATAAAATACAAATGCATAGACAAATGGAACAGAATAGAGAATGCAGAAACAATGACACATACCTACCAACATCTGATCTTGGATAAAGCTGATTACAAACAAGCAATGCGGAAAGGACTTGCTATTCCATAAATAGTGCTGGGATAACTGGCTAGCCATATGCAGAAGATTGAAACTAGGCCCCTACCTCTCACCATACACAAAAATTAAATCTAAATAGATTAAAGACTTAAATATAAGACCTAAAACGATAAATTCTAGAAGAAAACCTAGGAAATACACTTCTAGACTTGGTCCTAGTCAAGTAATTAATGATGAAGACTTCAAAAGCAATTGCATAAAATCAAAAAATAGACAAATGTGATTTAGTTAAACTAAAGAGCTTCTGAACAGCAAAAGGAATACTCAATAGGTTAAAAAGAGAATCTAACAGAAACAGAACCTCCCATTCAACAGAATGGGTGGGAATATTTGCAAACTATGCATCGGAAAAAGGACCAATATCCACAACTATAAGGAATTTAAACTAATCAATAAGAAAAGCACAAATAACCCTATTAAAAAGAGGGCAAATGACAACCACTTCCCCAAAAAGACATAGAAGTGGCCAAGAAACATAAAAAACAATGCTCAATAACACTAATCATCTGAGAGACCCGAATCAAAACCAATATGAGACACCATCTCACTCCAGTGATAATGGCTATTATTAAAAAGTCAAAAAACAAATTTTGGTGAGGTTGCAAAGTAAAGGGAACACCTATACACTGTTAGTGAGAATGTAAATTAATTCAGCCCCTGCAGAAAGCAGTTTGGAGATTTCTCAAATAAAAACACGCCTACCATTCGACTGAGCTATCCCACTACTGGGTATATATTCAAAAAATAAATAAATCATTCCACCAAAAAGACACAAGCACTCACATGTTCATCAAGGCACTATTCACAATCACAAAGACATGGAATCTATCCAGGTGCCCATCAACAGTGGATTGGATAAATAAAATGTAGTCCATATACACCATGGAATACTATATAGCCATAAAATGAATGAAATAATGTCCTCCAAAGCAACATGGATGGAGCTGGAGGCCGTTATCCTGAGCAAATTAATGCAGAAACAGAATACCAAATATCACATGTTCTCACTTATAATTGGGTGCTAAATCTTAGATTCACATGGATATAAAAATAGTAACAAGAGGCATTGGGGACTCCAAGAGAAGAGGGAGGGAGGGGAGCTAAGACTGAAAAACTTCCTATTGGGTGCCATGTTCACTATCTGGGTTATGGGATCAGTACATGTCGACACTCCCCCATCATACAATATACACTTGTAACAAACCTGCACATGTATCCCCTCAATTAAAAATTATTTTTCTAAAAAAAGGAAAAGCGTTTCTCTGCCTGACTGTTGAGACACTTGTAGATGCCATGGTTGAGTGTTTATTCTGTTGTAATATTTTCGCTCTGTCTACTGCAATAGTCATTCTTTCCTATTACAATTATCCCTTCCTCCTTATTGCAATAATCTTTTCAAATCATGTTCTTAAATTCCAAACAATTTTTTGTAATTTGACAACTGTTAAAATATTCTCTGCCGCTGGAACACAGAGAACTTGTGCCACTTGCCCAGATGGATTTCAGAACTGCTATGAACCAATGACTGCTAAGTATTTCCTGCACCCCATACCATCCCCTTTTGGAAGGACAGTATTTATTGCATTTATAACCCTGTCTTGCCATTGTATGTTGGGTGTGGAGGGAAGGTAATATGTTTTAGTTCACAGACTTCCAGAGTTGAGCAATTGCAACCAAGGAGCTTCATTTGCATCTGGACCTGATTGATATGAGATTCTGGACTCAAACTTAAGCCCAATGCCTTCATGGAATAAGATTTCAGGGCTTTGGCTGGGGACGGGGTGGGGGTAGGAGGGTTACATGTATTCTGCATGCAAGTGAGACGTGAACCATAAAGTGTCAGATGGCAAACTATGGTAGGCTATTACACTGGTGGCCTCCTATCAACTGCACCCTTGTCTAGCCCCCTCCCACACTGACTCTGGGCTTGGTCTTGTGACTTGCTTTGGCTAATGGGCAATGTGTTTGTTTCTTAAGGCGACTGTAAAAAATGCCACAAACAATCTGGCTTAAAACAGAAATGTATTATCTCTTAGTTCTAGAGGCTAAGGTGTCAGCATGGTCGTGCTCCCTTTTAAGGCTCTAAGGGAGTGTTCTTTCTTGCCTATTGCCTATTCTTAGCTTCTGGTGACTCTTGGCAACCATTGATATTCATCGGTTTGTAGCTGCATCACTCTAATCTCTGTCTTCACATGGCCTTTTTTCTATGTCTCTGTGTCTGTCTCTCCTTATTAGGACTCCAGTCATTTGAGTAAGGCCCTACTCTAATCCAATATGGCCTCATATTAACTTGATTGCATCAGCAAATATACTGTTTCCCAATAAGGTCATATTCATATGTTCCAGATGAACATTAATTTTGGGGAAACGTTATTCAAACTGGTACAGGAGGGTAACAAGCATGATGCAAGTAGTGTCTTGCTCTCTGGAGCAAGAAGCATGTGAAAAAGCCCTGGAAGGTGAGATATCATGTAAAGAGAGGGGCCACTTGGCAGAAAAACTAGGGCACTTCAGCCAACAGTAAATAGCAAGACTACAGGCATGTGAAAAAAATCTTCTTTGAGCTTCCAAGCCTGGCCTAGCCACCAGCTAAAAACAGCTGAATGAGCAGAACTGCCCAGTCAACACATAGAATCATAAGAAATAGTAAATAGTTGTTGTTTTACACCACAGTTTTAATGTACCTTACACGGTAACAGATAACTGAAATTGTGGACAACTTCAATTACTGAATTAGCATAATTAATATTATTAAATGACCCAAAGGAACCTAAATTGATTGGAGACCTAATGACAGATGTTCAAGAAGCTATGGCCAAACACCAATTTGAGAGGTATTTAAATAGACAGAGGAGAACTGAACATGTATGGGGCTTTCTTGTGAATACTGTGTCCAAGGTAACCAAATGTGATAGACAAATTTCTCAGAATTACCCCCCGATGAATGAAAACTGTGAATATGATTTCACTATATGATTATGTTACCTCACATGCCAAAGTGCGGGTCTAATTTGATCACACAAATATTTCAAAAAAAAGAAAGCTTTCTTTGTATGGTGACAGAAAAGAAAGTTCAAAAAATTTGAAGCATGCAAAGATTTGATGCAGAAGGCTTCCAGGAGCAGAGAATTGGCCCCTGGCTGACAGCCAGCAAGGAAAAGGCAGCTTCAGACTACAATCACAAGGCACTAGATTCTACCAACAGTCCAAGCGAGCTTGGAAACAGATTCTTCTGCTTCCAGAGCCTCTGCATAACAGTCCATCTCAGTCAGCAGTGTGATTTCAGCCTTGCAGAGAACCCAGTTGAGCCTGCTTTGACTTCCCATTAAATAAATGTGAGATAATAAATGGATGTTGCATTAAGCCAGTAAGTATGTGGTAATTTGTCATACAGTAATAAAAAATAATACACCAACTCACTTCAATTGATGGGGAAAATGTTACTTTACAAGACACATCCAACTAATATTGGAAAGTCACCATATACAATCCCTAATGAGACTATTAATTATGCAAGGGTTTTCAACTGCTATTAAAACCATCACGTGAATGAGTGTTAGGAGATTAGACATTTGTGTGGTGTCAGGTAACACCATACAGATAATTTTCTGGCCACAAATGGAGAAACAATGGAGGAACCAGGCTTTTAATCACACAGCCAATCTCAGGATGACTAATAGAGGAACAGTGAGGTGTCATGTCTCCCAATGTAACATAATACAAAATAAATAGCATCACCTATATTCTCACATTGCTAAAAGTTTTCAATTTGATTTTCATTATAAATGATAGAGCAACAAATTAAACCACAAGAAGATAACAAATTTAGAAATTGTGTCATTCAACAGAACAAATGACATGTGCTTTCCAGCCAGTCAAAATTTTCTCACAAAAGCAACTGCTAAAATTGAAATAAACAAACAAAACAAAACTTAAAGTTATACAACTTGTGATCTTAAATTAGATGTTTGTCCACACTGATCTATTACCCAAAAAAAAGTGTTTGCAATAACTAAGGTAGAATATTATTTAATCCTCACTTTACAAATTCTAAGAACCCAGCCACCTAAATCTTTGGAGCAGTGCATGAAGAGTAGACGCTGTTAGTTTTGTGCCTCTCCACATCGTGTAGGTCCAGCTCCAGGCCAAAATCCAGGTGATCCTTTAGGCCCACCCATAGGCAGTAACAAGGCTTTTTTGGCAGGACTTATGGGGAAAAAAAAGTTGTCCTCCCCACAGCAGACAAGGTACATTGTCTGGAGGGAGTTATAGTCAAGGACTCAGGCCTCCAAGCTGACCACACTGTTAAGCGTATCTGCAATCCTGGCCCAGATGACATCATTAGGAAGCCTTCTTATCAACGGGTTCTTGGATGAGATTTTTACTGAGACCACCTTATCAGGGACATTTGAAATCATTTTTTTCCACTCCGACTCAGTCTTCAGTACTTTTCTACCACTAGCCTTTTCCTCCTACCTCCCCTCAGCCAACTGGGTTCATAAAATGGCAGGAGCCTTTTGTTAAGGGCTCCCTTGGCAGTGAGATGTTTCCTCTTCTGTGCGCTAAATACATCTGACCTTCACTCAGTTCTATTCCATGAAAAAAAAAATAGAATGCCAAGAAACTGGCATGTTAGAGATTGAATTTTTTCCTTCTAAAACTCATGTGTTGAAGTCCTAACCCCTGGTACCTGAGAATGGTGACCTTACTTGTAGCTATTGTTTTTAACAGGTAATCAAATTAGAATGAGATCATTAGAGTGTGTCCTCATCCAACATGACTGATGCCCTTATTAAAAAGCGAAACTTAAATACACAAACAGGGAGAATGTCATGTGAAGATAAAAGCAGAAATCAGGATGATATACTTACAAGTCAGAGAAAGCCTAAGATTGCTGGAAAACCATGAAAAGAAAAAAGAGGCATAGAAGACGCCCTCATCCTGCTACCCTCAGAAGGAATCAACTCTGTCAACACCTTGATCTTGAACTTCTGGCCTAAAAAATCTTTCAGATAAAAAATTTCCATTGTTCAGGCCACCCAGTTTTTGGTACTGCATTACAGCCTCCTTAGGAAACTTATACATGTCCTCTGGGGCTACTGTTTATGCTATCACAGCAGGTGAATCAAGGCTTAATTGTTATTTTCACTTTGGCTTGTTTTAATTGACCACCTTGATACCTGGCAGCTTAGCTCTCTCTAGCTCAGCTCTTGACAATCTATTGCCTATCAGACTATAGAGTCCTATTATTCCAAAATCTTTGCATCCACCAGTAAATGATATCCACAGTGCAAAGAGCAAGCAGAGTGTCTAAAGTCAGAGAACAGGCTTTCTCTGAGCTACATAACATAGGTTATGTAGTTTTATTTTGGCCTTCCAGTTTATGAAAGTTTGTACGCTTGTCAGAATTTTGTCAAACACTTCTTTTCCTAACATATCATTTGCTAAGGAGGCTGTGACAGGATGGGGTGGGGGATATAGTAAGGGAAATATATAACTCACACTCTCTAACTGTCAGGGGCTACCTGAATATTTACTGAAAGAAATTATCAATTGCTTAATTGTCAAGTCAGCTTAAGTCACTTGATAAACTTGCATTTAAACACTTTTACTTGTAGGATTTATTTCTCTGCAAATATCTTGCCTTCAAACTTAATGATCCTTGAGTTTTAATTGGAATAACTTGTTATTTCTTTAGAACTATGTCTCTGAAACCTCTTTCCACCTTGTGTGTTATCTCCTAGAGGGTAACACTCCCATCTCTGATAAACACTGTATTTATAAGACTGCTGTAGCAGACTTTACCAACACAATCTTGCTCTTTTTCTGGGATTTACTTACAAACAAGGAACCCCAACAATGTTTCACTAATACTTTCATAGGAAGAAGCAAAAGACCTAGATTTTCTTTCTTGGTTTACGACTGAACTACACTGTGGCTTTGTGCCATCTAATTACACATTCCTCATGTTAAAGATAAATTACACTTAATTTTTGTTAGCTGATTTTTCTTTTCAAATTGTGTTAGTTGGCTATAAGCCTACTTAGAACTCAGGGAAGTAAACAGGACTGGTACAATGTTTTGATTTTATAGATGAGACCACTAAGACACAGGTTAGAAAACCTGCCTCAAACCACAAAACTGTGGTAGATCTAGGATCCAAACCCAGTCCTTGAGTATATGAAAATATACTCTCAGGTTTCTCCCAGCTCCATAATTCTATGATTCAGTAAATAAGCGTTTATTAAACCAAAAATACTTAGGTTACAATAATCTGCCACGCTTGGATCTCTCGTGAAATTGGAATAAAAATTATATAAGGACAAGTCATGTGTAATAGCCAACAAGAAGAAGACAATGTTTATAAGACATATCACTTTTTCTAATGCGGTAATATTTTGTATTTATACACACCAGGATATGAAATGTCAGAAAAAAGACAGTAATTAAAGATAAACAAATAGAAATGGTCTCTCCCTCTACTTTTAGTTTTCCCCCTTTTAAAAGTGACTTCAAATCAAGTACTAATACAATAAATATGATTATAATATTACTGTATACCAAAACAAATTTCCAAACTCCTACTGACATTACACTGATATCAAGCAATTTTAAATACAAGCTCATAGCACACACAGGAGAACTGACAATCTCTTAAGTTATTTCCAACAAAATTTGACCAATAGACAGATATATTCCCCAGCATGCCAAAAATCAAAGCAATATAGCATGATGATTAAATTCTAGTCACTACTAGGAGCACTTAATATTAATGGTAAAACAACTCCTATTAAATCATGTAGCTATCTGCTATAAAAATTAACCTGTAAATTTTAGATAATCATTTGTAGCCAAGCCTAAATGGTAAATCACATTATAACACCCAATTCCTATGTATACCACCTGAAAGTTTTAGAAAGAGCATCAATACAAATAAATCGCTGTGCTGTTTTGTTTTTTTCTTTTCCTTTTATTAAGGCTGAACTTTCGGTGTGATATCTAAAAAAATACTGTGAAGGTTAATATTAAGAAACTTTTCCCCTAAGTTTCTTTTAAGAGTTTTGCAGTTTTAGATTTTTACATTTAGTTTGTTAATGCATTTTGGGTTGATTTTTGTGTATGATGTAAGATAAGAATTTATTTTCATTCTTCGGCATGTAGATAGACAATTTTCCCAACAGGATTTATTGAAGAGACTCTCCTTTTTCTGTTGTGTCATCTTGGTGGGCTTGTCAAAGATTAGTTGACAGTATATGCTGGGGTTTATTTCTGGGCTCTGTTTTCTGTTCCATTGGTCTATGTTCCTATTTTTATGACACTATTATACTATTTTGATTACTGTAGCTTTGTAATATAACTTGAAATCAGGAAATGTAATGCTTCCAACTTTGTTTTTCTTTCTTAATATTGTTTTGGCTATTTGGTGTCCTTTGTGTTTCCATATGAATATTACATTTTTTTTCTATTTCTGTGAAAAATGTCACTGCAATTTTGGTAGGGATTGCTTTGAATCTGTACATCTCTGGGTAAGTGGAACTACATCAGACTTAAAGGTTTCTGCACAGAAAATAAAACAAACAACAAAACAAGAAAAGCAGACTACTATTGGAAGAAAATACTTGCAAGCCGTATGTCTGATATAAGGTTAATATCTAAAATATATAATGAACTCATACAACTGAATAGCAAAAAAGCAAATACCCCAATTAAAAGTGGGCAAAGGACCTAAGTAGACATTTTTCCAAAGAAGACATGGAAATGGCCAACAGGCTTATGAAAAAGTGCTCAGCATCACTGATCATCAAGGAAATGTAAATTAAAACCACAATGAGATTTCACCCCACACTTGTTAGAATGACTACTATAAAAAGGACAAAAGACAACACTTGTTGACAAAGATATGGAGAAAGGGGAATACTTGTACAGTGTTGGTGGGAATTTAAACTGGTACACCTATATGGAAAAGAGAATCCCCCAAAAAGTAAAAATAGATCTACTATATGACCCATCAGTCTGTTTTCTGGGCATACACTCAAAATAAATGAAATCAGCACCTTGTAGAGATATCCACATGCTCATGTTCATTGCTGCATGATTCATGATCGCAAAGATACAAAAACAACCTAACTGTCGGTTGACAGATGAATGGATAAAGAAATTGTGGTATATGATGGAATATTATTCACACCTAAAAAAGAAGATCCTGTCATTTGTGACAGTATGAATGAATCTGGAGGACATTAGGCTAAGTGAAACAAACCAGACACAGAAAGGCAGATAGCACATGATCACACTTATATACAGAATCTTTCTTTTAAAAGTTAAATAAATAGAAACAGAAAGTAGAATATGATTACCAGGGTCAAGGAGGAAGAAGAGATTGAGATAATTAGGTAAAGGGGTAAAAATTTGCCTTTAGGTAGGACAAATAAGTCAAGGGATGTAATGTATAGAATGAGGACTATGGTTAATAATATTGTATACTGAAAATTCCCTAAGAGATTAGATTTTAGATGCTCTTGCCACACAAAAAAAGGTAATTATGGTAATTACAGATATATTAATTTGTTTGACTGTAGTAATCATTTCAATGTGTATATCTACATCAAAACGTCATGTTGCACACCTTATGCATGTACAATAAAAATACATTTTTGAAAAAATCATAAATTATTTATATTTGTCAGTGTTGAGGAGTCTAGCTCTAGGCCAAAATCTTCATGTGATCTTTCAAGCCCAGCCACAAGCAATGACCAGCCTTTCCCTGGCAGGCCTCATGAGGTAAAGCTATCGTCCCCACACCAGACTTGGGGCACAGATGTTACATTGCAAAGACTATAGTCTGAATGTTTCTGTCCCCGTAAAACTCATATGCTGAAACTCTAGCCCCCTAAGTGATAGTTTTGAGAGGTGGGATTTTTGAGAGGTGGTTAGGTCATGCAGGTGGAGCCCTAATTATTGGGATTATGACCCTTATAAAAAGAGGCCCCAGAGTGATCCCTCATCCCTCCCACAATGTGAGGACAAAGCAAAATGGTACCACTATGATTTACAAATTGTGGCATCACTAGACACTATCTACCTTCATCTTGGAGTTTCCAGCCTCCAGAATTGTGACAAATACATTTCTGTTTCTTATAAGTCACTCAGTCGATGGTACTTTGTTATAGTAGCCACAACAGAATAAAACAGCAACTTTTTGGGGGGAGTTGCAGTCAGGAACTCAGCCTCTCACTGGTACAGCCATCCTCACACATGTATCTGCATTTCCAGCCCCGCAGCTTTCATTCAGATGTCCTCATATGAGGGGCTTCAGCTAAGGAACTCCCCAGGTGCCTCCAATGAGACATCCTTGTTGAGGAGCCTTGACTGAGGCACTGTATTAGTCCATTTTCACACTGCTATGAAGAAATACCTGAGACTGGGTAATTTATAAAAGAAAG
>NW_012121944.1:210991-212795 GCF_000951035.1 Colobus angolensis palliatus
ATGCACATACAATAAAAATACATTTTTGAAAAAATAATAAATTATTTATATTTGTCAGTGTTGAGGAGTCTAGCTCTAGGCCAAAATCTTCATGTGATCTTTCAAGCCCAACCACAAGCAATGACCAGCCTTTCCCTGGCAGGCCTCATGAGGTAAAGCTATCGTCCCCACACCAGACTTGGGGCACAGACGTTACACTGCAAAGACTATAGTCTGAATGTTTCTGTCCCCCTAAAACTCATATGTTGAAACTCTAGCCCCCTAAGTGATAGTTTTGAGAGGTGGGATTTTTGAGAGGTGGTTAGGTCATGCAGGTGGAGCCCTAATTATTGAGATTATGACCCTTATAAAAAGAGGCCCCAGAGTGATCCCTCATCCCTCCCAAAATGTGAGGACAAAGCAAAATGGTACCACTATGATTTACAAATTGTGGCATCACTAGACACTATCTACCTTCATCTTGGAGTTTCCGGCCTCCAGAATTTTGACAAATACATTTCTGTTTCTTATAAGTCACTCAGTTGATGGTACTTTGTTATAGTAGCCACAACAGAATAAAACAGCAACTTTTTGGAGGGAGTTGCAGTCAGGAACTCAGCCTCTCACTGGTACAGCCATCCTCACACACGTATCTGCATTTCCAGCCCCGGAGCTTTCATTCAGATGTCCTCGTATGAGGGGCTTCCGCTAAGGAACTCCCCAGGTGCCTCCAATGAGACATCCTTGTTGAGGAGCCTTAACTGAGGCACTGTATTAGTCCATTTTCATACTGCTATGAAGAAATACCTGAGACTGGGTAATTTATAAAAGAAAGAGGTTTAATTGACTCACAGTTCCGCATGGCTAGTGAGGCCTAAGAAAATTTACAATCATGGCAGAAGGCACCACTTAACAGGGTGGCAGGAGAAAACAAATGCGTGCCTGCAAGGGAAATACCAGATGCTTATAAAACCATCAGATCTCGTGAGAACTCACTCACAATCATGAGAACAGCATGGGAGAAACCTCCCCCATAATCCAATTACCTCCACCTGGTCCCACCCTTGACATGTGGGAATGATTACAATTCAAGGTGAGATTTGGGTGGAGACAGAACCAAACCATATCAGGCACTTTGTCCCCATTCTGGATCCGTACTCTCCCATTCCTATCCTACACTCTCTCGTTGCCCCCAGCAACCTTCAGAAAAAAAAAAAAAAAAAAAGCTCTGTGTTCAGGGCTCCTGAGGAATGAGTGATTACCCCTTCTTCCACTGCATGTCATCTAATCCTCATCCAGTGCCATTCTGTGGGTGAAAATGAAATACTGGGGAGCTGACACCTGTTTCTTTTGTCTTTTTCCTGTACTGTCCTAATACATGAATAAAGGATTGATTCTGCTATTTTCAGTTTTGTTCCTTGTCCTAGTTTACCATTGACTACCTTGACACCAGGCAGGTTGATAAATAGGTACAGCAAACATGGTCAATTGAGCACAATGCTGTTCTGAAATACAAAATATGTCTGAGGGCTCCATGGGGCAATCTTGGTAAGTGCTAAAGAAATATCTCCAAGAGCTGGAGGCACTTGACCAGTGGGTCTCGAGGAGTTTGATGGATTGTTTACAGAAACTTTTTAGTTCTGAGAGGGAACATTGGTCCTTCTCTTTTGCTTCTGACTACCTGGATGAGCTCACCCAGTGCATGGGTCAAATCAGCAATATAAAAAAGGGTCCCTAAAGAAGCTAGGGAAGTAGTTTCTTAGCAACTGCTCATTGTCCTCTGGCAATAGGACCAGAGATGGCCAGAGGCCACTTGAGCTGAGTT
>NW_012121944.1:213595-230244 GCF_000951035.1 Colobus angolensis palliatus
GCTCTCCTCTCCCCTATCCCAGAAGAAAACTGATTGCTTGATGTTGGACCATGGCAGGGGAGCATAAGGGTACCTCCATTAGGGTCCCAACAATGACAGCCTCTGTGACTGATACAAGTGCTATCACCTTGACCCTTCCACTAAGTCTGAAGATAAAGAGATTTGCCAACCTTTACCCAGATCACTCAATAGGGTAAGATTTCTCTGTCCCTGGGGAGAGGATGGGACAAATGCCCTATATCAAAATCAGGATAATGGGGAGGGAGGGTAAAGTTGTACCTCTTGAGTCTTTTGGATACCTATGCACAGGTAACTATGATTCCTGCAACCCCTGGCATAATGATAAAATGGAAACAACTGATGCTCTCTGATTGAGGCTCTAAGGTTACCACTACTGGGATCCTTGACAATGCCCAGGTGGGAGAGTGTCTTCTGGCCCCATAAATCTCCATTGTTATGGCCCCAACTATTAAGAGCATTGTTAGTATAAATAAATTGTGTATGTGCAATTCCATTACCCTTTGCCCCAACACCTTGACTCAATTTCCAGCAGTTAGGTCCATTTAGTGGGGCATGTAGAGGACCGTGAACTCTCTCAATTACTAATGCCTAGTACTGTTATGTCCCCAAAACTGACTGGCTAAGGGAGAAAAAATTAACCACCCTCATTGTTAAGGAAGTCAAAGTTCTCTGTGAGACTATTTCTCTTTTCAATAGTCGTATATGGCCTTCTCTACAGAAATGTCTATTTGTGTCCTTTCCCCACTTTGTAATGGGATGATTTGTCCTTTGTTCATTTTTTAATTGGGCTGTTTTTGTTGTTGCTGTTGAGTTTTAGGAGTTATTTATACATTCTCCATATTATCTTCTTATCAGATACATGGTGTGCAAATATTTTCTCTCATTCCATAGGCTGCCTTTTTGTTCTGTTCATTGTTTTGTTTGGAACATTTTTAAGTTTTATGTAGTCTCATTTCTCCATTTTTGCTTGTATTGACTGTGCTTTTGTTAATATATCCCCAGATTTTTTTTTTTTTTTTTGAGAGTTTCTGGTACAACAACTCGGATTGAGATTGAACTCACCTACAGAACCTGCTACTCCTGCCCAGATAAGAGTGCTTTATGAGTTCTTCTAACTCCTCTCCTGTTCATCAATCTGGAGATTCTTCCGTGAGTACAACTCTAGAACCAGTGCTACAGATGTCTTATGTGTTGAAGCAAAGTAAGAAGTACTTTTATTATTTGGGCAAATAGACTTTTATTTGGCCCTTCTGGGATGTGTCTTCTGTTCTTCCTTAGCTCCACTGTTAAGCATTGTATGAAGAAATCTCCTTGGCTCCTCAGGCAAGGACTGAATAAAGAAATAATCAAATGGGACTCCTCAGATCCTCTAAGGTCTCTCCTTAGGGTAGTTGGCTGCTAAATCTACAGGTAATTCTCACTCTACTGAGTGCTCTCCCTCCTCTTTTCCCAGTGACTATATGCACTGCTAATATAGCAGCAATTTGATCCCGTATCTACAAAAATTATATGATTTCATTAAGTGTAGTTTGGAACTACAATGGCTTCTCTAAGGTTTATCTCTGGGGGCCCTTGAATCCTGTGCACCCAAAATTCCCTGTAAACAATGATTGGCTTCTTCCTTTTGGTGAGGAAACTGAAAACTAACATTCTCAGTTTAAATTTAATCGAGCCATTCAGCAATCTTAGCCTTCTACCTTATCTGAGGCTATTTAATCTCTCAAAGATTATCTGTTCTTCTCAAATGTCATTCCGTTACTTACTCCAATGTCAGCATCACTTCCATTTTCTTCTCTTTCCTCTCATTATTCCTCAAATTCTCCAAGACTATTCTGTTATCTTTGCCCCCAACTCTAAATTCCACTCAACCCAAACCTAACCTCACTGTGCCAGTCCTCCAGTTCCTTAGAGGTACTCACGACCTTGGTCTTATGTCTCTGGTCGTCAGCATACAAAGACAGGAAGCTGTAGGACTTTAATTGCCACCTCCCTTCGATGAGATTTTATTCCCATGGCCTTTTTACCAATAATCAACTGGATAAATATTCAAGAATGCAGACAGCAAGTAGATGAATCTTTTTCTAATGATAAGCATCACTTAGGAAACATCTGGAATGATTATTCAGGTTCTAACCCTAGATAAGCAGTATAGAACCTGCTTTATTTATGAGTTTTGTTAATGGACTCTATGTTAAACTCAGAGAAACTATTTCAAAAACGTCATACTGATGTTAATGTCAACTCTCATCATGAACATTTGCTCCAAGAACTACTGTGGGAATATACCAGGAGCCGAGAGAATCCACAGACCCTTTGAAGGAAACAGATCACTCCTGCAGGACCTGAGAGACAGTCCAAATACTGTGCTGGTATCCATAGCTGAAAAGTTCAAAGATGGTTCACATCACAGAATCTGTGTGGACACTCCCCAGTACCAGCACAGAGCCTGGTAGCCCTGTTGGGTGGCTAGATTCAGAAGAGAAATACCAATCACTACCGTATGGCTCTCGGGAATCCACATCGCTGGGAAAAGGGAGAGAGTATTACATCAAGGGAGCACCCCATATGACAAAACAATCTGAACAGCAGCGTTGAGCCTCAGATCTTCCCTCTCACATAGCCTACCCAAATGAGAAGGAAGCAGAAAAGCAATTCTGGTAACATAACAAAGCAAGGTTCTTTAACACCTCCAAAATATCACACTAGCTCACCAGCAATGGATCCAAACCAAAAAGAAATCCCAGAATTTCCAGAAAAGAAATCAGAATGCCGATTATTAAACTAATCAAGGAGGCACCAGAGAAGGTGAAGTCCTGCTTAAGGAAATAAGATAAAAGACACAAGATGTGAAGGGATAAATCTTCAGTGAATAGATAGCATAAATAAAAGCAATCACAACTTCACAAAATAAAGGACACACTTAGAGAAATGCAAAATATACTGGAAAACCCCAGCAATAGAATCCAACAAGAAGAAGAAAGAACTTCAGAGTTCAAAGACAAGGTTTTTGAAATAATTCAATCCAACAAAGAGAAAGATAAAGAGAATGAACAAACCCTCCAAGAAGTTTGGGATTATGTTAAATGACCAAATCTAAGAATAATTGGCATTCCTGAGGAAGAAGAGAAATGCCAAAGTTTGGAAAATATATTTCTGGGAATAATCGAGGAAAACTTTCCTGGCCTTGCCAGAAATCGAGACATCCAAATACAAGAAGCTCAAAGAACACCTGGAAAATTCATCATAAAAAGACCATCAACTAAGCAGGCAGCATCAGATTATCTAAAGTTAAGATGAAAAAAAAATCTTAAGAACTGTGAGGCAGAAACACCAGGTAAACCTATCAGATGAACAACAGATTTCTCAGCAGAAACCCTATCAGCTAGAAGGGATTGGGGCCCTATCTTCAGCCTCATTAAACAAAACAATAATCAGCCAAGAATTTCATATTCAGCAATACCAAGCTTCACAAATATAGGAAAGATACAGTCTTTTTCAGATGAACAAATGTTGAGATAATTCAACATTACCAAGCCAGCACTATAATAACTGCTAAAATGAGCTATAAATCTTGAAACAAATCCTAGAAACAAATCAAAACAGAACTCCTTTAAAGGATGAATCTCACATAAACTATAAAACAAAAATACAATAAATACATAAATAAATAAACAAGGTATTCTAGCAACAAATAGTATGATGAACAGAATAGTACCTCACATCTCAATACTAACATTGACTATAAATGGCCTAAATGCTCCACTTAAAAAATACAGAAGTGCAGAATGGATAAGAATTTACCAACCAAGAATTTGCATGCAAATGGACACCAAGAGCCAGCAGGAGTAGCTATTTTTATACCAGATAAAACAAACTTTAAAGTAACAGCAGTTAAAAAAGACAAAAAAAATTATATAATGATAAAAGGCCTTGTCCAACAGGAAAATAACACAATCCTAAATATATATGAACCTAACACTGGAGCTCCCAAATTTACCAAAGAAAATAAATAAATAAATAAAAAATTACTGCTACACCTAAGAAATGAGATAGATAGCAACACAATAATAGTGGGGGACTTCAATACTCCACTGTCAGCACTAGACAGGTCATCAAAACAGAAAGTCAACAAAGAAGCAATGAATTTAAACTATACCCTGGAACGAACGGACTTAACAGATATTTACAGAACATTCTATGCAACAACAGCAGAATATACATTCAATTCATCAGCCTTAAATGCCTATATCAAAAAATCTTAAAGGGCACAAATAGACAATCTAAGGTCACACCTCAAGGAACTAGAGAAAAAAGAACAAACCAAGCCTAAACCCTACAGAAGAAAAGAAATAACCAAGATCAGAGCAGAACTAAATGAAATTGAAACAAACAAACACACAAACAAAAATACTAAATATAAATGAAACAAAATGCTGCTTCTTTGAAAAGGTAAATAAAATTGACAGACAATTAGCAAGATTAACCAAGAAAAGAAGAGAGAAGATCCACAATAAGCTCGATTAGAAACAAAATAGGAGATATTACAAAGAACACCATAGAAGTATAAAAAATCATTCAAGGCTACTATGAACACCTTTATGCACATAAACTAGAAAGCCTAGGGGAGATGAATCAATTCCTGAAAATATATAATCTTCCTAGCCTAAATCAGGAAAAATATAGAAACCCTGAACAGACAAATAACAAGCAGCAAGACTGAAATGGTTATTTAAAAATTAGCAACCAAAAAAAAGTCCAGGACTAGATGAATTCACATCTGAATTCTATCAGACATTCATCGAAGAATTGGTACTAATCCTATTGACACTATTCCATAAGACAGAGAAAGAGGGCCTCCTCCCTAAATCATTGTATGAAGCCAGTATCACCCTAACACAAAAACCATGGAAAGGACATAACAAAAAAGAAAACTACAGACCAATATCTCTGATGAACATAGATGCAAAAATCTTTAACAAAATACTGGGTAACCAAATCCAACAGTGTATCAAAGAAATAATAATAATCCACCACGGTCAAGTGGGTTTCATACCAGGGATGCAGGGATGGTTTAACATACACAAGTCAGTAAATGTGATACACCATATAAACAGAATTAAAAACAAAAATCACACAATCATCTCATAGACACAGAAAAACACATTTGACAAAAGCAAGCATCACTTTATGATTGAAACCCTCTGTAAAATCAGCATACAAAGGACATACCTCAATGTAATAAAAGCCATCTATGATAAACCCACACTCAACATAATACTGAATGGGGAAAAGTTGAAAGCTCTCCATCTGAGAATCGGAACAAGGCAAGGATGCCTACTCTCACCACTCCTCTTCAATATAATACTGGAAGTCCTAGCCAGAGCAATCAGACAAGAGAAAGAAATAAAGGGCATCCAAATTGGTAACAAGGAAATTGGTAACAAGGAAATCAAACTGTTGTTGTTTTCTGAAGACATGATCATATAGCTAGAAAACCCTAAAGACTCCTCCAAAAAGCTCTTTGAACTGATAAATGAATTCAACAAAGTTCAGGATACAAAATTAGTGTACACAAATCAGTAGCTCTGCTATACACCAACAGTGGCCAAGTTGAGAATCAAATCAACAACTCAACTCCTTTCACAATAGCTGCAAAAAATAAATAAATAAATAAAATACTTAGGAATATATGTAACCAAGGAAGTAAAAGACTTCTAAAAGGAAAACTACAAAACACTGCCGAAAGAAATCACAGATGACACAAACAAATGAAAGCAAATCCCATGCTCATGAATTGGTAGAATCAATGTTGTGAAAATGACCATACTGCCAAAAACAATCTACAAATTCAATGCAATTCTCATCAAAATACCACCATCATTCTTCACCGAACTAGAAAAAACAATCCTATAATTCATATGGAACCAAAAAAGAACCCGCATAGCCAAAGCAAGACTAAGTAAGAAGAACAAACCTGGAGACATCACATTACCTGACCTCAAATTATACTATAAGGCCATATTCATGAAAACAGCATAGTATTGGTATAAAAATAGGCACATAGACCAATGGAACAGAATAGAGAACCCAGAAATAAGCCCAAATACTTACAGCCAGTGATCTATGACAGTCAAAGTAAACAAAAATATAAAGTGGAGAAAGGACACCCTATTCAACAAATAGTGCTGGGGTAACTGGCAAGCCACATGTAGGAGAATGAAACTGGATCCTCATCTCTCACCTTATACAAAAATCAACTCAAGATGGATCAAGAACCTAAATCTAAGACCTGAAACTATAAAAATTCTAGAAGATAACATCGGAAAAAACCCTTCTAGACATCAGCTTAGGCAAAGACTTCATGACCAAGAACCCAAAACCAAATGCAACAAAATGAAGATAAATAGGTGAGACTTAATTAAAGAGTTTCTGCACAACAAAAGAAACAGTCATCAGAGTAAACAGACAACCCACAGAGTGGTTCACAATCTACACATCCAACAAATGAATAATATCCAGAATCTACAAGGAACTCAAATTAGCAAGAAAGAAACAAACGATACCATCAAAAAGTGGACTAAGGACATAAATAGACAATTCTCAAAAGAAGATATACAAATGGCCAACAAAAAATGTTTTTAAAATGCTCAACATCACTAATGATCAGAGAAATGCAAATCAAAACCACAACGTAATACCGCCTTACTCCTGCAAGAATGGCCATAAGCAAAAAAATGCAAAAAATAATAGATGTTGGCATGGATGCGGTGATCAGGGAACACTTCTACACTGCTGGTGGGAATGTAAACTAGTGAAACCACTATGGAAAACAGTGTGGAGATTCCTTAAAGAACTAATACTAGAACTACCATTGGATCCAGCAATCCCACTACTGGCTATGTACCCCGAGGTAAAGAAGTCCTTATATAAAAATGATACTTGCACATGCATGTTACTACAGCACAATTTGCAATTGCTAAAATATGGAACCAGCCTAAATGCCCATCAATTGATGAGTAAAGAAACTGTGATTGTATACATATATATAGCATATATATATAATATACATATATAGCATATATATATCATATACATATGTATCTACATGATGGAATACTACTCAGCACATAAATGAAATGAATTAATGGCATTGGCAGCAACCTGGATGGAATTGGAGATGATTATTCTAAGCAAAGTAACTAAGGAATGGAAAAGCAAACATCGTATGTTCTCACTCATAAGTGGGAGCTAAGCTATGGGGATGCAAAGCATAAGAATGATACAATAAATTTTGGGGACTCAGGAGAAAGGGTGGGAGGGGGTTGAGGGATAAAATACCACAATTTGGGTTCAGTGTATACTGCTTGGGTGATGGGTGCACCAAAATCTCACATATCACTACTAAAGAACTTACTCATGTAAGCAAACACCACCTGTTCCCCAAAAACCTATGGAACTAAACAATTTTTAAAAAAGAAGTTACAATGACGTGGTATTTGTGAAGCAGCATGCTCCAGAATTTTGTATTTATTCCAGGGATGAATAAATACAAAAATCTCATATATATATTTGAATTTAATACAGAAAGTCAATGAAGTGTTTGAATTCAGTGCAGAAATACATGCAATAAATGGCACTGGGAATTTTTTTTAAGATAAGATTACACTAATTGTCAAAATTACCCTCTGCCTGAGATCCATGCTTTTAACACAATAACATGAAGATGCACAGGCTGGCGTCTACACAAAATAAAGTATTGACCCTCTAACTAAAACAACTCCAGGGAAATTATCCCAAGGCCGTCAAGCCACCTTTAACTTCCCTAAATTCTCCCATAGACTCATACATCTATAAATGTTACAAGGAAAAGGGACATTGAGATAAAGATTGTCCAAAAAATAGTAATTCGAAAAACTGCAGCCTTAATGATTCCTCTAATTTGGTTATCTATTAACCTTCAATGGACCCTTGGGTTGCTCCCACACTTGATCTATTCTGAATAGTGCTGCTGTAAACATGGGTGTACAAATATCTCTTTAAGATGTTTGCTTTCAATTCTTTTGAAAATATGCACAGAAGTGAAATTGCTAGATCATATGATCATTCTTATTCTATAATTTATAGATAGCCAATATCTATTAGAAACACTGTCTCAAAAGGAACATAAGATTTTCAGAAACAAAATACAATTTTGTTAACCTCAGGTTCATTGTCAAAGATATAACATCTCCCTTGAGGGAAAATCTTTGCCCCAGAGTGCACCAAAAGCTTCTTCAATTAACCTTTATCTGTAAAGAACTGACAACTCAGGGGCTTTCCAGGATGGGTTGGCCATTATGAGATGTGGATTATTAATTTTTCTGCTATAACATCCCCTTCATATAGTATGACTAAGGAAACAGTGTTAAATCCCTACCATGGGACTTATCCTCTACAATAGCATCTGAATTTTCAGAAATTACCCTTTCCTCTGTCCCCACCTTGGAGATTTAATATTGTTTATTGCCATTCTTGCCATTCATTTCTGATAGAGAAGGATATGCCTTAGGCATCCTATCTCAGAAGCACAACAGGAACCAGAGACCTATTGAATATTTTAGCCTCCCAGCAGGCCTTTTAGCTCAAACCTTCATGCCCTACTTATTAGCAGTCATAGCAGCACCAAAGTTGGTTCAAACAAGGACTGATCTTGTGCTGGATCATACTTTGAATATTTATGTATCTCATGCAGTCCAAAACCCTCTCCTGATTGAAGAAAAAACATTTTTAAACCTCTCACCTTATATTATATGAGATCCTTTTGCTTTGTCCTTTTCATATTACTGTCTACTGCTACCAGAGTCTAAATCCCTTGACTGTATTGCAGCTGCTCAAACTTTAGCTTTTCCTTGTTCTGATCTTGCTGAATTTTCTATTCTACATCCAGATTTCACCCACTTTGTTGACGGTTCACGCATCTGCTACTCAGAAAGAGGTTTCCAGGTGAGGCATGTCATTACAGATTTTCACAATCCTGTAGAATATGAGCCTCTACTGATGTAAACTCAGCTCAGATAGTGGATCTCAAACCTTCTCAAGAGCTTGCACTTTAGCTCAGGATAGAAGAGTTATCACCTATGTAGGTTGTGCATGTGCTTTTGGAGTAGTATATGAATTTGGTATGTTATGGAAAGCCAAAGGGTTTATGACTGCACCGGAAACACCAATTAAAAATGAGAAGCAGGCAGCTGACCTCCTAGAGGCTTTATTACCACAAGGGGTGACCTTATTCAAAACTGAAGCTCACATGTGCAATAAAACATCTGAGGCAAGGGGAAACTCATTAGTTTATAAATATGCTAAGCTAGCAGTTTATAAATCTGTCCCAATCCCACCACCATCAGACAAGATATTAAAATCTATTCTGATTACCACCTCATCCTCGAATGAAGGAAGTGAGAAATGTCTGTTTTATCCACCCTGATAAGCTTTGGAGATATCTAGACATCCACTTGGTCTCTCCTCAGTTCCTTGCCTGAAATGTATTCTATGACCTTTGCAAGATTACACATCATGAGCAAGAATAACAAAATCAACTTCTATGCTGATCTTGGAGGTGAAATTACACTCCTTACCTCAAACAAATGGTATTCTCTTGCCACATCTTCCAAAACCATAATCCTGGCAAAACTGTAAGGGTAGAACAACATAGAAAGCCATTTCCAGTGACTTTCTTCATTGGCAATTAGATTTTGTTCGACTCCCTACATCTCATGGCTCAAGTATATGCCCTTACCATTATTCACATGTTTTCTCATTGGCTAGAAGCTCTCCCATGAAAAAAAAAAAAAAAAAAAAAAAATTTCACTACCACTACTGTTGTTATACTTCCCCTTAGAATACATTGTCCACTTCACTGGTAAAGTCCTCTAAGAAATCCAATAAGATATTTATTTGTCCTACAAATTACAATATCTTTACTGTCTCCATCATCTGGAGTGATTGAAGTAGTAATCCCATATTTAAATTAAAACTTGCACAACTCTCAGAGGAGGATATCACACAAAATGGTGAAACAGGAACCCCTAGAAGTCAATCCCTCCACTGAAACAACCCTTAAACTGAAAAAACAAACAATCCCAAAACCAAAACTATTAGAAGCATCTATTCTGGAATTCTGAGACCTAATTGGAAACATAGCAGGAAGGGAGGTGCTTGATGAAGGGAAAGGATGCTGACCATGTGTAAGGGGGCAGCCTGCACAAAACAGCTACCATTCCCCATTCCTTACCCTCACCTTAGCTGTGGGAATAAGCATTTCACATTTTTGGAGTACCTGATTTGTGCCACAGTGCCAGTAAGAACACTGTTCCAAAAACATTTGGGGCTGTGTATTTTTATAGATCTGTTGGTGCCCTGAGAAAACTTCATTTTGGCCCTTGAGCTGTAGAGGCTTCCCAAAGACATTGACAATGCCATGTTCCAAAGCCACTGAATTCTACACTTTAAAATATTTTAAATGGAAAATGTGTGCACTTTGCCACAAAAAAAGTGGTGTTCTCAGTGCTGTCTTACAGCCATGTCATAATGTACTTTGATTTTTATTTGAAAAATTGCTCTTAAATATTAGTACACAGTAAGTTTTGAAAAGGGGATATGTGTCAAAGCAATATGGCTAGCACAAATAACTATGACAGGATGGTAGATTTGGCTGTCCCAATAATATATGCATACAAATTGTTAATATTAAAACACTACACATAAGAACATTTGACTTTGGGCCTATGAGAAAATTCTGGCAGGACTAAGACCTTTGAAAAAGTATATATGGGAATGAGATACCCAGGAAGTAATCAGAATTAGTATGACTATGGTACTTTTGAATAAGACAATAAAATGTCATTATTAAAAATGGTCATTGAACATTCACATTGGCTTCTGTAAAGAAGAATATATCAATTACTCATCAAAGTATGTTGTCTGCATACCTATGTTTTGGTGATGAAGAAGAAAACCTTTAGTTAATTCACAGAAACATACACTACAGTAATGACTCAGGACAAAAGGAACCAATTAATTTCCCCTGTTACATATAAAGCTTCAGATGACTATTAAATGAAGTACAGAGTTGGTTAAAAAATAGGAGAGACAACAGGGAAAATTGGGGATTGCAAAGGAGCCAATCCCTTGGTATCCAGCCTTCAAATCACCTTTTATAATGTTTACTTCTACCCTGGGCCCTGCATTGGAACTATTTTTCCTACCAAATTACATTTGGTAAGTCATAATTAATTCATGCCATCTGTATTATTATTATTTACTAGCTTCACTTTTGATTCAGATTTTTACCAACCATCCATAGCTATGAAGATTTTATAATATTATGAAATTACATAAGTCACTGTCATGTTTGTGATAAGCTATAAAGTCAAGCAAACCTGCAAAAAACTTATGTACTGCTCACTAATACCAATCACTTAAATGTGGTCATCAATCTGTGATCAAGTCCAAAATTAGTTACACACTGGGTGTATTTAATTTGCGTACTATAACTACCTCACATGGGGTTAACCATGATTGGTACAACTATCACCCACCCAGAAATTCCTATGAAGTCATCAAGAGTCAGTTAAGTGTTCTTCCTTTGATACCAGTTTGATATCAACCAGTCAAAAAGCAAAAGTGCTTTACATTTTGGTTAGCTTTTTGAGCCTTATAATTAGAAAGTGTATATTATTCATTAGGATTGTAAAATACTGGAAATAGTTACTTATTCTTTTATTTATATACACATGCAAAACGGAGGATTTTGAACAAGTCAGCTTTTGGTTAAAAAAAAAAAAAAAAGCACCAGGATCATATGGTGCCAGGGGTTTTTAAAGATAGAACACCAATCAATTGTATTAGATTTAAATTTAAATAAAATACATTCAATGTAATCACTCGGTTCACTGTGTTCTTACAGCACTTAGTACATATCGTTATTACAGGAATGTCATTATATTTCAATAATTCTCTCATCCTTGTGATTCTGATACATATTGCAGTGCCTGGCAGGCAGTAGGTGGCTAATACATGTTTGTTTAACAAAGGGCTTTATTTTGCTCAGCCTGAAGTGTATCAGTATTTATGATTGACTTTGTTCCATACACAAAAAATAAAATACAATAAAAAGGAGGGATGCTGTTTCCAAAGAAAAACTAAATGCATGTGTGAAAGACATGAGAATGTCGAGGGAGCAAAAGCAAACCTTAGTTCTACATCTAAATTCTGCAGCAAACAATTACAAAATAAACCTCTTCCTTCCTCTTGGGCCCACTATGTGTTCAATAATGGGACACAATCCTGCAATTTAAGCTAGCATTTAGAAGGGAAGCATTGAAATCACACAGATCAGGGTCCTTAGCTTGGCAATACCACTTAGTGTGTGTTTTGGGTTGTATTAGTCCATTTTTACATGGCTATAAAGATATACCTGAGACTGGGTAATTCATAAACAAAGGAAATTTAATTGACTCACAGTTCCACAGGGTGGGAAGCCTCAGAAAACTTACAATCATGAAAAAAGGTGAAGAAGCATGTCTTATATGGCAGCAGGAAAGAGAGAGGGAAGAGAAAGAGAAAGTGAAGGGGTAAGAGCCCCTTATAAAACCATCAGATCTCATGAGAACTCACTCAGTATCATGAAAACAGCATGGGGAAACCTCCATCATGATCCAATCACCTCCCACCAGGTCCTGCCCTTGACACATGGGAATTACGGCAATTACAATTCAAGATGAGATTTGAGTAGGAACACAGAGCCTAACCAAATCATTCTGCCCCTGGCCCCTCCCAAATCTCATGTCTTTTCACATTTCAAAACCAAACATGCCTTCCAACCGTCCCCCAAAGTCTTAATTCATTTCAGCATTAACTCATAAGTCCACAGTCCAAAGTCTCATCTGAGACAATGCAAGTCCCTTCTGCCTATGAGCCTGTAAAATCAAAAACAAGTTAGTCGTTTCCAAGATACAATGCAGGTACAGGCATTGGGTAAATGTTCCCATTCCAAATGGGAAAAATTGGTCAAAACAAAGTGGCTACAGGCACCATGCAAATCTGAAACCAGGCAGGGCAGTTGTTCTAACTTAAACCTCCAAAATGATCTCCTTTAACTCCATGTTTCACATCCAGGGCACAGTGATGCAAGAGGTAGGCTCCCACAGTCTTGACCAGCTCTGCCTTTACAGAGCTGTTACAGGATACAATTACCCTCCCAGCTGCTTTCACCAGTGGGCATTGAGCATCTGCAGCTTTTCCAGGTGCATAGTCATTTTGGGGTCTGGAGGACAGTGGCCCTCTTTTCACAGCTCCACTAGGCACTGTCCACGGTTTCAGGGCTCACACCTCACATTTCTTTTTATCTATGCCCTAGCAGAGGCTCTCCATGTGTGCTCCACCCCTGCAGCGCACCTCTGCCTGGACATCCAGACATTTCCATACATCCTTTGAAATCAAGGTGGAGGTTCCCATATCTCAATTCTTGTCTTTTGTGCAACCCCACATGGAAGCTGCCAAGGCTTGGAGTTTGCACTTTCTGAGGCAATGATCTGAGCTGTATCTTGACCATTTTAGCCATGGCTGGAGTGGCTGGGATACAGGACACCAAGTCCTGAGACTGCACACAGCAGGGGATTCCTGAATCCAGCCCATGAAACCATTTTTCTCTCCTATGCCTGTGATAGGAAGTGCTGCTGTGAAGGTCTTTGACATGCCCTGGAGACATTTTCCCTATTGTCTTGGTGATTAACATTTGGCTCCTCATTTCTCATGCAAATTTGTGCAGCAAGCTTGAACTTCTCTTCATAAAATGTGTTTTTCTTTTCTATTGCATTGTCAGGCTGAAAATTTTCCAAACTTTTATGCTCTGCTTCTATTTTAAGCATAAATTCCAATTTCAGATCATCTATCTCAAGTTCAAAGTTTCGCAGATCTCTAGGGCAGAGACAACATGCTGCCAGTCTCTTTGCTAAAGCATAGCAAGAGTAACCTTTGCTCCAGTTCCCAAGAAGTTCCTCATCTCCATCTGAGACCACCTCTGCCCGGACTTCATTGTCCATAGCATTATCAGCATTTTGGTCAAAGCCATTCAGCAAGTCTCTAGGAAGTTCCAAACTTTCCCACCTCTTCCTGTCTTCTTCAAAGCCCTTCAAACTGTTCCGACCTCTGCCCATTACCCAGTTCCAAAGTTGCTTCCATATTTTCTGATATCCTTATAGCAGTGCCCCATTCTACTGGTACCAATATACTATGTTACTCCATTTTCACTCTACTATAAAGACATACCCAAAAGTGGGTGATTTATAAAGAAAAGAGGTTTAATTGACTCATACTTCCACAGGGCTGGGGAGGCCTCAGGAAACTTACAATCTTAGTAGAAGGGGAAGAGGTATATCTTACATGGCAGCAGGCAAGAGATAGTGAATGAGTGAAGGGGGAAGAGCCCCTTATAAAACCATCAGATCTCATGAGAACTCATTTAGTATCATGAGAATAGCATGGAGGAAACTGCCCCCATGATCCAATCACCTCCCACCAGGTCCCTCCCTCAACACATGGGGATTTGGGGAATTAAAATTTGAGGCGCAATTTTGGTGGTGACACAGAGCCAAACTATATCATGGGCCAAAGTACGTATTGTCACCGAACTGGATTTTTCTCATCCATGAAATGGTGCTAATAGTAACCATCTTATAAGTTACCTAAAAGCCAGACCTACATCAGAAAATTTGAGGTGATAGTGAAGCGTTTATGACAAAATAAAATTCAGGACACTTTTGCAAACTAAAAGAGATTGATTCATATCTTGTTGACCTCCCATATCTTTCTCTCACCTCTCCTAACATGACTTCCTAGCCTCCAGTCATTGTAACAACACATAAGGCCTTCAAACAAATATCTCAGTTTGCCATATCTCATAAATAGTACTTTATTGCCTTTCTCTTGTACCATTTTTTTTCTTTCAAGAGGAGATACTTTTTTCAAAAATGCATAGATAATAAAGGGTCAGATGGTATAACTGAAACATACATTTCATCAATAGCTGGGTCAATCGGTAATGATGACACTTGGATTGCTCTTTGAAATTTATGCAGTTTTTCTCACAGTCATCTCTTCATCTTATTCTGTGTCTCTGTCTCAGTTCCTGCCTCTCTCTCTCTCCCTCTCTCTCTCTCTCTCTCACACACACACACACACACACACACACTGAGAGAGACAGAGAGGGAGAGACATAGTTATAAAATAGGCAAGGCAAGTATTATTGTCTCAGACTTTTGGATGACAAATGACAATGCTGAATATTATAGTTTGAAAAAGCATGAACTAGCCATGGTGTTCACGCCTATAATCCCAAAGCTTTGTGAGGCTGAGGCGGGAGGATGGCTTGAGGCCAGGAGTTTGAGACCAGCTTGGACAACATAGCAAGATCCTCTCTACAAACCGTTTTTTAATTAAATGTGCATGTTGGGATGCACCTGTAGTCTTAGCCACTCAGGGGGCTGATGTGGGAGGAGGATTCCTTAAGCCCAGGAATTTGAGGCTGCAGTGAACTATAATTGTGTCACTGCACTCCAGCCTGGGTGATAGAGTGATACCCTGTCTCTAAAATAATAATAATAATAATAATAATAATAATAATAATAATAATAATAAAAGCATGGACTGCAGAGTCAGGACCCGGTTTAAATCATGATTCTTTGTGACCTTAAGCAAGTTCCCTGAACATTCTGAGACTTAGTTTCCTATTCTGTAAAATGGGTACATGGCAATCTTAAAGGAACTTTTTGGGATATAAAATGAGATGACAGGAGGCATGCAACACATGATCTCACTTATTAACAAATCCCAGGAGTTACCTAAATTTATCTTCTTAATGACAGGACCTAGACTAGAATCTAGGTGGTCTGACTCCTAATTTAGTAGATCTTCTGCAAATAGCTATTGCTGGGTTTTCATATTTTTAAAAAACGTGTCCCTGCTGGTTTCCTATAGCAACTAAACATCAACTGCATTTTCTTCATTTGTTCAAATATTTAGAAACATACCAAGAATACACAATATCAAACTAATCAGTGTAACAGTGACATATTCAGTACCCCAATATGTGGCATTATTATTATGATAACAATTTGATTTTTTTGTTATAGAGATGCCATTACAGTCATTAACTATGATGCCAATGGAACAGCACTGTGCACATGAAAAATCTTTGTAGAAGCTTATTCTGCAAAGATGGAAAAAGAAATTCGGTCATCAAAGGAAACATACGAACAGTGTCACAGGCAGTAAAATATCACAAACTAAAAGCTGAATTGAGAATCTGGATATATTTATAAATGCTTAAGTATATTAACTGTGCAAATATTCTCCATAAAAGGAAAAATAAAACAGATCTGTAATGACTGCTTCAATGTTATTTGGAGAGTAACTCATCACATTGCACATTTGAAAATAAAAGGCATGCATAAGAAGTACAGGCTGCAGACCAGTGTATTTAAAAACAAAATATAAAAATTTTCTCCCATTCTGTAGGTTGCCTGTTCACTCTGATGGTAGTTTCTTTTGCTGTGCAGAAGCTCTTTAGTTTAATGAGATCCCATTTGTCA
>NW_012121944.1:231384-234612 GCF_000951035.1 Colobus angolensis palliatus
CTTTTCAAATGCATACCAAGATTTAGCCAATTTTAAAATAAAATAAAATAAAATAAAATAAATAAAAAAAAAATAAAAAAAAAATATATCTCTACTGGGTCATTCTCATTATCAAAGACCAATCATTGAATAATGTTAACTGAGATAACATTAAAAGAGAGTCATGGCTATTTCCAATGAGTATAGAATTCTTCCTTTTCAAATGCATACCAAGATTTAGCCAATTTTATAAAATATTAAGACTTAAGGATGAATTTATTTCAAAGAATTTTGTTAAATTATTTATATATTTCATTGAACAAATTATAAATATTTCTAAATAACATTAAGAAATCAACACTAGTAATTGCACTCCCCGATCACCTGCAAAATTCTCAGATTTATCCATATTGCTGACTGGCCAAAGTAAGAATCTAAGACAATGGAAACTTTGCTGACGTAACAGAGGAATTTCAGAAAATTTTATTCATAACCTCAGGGTACCCGAACTCCTTACTTTACTTATACTGATTTAAAATCTGCTAGAATAATTTTCCTCAAAACGTCTTCAAATTGGAGCAAATTGCAAATCCTTCCACACAATTATCCTACCACTAACTGTAACGTCCGTCAAACACTCTGTTTACTTACATGTCCTTTGATCCCATGCTAAATTCAATCTCCCAGGGTTAAACCATTTGATAGGAGCCAGGAGAATGGCTTCATTTTTCGTTTGATAAACACTCCGCTAGGTGCTGAAAACACATTGACGAAGCAAATGTCCTCTGCTCACAAGGGTCATAGAGCCTAAACGGAGTAGGACCTACATGAAATTGTGTAAAGGTTATATGTTGTGGTGTCTTAACAGAAAGGAGAACCTTATTCTACAAAGATGGAAAACGCATTTGGCTTTGGTCAGGGTCCCTGGGAAACAGACCCAGAGAGAGAGATTAGTATGCAATAGATTTATTTATTGGGCATGCTCTCAGAAGCAACAACTATGGGCAATGAAGTAACACAGGTTTAGGAAGAGGAAGAGCCTCAGCCAAGGAAGTAACAAGAGAAATACAAGTGTATTATCTGGGTGTCAAACGTATTCTCTCAGCCCCATTGTGAAACAGCAGTCCTATCTCCTCCTTATGATCAATGCCAATGATTCCTGTTGGAAGTGATGTCTTTCTGTGCCTGATGTAGTCTCTTGGCACACTGAGCCTCAAGTGAGAGGGAGAAAGCCATAGCTTAAATTTGATGAGACCATTGATGTGTCCCCTGGTGAAAGCATCCCCCCTCTATGAATTAAGACTGCTAAACCTGAAGGTCCCAGAGCTGTGGTAACAGGAAGGACAGATTCTATGAGTGGATCACTGGGAATTATGATGAGTGAGGACTTACAGGACTTGTTTCCTAGACTCATGCATTTTAACTACTGGGAGCAAAGCTCAATATGACCACCCTTAATTTAGAGTAGATTCTGTGTCCTAGAGGATGATGTCCTGTCCCAGTGGGGTATCATCTCTAAGCTGGCACCTCTTCCATGTTTTTAATTGGTTATTTTATCATTCTCAGGTCAGTAGCATCTTGGTCACGTGATATGTGATAGCAACAGTAGCTCTCATGATTACATGCTCACTGCTGAACCTCCTTTACTAAGAAGCAAGTTGCTTGGTCTAATATTCTTACCTCACAGGCTAAGAAACTAATGTGAGAGCTCTGCTCACTACCAAATGTGTCTACTCCAATCACATATTCATGGACTCAGGAAATAACCCTCCTGGAGTGAGGAGGAGAAGATTTAAGGGAGAAGGTAAAGTATGAAAGATGCATAATTTCCTAAAGTCCCTGACGGTTTAGGATATTGCAAGGATGTCGGTAGGGTGGAGCATAATATTTTGGGGCTAGGGGAAGACTGCAGTAAGAGGTAGGAGGGGGTAGGTCATGTAGACAATTGAATCCCATGCTAATCAGTGTAGATATAACTTTAAATACCAAAATACTGTAATAGAATTTACATTTTCTAAAACTTTACTGTGTGAAAGTGTGGAAGTTAGATTGGAGAAGACTTAATATATGTATGTAGTAGTAGTTGGGGTGTGAGAAAAACAGAATAGTCAAAGATCACTCTAGGTTTTCAGCCTGAGAAACCAGAAGAATAGACTGACAGTTAACTGAGATGGAAAAACTGCAGAAGAGGGCTTGTTTTGGGAAGATCAGCAATTCAACTGGGCATTAGCTATCTAAGTGGAGATGTCGAGGAGGCAGTTTTCTATCGAAAAAATGGAGTTCAAGGGAGAGCTCCAGGATGGCAACATAAACTTGGATGGTTTGGCTGTGTCCCAAGCAAATCTCATCTTGAATTGTAGTTCCCATAATTCCCACATGTCATGGGAGGGACTCAGTGGCAGGTAATTGAATCATGGGGGTGGGTCTTTCCCATGCTATTTCTGTGATAGTAAATAAGTTTCATGAGATCTTATGGTTTTATTAAAGGGGAGTTCCCCTGTACACGCTCTCTCTTGCCTTCCTCCATGTAAGACATCCCTTTGCTCTTCCTTTTTCTTCCGCCATAATTGTGAGGCCTCCCCAGCCATGCGTACCTGTGACTTCATTAAACCTCTTTCCCTTATAAATTACCCAGTCTCAGGTATGTCTTTATTTGCAGCATGAGAACAGACCAATACACTTGGGAACCATCAACACATACATGGAATATTAATACTGGTACCAAAACAGATATATAGACCAATGGAACAGAACAGAGGCCTCAGAAATAACACCACACATCTACAACCATCGGATCTTTGACAAACCTGACAAAAACAAGCAATGGGGAAAGAATTCCCTATTTAATGAATGGTGTTGGGAAAACTGGTTAGCCATATGCAGAAAACTGAAACTGGACCACTTCCTTACCCCTTATACAAAAATCAACAAAAGATAGATTAAAGACTTAAATGTAAGACCTAAAACCACAAAAACCTTACAAGAAAACCTGGGCAATGCCATTCAGGTCATAGGCATGGCCAAAGACTTCATGATTAAAACACCAAAAGCAATGACAACAAAAGCCAAAATTGATAAATGGGATCTAATTAAACTAAAGAACTTCTGCACAGCGAAAGAAACTTTCATCAGAGTGAACAGGCAACCTGCAGAATGGGAGAAAATTTTTGCAATCTATCCATCTGACAAAGGGCTAACATCCAGAATCTACAAGAAACTTAAACAAATTTACAAGAAAAAAACAATCCC
>NW_012121944.1:235587-241815 GCF_000951035.1 Colobus angolensis palliatus
CAGGAACAGAGAACCAGACACTGCATGTTCTCACTCATAAGCGGAATTTGAACAATGAGAACACATGGACACAGGGAGGGGAACATCACACATTGGGCCTGTCAGGGGGTGGGGGGCTAGGGGAGGGATGCCATTAGGAGAAATACCTAATGTAGATGATGGGTTGATGGGAGCAGCAAACCACCATGGCACGTTTATACCTATGTATCAAACCTGCATGTTCTGCACATGTATCCCCAAAACTTAAAGTGTAATTTTAAAAAAGATGGAAAAATATATCCAGTATAGTGAGAGTCAGTGACAGAAAAAGAGGGCCCAAAACTGAGCCTGGTATTTTCCAAATTTCAGAAGTCAGAGGAACGAGGAGGAATCCGGAGACTAAGAAGGTGCAGTCAGTGAGATGGAGCAGGAAAACTTGGTCCTGGAAGCCAAGTGAAGAAAGTGTTTCTGAGAGAAAGGAGTAATCAGCTGTGGGAAATGCTGCTGAATCAGCCTAGTGAGTTGAGAAATAAGGACTGAACATTGGATTTAGCAATGAAGATGGCATTGGTGATCTTAACCAAGAGAGCTTTTGACAGAGCAGCAGAGGCAAGATTCTGGATTCAAGGTAGAATGACAGGAGAGGAATCCAAAACAGGCTATCGAGACATCTCTTTTAAAGATCTCTGCAGTAAAGCAGGACAGAGAAATATGATGGTAGACACCAAATCAGGGTGTGATCCAAAGGTTAAGAGAAATGTTTCTTTGTTTGGGTCCTTTTGCTTTGTTTAGTTAGTTTTTTTTTTTTTTTTTAATGGATGGGTAAAAGAGCAGCATAGCTGCCTTCCAAATTGAAATATCTAGTAGGAAAGGTCATGATGCTGCAGCAATATCTTCATGTTAGTAGGTCAGAGTGTTTGGGATCTAATGAAAGAAGTATACAAGCTGGCCTTTAGATAGGAACACAGTTAATGCATAGTTACAGCAGAACAGACAGTGAATATGACCACATATATAAATAGATGAAGAGATGTAGCTCTGGAAGTCTGTGGAAGTCTCTTCTAATTGCTTCTATTTTCTCAGTGAATTAAGAAACATGATTGTTTGTTTTCTTAAGTGTTTGCTTGCTTATTTTCTGAACCTCTGTGCATACTGCCTTAATCCATTCACCCTGCCAGCCTCTAATTATCTTTTTTTACTATATCTGAAAATTGCCTGGTGACTAGAGGTCTCTGCAGTCAATGACATCTGTGGAGATGGAATGCAAGAAGTGGCCAAATATACCAATTGATATTGTGGAGCTGAGTTCAGGGTATAATACCTGACCCGGAATTTTCAGGGCGAATTGTGCTTCTCTAGTTGGAACTTTAGATGGATTATGATATTTGATCCAATTCTATCACATTTATCCTTATATCTTGCTCTTCTAGCTTCACTGCAGCATTTAATGCATTGACCTTGGGCTATAAAAGTCTGTCCAGTTCTCAGGGTCCACATTAAACAAGATCCTACACTGCCTGCTTTCATCTTCAAGATAAGAGAAATACTCGTAGAGGCAGAGGATGTAAAAGGCTTAGAGCAATAGTTTTCAAATTTGGCTGATCATTGCACTCATCCGGGTTACTCTGAAAAATATGCACTCCAGGGCCTCTCACTTAAACTTGGATTAAAGCAAACCCAGAGTGTAACACAGATATGATAATTACCCAAATTCATGAAATCTCAGTGGACTCATCAGTAATACCGGAAATGAAAATATCCTCTTTATTTCTAGTATAGTGCCTGAAATACTGCAGACGTGCAAAAATTGCTTAAAAATTGCTATCTCGTTCTCCTTACTACACCTATCACAGAGCATACCTAATCTTCCCCCTATTTTGTCTTTCAGAGAAAAGAGACTTTATTTCAGTAAACAGTTTGCAAACTAGAACGACACAACCTTCAGCTTCAAAGGAAAGTGCATTCCATGAAACAAAGCAAAGTTTCAGCATTTATAAAATTCCCACTCAGGTCATCTTACGCAAATACAGGATTCAAATTTCCTTAGTTCTGATTGGTTGATGCAGCTGAGTTCTGATTGGTTAAATCAAGCTACAGCTTATTATTGAGTGATTCAGGTGGCATAGACAAGAACAGTCAGTTATGAAAGTCCCAAAGTCAAGCAGACATGTAGGTTTTCCAGAAATTCAGAGTATGTGTGTAACTTGTAGTCCACAAATGATCACTTGGCTCTATTTTATTTCATTATTTTTTAACTTTTTAAAAATAATTTTAACTTTTATTTTAAATTCAGAAGGTACACATGCAGGTCTGCTACCTTGGTATATAGTGTGATGCTGAGACTTGGAATATGATTGATTCTGCCACCCAGGTACTTATTTTTTCAAATGTGGTAAAACATACATTATGTGTAACAAAAAGTTTTCCATTTTAAGTATATTTATGTGTACATTTCAGTGGCATTTAGTACAGTCATGCTGTTGTGCAACGTCTACCCTATGTTTTAAAATAAATATTGTTTTGGAATACTTAGTCACAGAAAAGTTGCACAGTTGGTAAAGATTTTGCCCACATTTCTTACCTATTGTCCCCTATTAACATCTTACAGTATAATGGGACATTTGTTGAATCCAAGAAACCAATATTGATTCTAGACCTTGTACATTTTTAATTTGTTTTCCATTTAAAGTTACTTTTCTGTTTCTGGATCCAGCCCAAGACACCGCTATCCCTCCCTATTTTTTTTTTCTAGTCAGTGCCACATAGATTATTTTTATAAAAAATTGTAACCATTTTATTGAGGTATGACTGACATAAAAAATCTGCACATGCTTAATGTATGCAACCTGATGACTTTGGGTTTAAGTATATACCCATATAACCATCACCATAATCTATGCCATAAACATATTCATCTATTCCAATAGTTTTCTATTGCCCTTTTTTATTATAATTATTTATTATTCATGATAAGAATATTTCACAATTGTTTAAAAATACATACTACAGTATTGTTAACTGTAGACCCTAGGCTGTACAGTAGAGCTCTAGAGCTTATTTATCTCACATAACTGAAACTTTGCAACTTTTGACTGATATCTCTTTGTTTCCCCCTTTTGTCAACCATTAACAACCATCATCCTACTCTCTGCTCCTATGACTGTGTTAGAATCCTCATTTAAGTGATATCATGTAGTACTTGTCTTTCTGATTTATTTCATTTAGCATCATGTCTCCCAATTCATTTATGTTATTGTAAATGACATGATTTCCTTTACGGAGTGTAAATAATATTCTACTGTATGTATAGACCAAATGTTCTTTATCAATTCATCCATTGATGGGTACTTACGTTGCTTCCTCAACTTGGCCATTTGTGAATACTGCTGGAACGAGCATGGGAGACCAGATACCTCTTTGATATATTGAATTCCATTTCTTTGGATATATACCCAGAAGTGGGATTGCTAGACCATATGGCATTTTTAATTTTTAGAGGAATCTCCATACTGTTTTCCAGAGTGGCTGCACCAATTTATATACTACCCAAGGTATAAAAGCATTCTCTTTTCTTCACATCTTCACCAATACTCTTTTTAAAAAATAATAGCCATTCTAACAGATATGAAGTTAGATCTCATCATGGTTTTGATTTGCATTTTCCTGATGATGAGTAATGAGCATTTTTTGATATACCTGCTGGCTATTTGTATGTCTTTTTTGATAAATGTCTGTTCAGGACCTTTGTCAATTTCTTAATCAGGTTGTTTATTTTCTTGCTATTGGGTCATTTAAATTCATTATATAGTTTGAATATTAACTACCTCATCCCTTTTTTGAAAAAAAAATTATAACTTTCTAGCAAAGGTTTTCTAAAATTATTACATTTTAAATAACTGCATGTTTTATTTTTCTATTAACAAATTTATTTTTTTCTCTTTTTTGTATATTACAGTAGAAACAATTCATTCTTACTAGGCACCAAGAAAAAATATTCTCTCTTGTGGATAAGCAATGTGCCCTACAGATGTCATAGAAGCTGATCTGCCAGCCATTGTGGTAGCTGTATAGACAGCTTCCAAACCTTGACTTCAGCTTATAGAGAGGGAGTAAGGAATGTTGTTTACAAAGCTACATTACATAAAAGATACTTGACATTACAAACAAAACAGCCCTGATCCTTAGAAGGATTCATCAAGCTCAGGCTCATAAGGTGATCATTTATACATTCAATATTTATTGTGACCCTACTATCTGCGGATATTTTGGTAGGCACTAGAAACACAAAGACAAATGAGACAGTATTGGTGCTGTCAATGAATGCAGTCTAATGGAGAAGTCAAAAATGTATAAAATGCTATGATAATACACTGTAATAAAGACTTGCATTGATGTAAATGTAGATTATAATCACTAAAATGAGGCCAAATGAGGTTTTTCCTACAAGAGATGAAGGTTAAGTTGAAAAAAAGAAAAGATATATTAGCAAGGATAGGGAGAGAAAGTGTTACAAGTGAACATGAGTAAAGGAACAGAGACATGAGAAAATGAGGGAAACCTTGGTCCTTTAAGAAGCTTTATATGGCTAATGTGTCAGTGTGTGCATGGAGAGGGTTGGTGCATGGTTACAGAAGTTGAGACTGGTGACAGAGGAAAAAGTGAATATGACATGAAATGTTCATGAATTTAGACTTGATTCTGAATGAGAGGTAGAGTCATTGACAAAGTGATCAACTTCTTATTTCTACTAAACTGTACTTGTATCAGGTGTTCAATATGAAATGAAGAATTGGCTAGTAAGTGGCAGAGCTGGAACCTGAATCAATTTTGCTAGACAAGAAAGCCTATGCTTTCTATGCACCTTGAGTACCACATATAATTCCCCATAGAACAGCTCTCCTTTCCACATGACCACAGCTCTGCTGGGCAGAAGACTTTGTAGTCATCTTTGACATCTGTTTGCATTTTATCTTTCTCCCAGTTGTCACCCATTCCTGCCATTTCTCTTTCCTTTACTTTTTAAGTGTGACCATAGCTATCTTAGACCTTGTACTGCACACTGAGTTTAATACATTAGCTACCTGCTTGCCACACTTATTGCAGTCCCTATAGTCTTGGAAATGACTTCTAATGCAGTCATTTCAAATACTGGTATAATCACTCAATTGAAGATATATCTATGCCTTTACTTCTTCAAGATCTTCCAAGAGATAGATATGTACTACAAAGCCCGATTTCTATCCAATTTACATGTTATCAGTAGTGTATTCCTTTTACAAACATGTTTCCCTTTAACCTCCCAAATAAAATTGATTCCAATAATGTCAGAAGTCTCCCTGGCCTCTCTATTAGGCATACTCAGTCTTTCCTTTGTGCCTTTACCCATATTATCCCTGCCACTTGGGGGATGACCTCGTCTCCTACCTATTCACTAATTTAAAAATCACAGGTCATTTTCAGATCAGCTACTTCATCTTTTCTATAATGTGGTCCTGTCAGCTAGTATGAGACACCAAGATCTCTCCTACAAGGGATTCTTATTAAACTTTTAAGACTTAATTGTTCTCTATATCTGTTTATCTTTTCCTTTTTGAGATCTTTACAAATATTTTAGTTCAGATCTAATTACATCTTACCTGCATTATTACAATAGTATGCTGACTGGCTTCCTTGATACTAGTTTCTCTTTTCTAATCTAACCATGTATATTGTTAACAGACAAGACTTCATCAATAATAATTACACATTCTCGGTTAAATTTCAAAGCCCTTCACTGAGCATCCATGACTGTTTATTACCCAACTATATCTTCCAGTATTTCCCTATATGAAGCCACTGTTCAAGCCTAAGTAATATGCTTTTTGCTCGATAGATATTTCAAGCCCAGGTCTATCTTTATATTTTTTCTTATGTGGTTCTTTCAGCCTGGAATGTGTTTCTTTTCTCTTCTCTGTTTGGCAGATATTTTTATGACTTCTAGACCTCCCATCCCTCTTGAATTTAACACCCCTAATTTTGTTCACTGTATCATCTAGGGTTTTAGTTGCAAACAACCAACGTGATTCTAGTTACTTAAGAAAATAAACTGAATTAGAGAATAGTGGATCATTCACAGAATCATCTGGAGGAATGCAGGATGGGACTAAAGGTTAAGTCTTTAGGAATAATGCATAAGGCCAGGCTACAATGCTAGATTGAGGAAAGGAAAAGAAAGGAGGGAAGGGAAGGGAAGGGAAGGGAAGGGAAGCA
>NW_012121944.1:242805-254604 GCF_000951035.1 Colobus angolensis palliatus
CCGCCTCCTGGGTAGCTGGGATTACAGGTGCCCACCAACACGCCCAGATAATTTTTGTATTTTTAGTAGATACAGGGTTTCGCCATGTTGGCCACACTGGTCTCGAGCTCCTGACCTCAGGTGATGCACCCACCCATCGGCCTCCTGAAGTGCTGGGATTATAGGCGTGAGCCACCGAGCCGGCCCCAAGCCTTTCTTAGTACTAAGGTTTCCTATATGACACACTCCTGGAAATAAAATGGAGTCTTCCAGGGAGCTCTAAGAAAGAGTTGGCATCTTTGACAAAAGAGGTGACACTGACACCACCACCCATGCATACTTTTGAATGAAGCTATAAGTTATGGAGCTACGAATGTCACCTTATGACCATAAGGGAAAAGAGGCATCTTGACACCCTAACATCGATACACTTGTATACACTTGCCTACGACCAGGCTTTCTATTTTGTGAGAAAAACCTAACTGCTATTTGTTTAAGCAACTGTAAATAGTCTCTACTAACTGCAGCCTTAAAGAATTCCTCACTTATAGACCCACATCTTCCACCATGGGCTTGTGTTCCCATCTCTCATTGAGGTTATGTCTTCATGACTCCTAGTAATACTATTTGGTACCCCAGATTTATCCCTAGTAAATCCAATGTTACTAGATAAAGGAAAAATACGTGCACATGGAGAATACACTAGGGTGTCAGAGAAAGAATACAGCTAATAATATACTTCAAGAAGGAATACAAGTAAAAAATAAGAGATGCAAAATAATCAACTGACATCAGCTCCATAATTGCATTAAGTATAAGCTATACTCATTAACTTGCTGGCAAATCTGCCTCTGAAACATGGTATGTGTGTGTCTCCCCCAAAATTCATATGTTGATACCTAATCCTCAGTGTGATAGTATTAAGAGTAGGACCCTTCGGGAGGTGATTAGGTCATGAGGACAAAGCCTTCATAAATTGGATTAAAAGAGGCTCCAGTGAGATCCCTTTTCCCTTCCACCATATGAGGGCGCAGTAAGAGGGTGCTATCTATGAAATGGGCTCTCACAAGACACTGAATCTGCTGATGTCTTGATCTTCCCAGTCTCTGGAACTGTGAGAAATAAATTGATGCTGTTTATAAGTCACTCAGTTTATGGTATTTTGTTATAGCGGCCCGAGCAAAGTAAAACATTCTGATATGCTTCAGAATCGAGGTGCCAAAAACTCTCTGAATTGGGTAAATTGATCACAGAATGTATTTGCCTATTAGAATAAGGCTATTGACTGAGGTGGGAGGGTGTAGGTATATGAAGGGTGTGAGCAAAGGTCTAATTCTCGTGTTCCATAAGTGGGGTCACTGGTCACTGTGAATACTTTAAACATACTCATTTAACAATTCAGTTCTATTAATTCTATAGCCTAAGAGGAAAATCAGTTAAGTCAGAAAAACTAATCTCACTGTAATGAAGTACTGCATTTTCATTATCTTAACTGCTATATTTCACCAAAATGCTTAAAAGTGGAATAACAAGCATGTCTTGTGTTTTTTACTGTTCAATGGAATGTAAAAAAAAAAAAAAAAAGATAATCAAGGTTATATTCAATGCCAACATCCTAGATGAAATAGTATCAATAAATTTTGAATTATTGACCACATTTTCTTCATTCCATTAATTACACTCTTCAATGCAATTTTGGGCTCTTGGAAAAAAATGCATGTTTAGCAATACCAAAGAGACAAATGAAAATGTTTTGAAAGGATTTTCAGTTTAGGGGTTTATACCATAAAAACTAGCGAATTTTAGTGAATACTTATTCCAAATCATGGTATTAATAGTCAATTACTGCAGCATTGAAATTGCATACTTTTTAAAGGTAGATTGTCTATTCCTATTGTACATAACAATATATTTTTTTTGCTAAAATGACAATAATAGTACCATCTCTGAGCCTCACTCTTTCTAGCTTTTAAATGAATAGTATTTTTGCTACAATACATGTTATGAAGATTAATAACTAGGTTATGTTATAGTAGAAAACCACAGGTTTTAAAAGAGGAGAGACCTTGGTTAGAATATTGACTCTCCTTACACAAGTCATTAAATCTCTCTGATTCTGATTCCTCACTTTTAAGATACACACTTTTTCTCTTAGATTAGCTTATGCATAAAATAAAATAGATTGTTTAAGTATTAGGCATCATATTGCAAAACAGGGATGTACTATGGCTTGAATGTGTCCTCTAAAAACATATATTAGAAACTTAATCCCCATTGCTCCAGTGTTGGGAGGTGAGACCTAGTACAAGGCTTTTAGTCCATGAGGGCTTTACCCCCATGAATAGATTAATGCTGTTATCACAGAAGTGGGTTTGTTTTAAAAGGGCAAATTCAGTCCCCTTTTCTCCTAGTTTCTCTTACCCTCTTTGCCCTTCAGCCATGAAATGATACAGCAAGAAGGCCCTCAAGAGATGCCAGCCCCTCAATCATAGAATTCCCAGCCCCCAGAACCATGTGACAATAAGTTTCTGTTAATTACAAATTACCCAGTCTTAGGTATTCTGTTATAGCAGCACAAAATTAAGTAAGATAGGATAGAGAGGGACATCTGGCTTCCAAGCGGGGACCCTCCTAGCCCCAGCAACAAAGGAATTAAACAGGGGTGATGTTGAGAAAGGCAAGAAGGTTATCATTCAGAAGTGTGCCCAGTGTCACACCATGGAAAAGGGAGGCAAAAGCGCAAGACTGGGCTAATCTGTGTGGTCTGTTCGGGTGGAAGACAGGTCAGGCCGTGGGATTCTCTTACACAGACGCGAATAAGAACAAAGCATCACCTGGGGAAAGGATACGGTGATGAAGTATTTGGAGAATCTCCAAAAGTACATTCCTGGAACAAAAATAATCTTTTCCAGCATTAAGAAGAAGACAGAAAGGGCAGAGTTGATAGCTCATCTCAAAAAAAGCTACTAATGAGTAATAATTGACCACTTCCTTATTTGTTACAAAACAGAAATGTCTCATGATTTTTCTATGTGCACCATAATTTAATAGATCTCACACACCAGAATTCAGATCATCAGTGACTGACAGAATATTTTTGCTGGGCAGTCCTGATTTAACTAAGGACTGGATTGTAGTTAAATGAATATGTTCAGTTTTTTGAATTTTAATAGTAATTACAATTCACTAAAAGCTATCGCTGTTTATTCCTTCTAAAGATATGACTGGACTTCATTAGTAATGTTCAACTTTTCACAAATATGGTGAATGCCATCTTAAAACTTATTGGAGATTGGTTTTATATTTAGAGTTATATAACTGGTTATATTAATATATTTAAATACTGGGGAAATTCCTTCATTGTCTCAAAACCACCTGTGCTTTGTGTTAATTTGCCTCTAAAAGGTAAGGGCTGAAGATAAAGTAGCAAGGTCTACTTTGTATTTTTGGCCTCAGCTATACCAATATAATGAGAATTCTCTGTATCTAAAATGGCTCGTTTTACTTATTGAAAAGCATTTTAGTGTGGTTTATGTGCAATATAAAATAAAGATTATTTAACACTTCTCACATTTTATAGATGATCTATAAGAGCAGATGCTTTTAAAATAGTAGCAAGTTAAACTTCATTCTTGAATTATGTACTATCTAAGTCAGACCAAGTTATAATTTAGGATTGTTTTTAAACAGCTATTTAGAAACATAAAGCTGTAGAACTGCTGTGTATTTGTGATTGGGAATGGTGATTTTGCCAACTTAAAAGTGTTAAAGTAGACGAGATACACACAAATTTAAGAATAATGGGTGATCATAAGACTTAAAATAATTACAAACAAAATCACAGACCAAAAAAAAAAAAAATATGAAGACACAGTGCACAGAATTTGGTGATATCCAATGAAAGAAAAGAGACAAAACCTGAGAACTCTTGAACATCAGATCATCTGGACATGATGTTTAGGAACACTCAGGGTTAGGATTAGCTAAGGATCACAGTAGGCAAAGTAAATCCAGGGTATAGAAACAGAGAAAATATCCCATTTCTTCTTCACATCAATAGGTAGTATGAACCTGATACAATCTACTACCTGGAAGCAGGGCAGCTGAAATGAAAGGAGCCCAAATTTCAACTTAGAAATCATGCACCCCATATTTTTAAGCATCATTGTTCTGCCTTTAGCAATTTTGGTAACTTACTCCTTCTAATAGATATTAACAATTTCTAAATTGGCAAGAAGTGGCTTTTTCCTATCCCTGTAATTTCCCAAATCAAAACACCATCAAATTCTCTTTGCTTTCAAAAATGTCCCTAATTTGGCAGATGTATCTTTTGTTTAGTTAAAGTAATTATCATTTTTCTAGTTAAGGTGACTGAGGAGCCTGAGAGCGAGCATTTTAATTGTTATAGTGACTTGAAAAGAAGTTAGCAGATGTTTTCTGAACAAAAGCCTGAAAGGTCTAGAAAGGTGATCTCTGGATCTGTGAGACTTTATCTAGGGGGGAAAGATAATAGGAATGTTCCAAAAGAAAATTATTCCCTCAGTGCCCCTAGTGATATTAGAGATTCTCTAAAAATATATCTTGAGCATTACGCTTTAGATTATCATTGAAAAGGCTACACCCTTCACATATTTTAGAGTCTACCTTTCTTCTTTTAACAACTTAAAACTGGTTTATAAAAGGTGTTCACACATTTTCATATTTAAGCATGATATTATTTAAACTCGTAATATTATAATATTGATAATGTCCTTTTACATCCATCTAATTAGCATATTATATTAATTTAAAGTTCACAGTTTACCTATTATAATATTGATAATGTGATTTAGAAGCATAATTTAGTAAATATTGAATACTGAAGTCTAATGCAATGAAAAGTAAACAAGACTAAATTCATTCTAAACTCAATAATTTCTCATAAATACAAATTCTGATTTGTAAAGACTAAAAATATGTTTCAAGTATTGTCTTCATACCTCTGCTTTCATTCCACTTTCCTATCTCCAATCATTTGGTCATTACTAAAGTTCTTGAGATATCATCAAAAAATAATCAAAGGATATTTAAATATTAGATATTAGTCTTTCCCTTTCTGCAATAAGCAGTATTTGTGCTGAAAATATTCTTTAAATGTATTTAATTCAGAAAATCACACATACAAATCCTGGTAAGAGCCTGAAGAGTGTTCAGTCCAAACAAATAATGCAATTATGTGCTGGACTGGTTACTCAAATTTTAGGACCTTGTTCATATGTAAATAATTCTAATACTGGCAGTAATAATACAGACATGTTGTCACTTTATAAGCATATGACTTTGGTGTGTGTGTGAATGTACAATTTAGCCGTAGCAAAGATAGGATTTTGTTCAGGTATAAACTAGATGGCCTTTCAACAGGCTGTGTGGTAGGCTTTAGGTTTTTTCACAATATTATAACTTATTCTGGGCATAGGTTGATTGTACTTTTCTAACCATTTGAAGTTAGTTGTGACTTGCTTTGGCCTGTGCAATGTAAATAAAAGTGAAGCACTTAATTTCTGGGCACCAATGGAAGTTTTGAGAGCCTTTACATTCAGTTTTTCTCTGTGCCACAGCATTCAGTAACATTCTAGATGATGGCGATGTGAGCAACCTGGGTTTTAGAGGGAGGATAACGTTGGAGCAGAGCCCAGAGCAAACCCAAGCAACTGTATTGGTTTAAGTCACTAAGATTTGGAGGTCATATGTTCCTGCAGCACACCCTAGTTCACCTGAATAACACAGGTTTTTTCTTGAGACTCTATAACTCTACATTATTTGGTGCTTTGCATTCAGAGTCTGAAATACAGTAAAAAAAAAAAAAAAAAAAAAAATTACTGCTCAAAAATAAGTTGTCAGTACCAGATACCTGGGGAAACTATGTCAATCAATGCCTGTTAAATGAGCAAATCTCTGAATCCTATCTTCTGAGTCCTTGAAAATATCTAAGTCAGTTATCAATTTGTGTACCTTTCTCAACCTGACAGTATCCAGTGAGAGACTGAGATGAGAGAAAACATAAATTTCTTTTTTTTCCACCAGTGTCCAAGCCTTGAAATCAAAGGATTACACAGTGTCTGGATTAAACTGTCAGCTTATACAAGTTTGAGCTAAGAAAAGGAAAAGTGGTGTTCAGTGTCTAAAACATTATAGTACTCTAAATATAGAGTCATGGTGATACTTGAAACGTGTGAGGGAGTGTGAAGAAAAGAAAATATAAACATAAATCTCAAAATCTACTAGCAACATGAATGTACAAGTAATATTTGACAGAGGAGTAATCAAGATGGCGATAACCAGCCTTCATCAAATCAATAGTAGATGCATGAGAAGAATGTGAAATGCCTACATAATCATTATCAGCAATTTAGGGGTGCTAAATGATGGTAAGCAATGTGACAAGGCACTTTAAGTATTTGATATGGTTTGGCTGTGTCCCAACCCAAATCTCAACTTGAATTGTATCTCCCAGAATTCCCACGTGTTGTGGGAGGGACCCACCGGGAGGTAATTGAATCATGAGGGCCGCTATTTCCTATGCTATTCTCATGATAGTGAATAAGTCTCACTATATCTGATGGGTTTATCAGGGGGTTCTGCTCTCACTTTTTTCTCATTGTTCTCTTGTTGCCATGTAGGAAGTGCCTTTCACCTCCCACCGTGATCCTGAGGCCTCCCCAGCCACGTGAAACTATAAGTCCAATTAAATCTCTTTTTCTTCCCAGTCTCGGGTATGTCTTTATCAGCAGTGTGAAAACAAACTAATACAGTATTTAATAAAGACATAGAACAAGATCATGGTAATATATCTACCAGAGGGCAATATATTGATACTTTCATATTAAAAATGATTAGAGCAGCATTTCCCCCAAATAATTCTGCAAATTTCTTTTTTTGGGAGTTATTAATAGGTTCACCACAAAAATGTATTCTAGGTAATGTATTCTTACATTAAAGATTCATGGCACATATTTAATATGGTAAAGATTCCGTGAAGGCCTGCCGTAATAAAACCTATTCAACTTAGTGTAATCTGGCATTTTCCAAACTTTTTTGAGAATGGAATACTATTTTTTTTTTTTTTTTTCTGAGACAGAGTTTCGCTCTTGTTGCCCAGGCTGGAGTGCAATGGCACAATCTTGGCTCACTGCAACCTCCGCCTCCCAGGTTCAAGCGATTCTCCTGCCTCAGCCTCCCAAGTAGCTGGGATTACAGGCATGTGCCACCACGCCCAGATAATTTTGTATTTTTAGTAGAGACGGGCTTTCTCCATGTTGGTCAGGCTGGTCTCAAACCCCCTACCTCAGGTAATCCGCCTGCCTCGGCCTCCCAAAGTGCTGGGATTATAGGCGTGAGCCACCGCGCCTGGCCCTTGAGAATGGAATACTATTTTGAGAAAAGGGAAGCAGCACTGTCTTTATTTTAGTGTGGAGATTTTTTTGTCTCTCTCTTTTTTTTTTTTTACTTGAGTCTTACGTTTTTGACTGTTGTCATTTTCTGATGCCCACCACACCCGATGTAACCTGTGTTAACAACCTCATATGTGAATACTTGTATCACTCCATATTTGGTTGAAGGCTCATACAATTCTACACATACGACATATAGATACAAGAGAGGTTTTACCCCCTATTACTTGTTCCACAACATGAGAGCATGTTTCTTATGCCTTACTTTAATATTTTATTCACACAACAATACTCATGGAAATCCCCTCCAATTCAGCTGATATAAGTCTAATTGATACTTTTAAAATAACTGCATAATATTTCATCCTGTGAAAAAAGCTGATTGTTTAAGCCACTCTCATATTTCCCATATCAAGAAGCAGTGTGTCCTCTGCCAAAATGCTCCATGTCTTCCCTAATTACCCCTTCTTCAATTACTTGATTATTTTAGAATGTCTGTACATTCTTCACATTTTCTAGTATTCCTACCACACTACCACCACACAACCACAAGTGATCTTTGGAAGACATTTATTTCCTCCTTTCCTCTCCCCAGATTCTAGGTTTTGTGAAGATAGCTTAGTAATTATTCAAATTTTCTCTATATTAAGTTTATTCTGAGAGCCTTTATTTTCACTTTAACCCTTAAGGCATATGTTGTAAACTTTCTTACCTATTACATTAAGATAATAGGTTAGAGACATACAGATAGAGATAGAGATAGAGACAGAGATAGAGATGAATATAGATACCTATAAAATTTTGCTTACCATGGTTTTTCTCATCTTCCTTCCTTTTATCCTAAAGTTTCTCTTTTGGTTCCTCTAGTGTTTGGTTATTTTACTTTTTTCTCTCAAATATATTACTCATATGAGGTTCCTAGATAATATGGTCTCTAAATTCCCAAACATTTCCAAATATCTGTTGTATCATGACATATCATTGATATCTTGGCTGGAGCATAATCCTTGGGTTACGGTCAGGCTTATTTCTAACATTTGAGGGCCCCAGAACAATGACAAAACTAGAGTTCTATATATCATATGCCTAAATATCTGAAAATTACACATACATACATCAGAATGTCAAATTGTATGCTGTCAACTAAAAAATAAACTAAAAGTTATAAACCAAGTTAATAAACCATTAAATGTGTTCTAGTATCCTACCTTGATAAGCATGCCTTTATAACAACTGATGGTCTAGGTTCTAATCAATCATTTGGCTCTAGTTCTGTATCAGAAAGTGGTAGTACAGGAAGGGCCAATTTCTGGCTCGTGACCATTGGCTCCACATAAGCACAGTCCCGTGACTCATTAAATTCACTGCTCTATGAGGAGGGGAATAGCTAGAAAATGGTCAGAGTGTTTCACTCTAATGATATAGGGTTGGGGCAAGAAACCCTTTTTCTTTGTTGTAAGGCTGATATTTGTTGTGGTGCTTTTCTGCCAGTGGTCTGTAGATTCTATTCAAGAGCTTACAGCTTCAGTGTTGCAAATGAGGAATAAAATTCAAATTGGATATTTTTTTCCTTTCTAGGTAATTTATTTTTTTCTGCATTAATGTTTCTAAGAATTTCTGTTTATCCTTGGGAAGTTTAGCAAACAGCCCACATAACCTATTTTTTTATGGCCTGGAAGAAGGTGTATGATAAGTGGAATCACTGACTTCGTGGTTTGTAAAGAGTTTCTAGTAAGAAATTACTTCCTTCCTGATGGGAGAGTAGATGGAGTACATTCTGCCATTAACACAGGCTAAGTGAGGCCAAAGGGCAGCTTCAAAAGAATAATCCAGAGAGATCATGGGTGCTTGCAAGAAAATGAGATGACTCTCACTTCCCATATGAGGCTGCAATTTCTCCCTGGTAATGCCATGAGACAGGAGGATATTGAGAGTTCTTGAGAGCCCTTAAGACTTTTGAGGCATAAAATAGCATAGAAATATGTATCCTCCTGTGGTCTAGTTAGTTCTAAAAGTAGAAGTTCTGCTGCAATTGTTTGTAGCAGCAAGGCCAGAAGAGATTATAGAGAGCTATGCCTTGGAAGAATATGGGTAAAACCCTCTCAGTCTTAGTTTTACGGACTTGGAGGACTTATAAGAGAGCCTAAGCACAAAGGGTGGAAGGTGTAGGACTACGTAGAGAGATGCTGTGCAAATAAAGTGCCTCCCTACCTGGAGAGACTGAAGGAAGACACAATTGCTCCTTCCTGTGATAGTCTTCAGTATTAGAAGGGGCCAAGATGAAGCAAAACAGTGCCTCAAGAAAGTCACACACATCATATATGGGAAAACCATACAGCAGAAGATGCTACCAAGTTGGACAAAATGGGATCACCAGCCACAGTAGATGACCAATAAATGATGGAAGAAGAACTCTGTGTACTATTTCCCTCTCCCTTCCCCAGCACAAAAGGAACTCCTTTCAGAAAAGAAAGAAAGTAAAATAATCTCAGAACAGTTGACTTTGCCTCTTCCCCACCCTCTACCACTCATACTGGCCTCCAAACAGCCAGGTAAGAGCTCTAGTCTGCACTAAAGCAGAAGATAGGATAAATTTGTGAAGTTTTTTACACTCAATTTAACTAAATGTGATAGCTGAAAATAGCCACACAGTAATGAAATCTGCTAAAGATATTGCTAAGGGACAGGATGGGAGATTGAGAGAGCATGGTTAAAAGTAGGAGATTTCTTAAAGAACTACAAGTAGAACTATCATTTGATTCAGCAATCCCACTACCGGGTATCTATCCAAAAGAAAAGCCATTATAAAGAAGAAACACATGCACATGCATGTTTATAGCAGTGCAATTCTCAATTGCAAAGATAGGGAACCTAAGTGCCCATCGACCACCAAGTGAATAAAGAAAATGTGGTATATATACCCTATGTGTATATATAAAACAAAAATGTATTATATATATACTACTCCGCCATAAAAAGGAATGGAACAATGTCTTTTGCAGCAACTTGGATGGATCTGGAAGCCATTATTCTAAAGTGAAGTAACTCAGGAATGCAAAACCAAATATCATAAGTTCTCATTTATAAGTTGGAGTTAAGCTATGAGGATGCAAAAACATAAGAATGATAGAGTGGACTTTGAGGACTCAAAGGAGAAGAATGGGTGGAGCAGTGATGGATAAAAGACAACATATTGAGTACAGTGTACACTTCTTCAGTTATGCGTGTGCCAAAATCCCAGAAATCACCACTAAATAACTTCCATGTAACCAAAAACCACCTGTACCCCAAAACGACTGAAAAATGAAATAAAATAAAGAAGCGCTTGGAAAAATGAACATTGCATCACGTTTATATTTGTTAGAACGTCTCCTACCATTGGCAAAGATAGTGATGGTTCTACCTTGAAGCCTTTTTTGATGCAAATAAAACATTGTGTCTTGAATTATCATTATTTAAGTATTTCTCTTATCCTTTATGAATGGAAGCCCTCTGCTCGCAATATATATATATTTGATTATGTTTGTGCTTTCCATTGTGATGAACAGAGCATTAAAATAGCAGCTATTCTCATATAAGGATATGGTGGAATGTGCAGATTTTTGAATCAGAAAGACCTGGGTTCAAATCCTGTTTTGCCATTTACTAGTTGTGCAGTCTTGCCCAATTTACAAAACATAGCCTACAGGTAAAAAAAATCTCATTGTTTTGTGAGGATTCAATAAGACACTATATTTTTAATGTTTAGTATGATGCTGGTCACACAGTGGGTACTTAGAAAACATTAACATCCTTTTGTCCCTTCCCTTCCCTGTGCTATTTACCTAGCTAAATTATTTGTTCTGGCATTCAGAGATAGGTTCACAATGAAGTACATGAAGCTTATTCCTCAGGGCCCCTCACTTTTCTGGGTCCTTTGAAATAATATTTTTTAACCCTTATTTCTCATTTGGATGCCCAAATTGTACGAAGTTTAAGCCCACTAAACCTGGATCAGTCTATTATGGCATTTAAAGATTTTTCTTTGGTCAAGGCTTGATAACTCAGTAAAACTGGAAGAAGCTTCAGTAGAATATTAAGAGGCATAATATGCAAATTAAAGAAAATAACTGTCCATTAAACCAGTAATTTTTATTATTAGTTAAAGCCTAAGTACCAGTGTAATTTAAACTATTATAAATGCAATGCAAACATACACAGCACATCAGGTTCAAGTTGTAGTCCAATTAGACAGTGAAGCAATACCAGAACTAGAAGAACCTAAGAGATCATCTAGGCCAGGAAAATGAACTCTGTCTGACTTTCCACAAGAAGAGAAGAGAATTAGCTTCTAGACATATTAGGTTAGTGTTTCAATTATACAAGATTCAGAAATATGTAACCTTGAAAA
>NW_012121945.1:0-1056 GCF_000951035.1 Colobus angolensis palliatus
TGTGTTTTTAGTAGAGACGGGGTTTCACTGTGTTGGCCAGGATAGTCTCGATCTCCTGACCTCGTGATCTGCCCACCTCGGCCTCCCAAAGTGCTGGGATTACAGGCGTGAGTCACCATGCCCAGCCCAAGATTGCTTTTTAATTACAGTAAAAGCAAACTGTTTTCATCATGGAAAAAAGTAAGTAATACATAGTGTTCATGGAGAACAAGATCAGAACAGAGTAATAAGGAAGGAGGGATGATTTGGAAATGAAAAGATACTGAAAAGAGAAGAGAAGAAATTGATGATAATGGAAAGTTAGAGAATACCTTTTTATTCGGCGATATCCTCAGCGTAAAAATACTGCCTTCACCTTCTGAAATTCTGGTCCATTGCTTCTAACTCTGCCCTCATGATTAAGCATGACAGCTGTTACTTCTCTTTTTCACTATTTGCTCTCTATTTCTGTATAACAAATTTCCGCTAAACTTAGCAGCTTAAAACAGCGAATATTTATTGTCTTAAACATTTGCTGCCTTCATACTTCATAGAATTAAAATTTAAAGAATTGCTTTAGCTTTTATGTGGAATTTCAATTCCAGATATCAAAAAGTAAAATATAAGGTGGCAAGTGTATGTTGTTATCTTCCTTTCCTTTCCACTCATTTTTAGAATCCAAATTTACACTAAGATGGACTGTCAGCGACTGTCCCTGCAGTGAATCCCAGGCAGTTTCCCATCTCACTTAACATGCCTTGTGGGATGCTCCAGCCTGAGTTCAAGGCCTCCAGGGCCTGAACAGGTCTGACAGATGCCAGCCCCTGGAGGGAGTGCTGCTGGCACTCATGAATAGCAGTCTGTGGCTCATGTTCGTAAATTGCCTAAGCAAAGCAAGCCGTAAGCTCATTAGCAGTGCATTTCAGTGCATTGACTCTGGGCACGGAAAGTCACCCCCTAGAGGTTGGGTGGAAGTTTCTCTGGCTCCTTCTCTTTTTTTATTTTTTGGGAGAAAAATAAAAAATAATATACTGTTTGAACTAAGTTTGTGTAATCGCTCCACACCTGGGGAAACTC
>NW_012121946.1:0-1155 GCF_000951035.1 Colobus angolensis palliatus
GTGAACCCAGGAGGTGGAGCTTGCAGTGAGCCGAGATCCCGCCACTGCACTCCAGCCTGAGTGACAGAGTGAGACTCCATCTCAAAATAAATAAATAAATAAATAAGAAGGGAAACTTTGAAGAGGAACTTTTTTACTTTCCACACCTTTCAAGGCCATCCTGAATGAAGCTGTCATGCCGTTGCCAGTCATTTTGGTGGGACCCGATATACCAGCCTAACCCGTCTGTCAAAGCAAGATTCAGCTGGTTGGTGGGACTCCCCTTAAGGGCCTAGGTGTGAGCTGAGACAGTGGCACCTGTGTGACCATGATGGCAGAAGCAGGGTCCGGGGAACCTTCCTGTGCAGCCCGTCTGGGCCTTCAGTCCTTCTTGAGCCTGGTCCTGGATGTGCCATTTCTGTGTGGCTGCTCCCACACAACTTGATGACTTGGTGGACGCAACAGAACTCAGCTCATCACAGGTTCTGGACATGGTAGCGCTTGATGTGCCCTGGTCCAGCATTCGGTCTCCACCAGGACCCAAGTAGCACTCCAAGAGCTGTCTGTCAAAGGCCGTGTGGTTCTCCAATACTGATGCCATGGCTTTGCTCCAGAACCTCAAGGGACTGCCTGGTGCTTCATCCACTGGGCTTGCCATAAAATTCACACAGCACCTTTTCCACCATGGACTCCTCCAACATTGTGTTGTCTGTGAAATCATATGGCTCGAGCAGCAGGGCTGTCTGAGCCCCAGGCTGCAGAGCTGTTTCCTGCTCGGGGCTCCACTTAGAGCTCCCAGCCCACCGTGTTACCCCACGTGCAAGCACAGTGTGTCTGGGCGTGGAATGCGCTGCCTCCAACACCCAGAGAGGCACACCGGGTGCTTCCTTCTTCGTGATTGTGAGGCAGGATAGGTCATCAAGGAAGTGACCGTGTTCTCGGGACACAGCCACCATGGTGACTGTATAATCAATACAACAAGCCTCAGCGATCGCCTTGTAATTGAGCTCATCCAAGCAAAGCTATCTTCAGTAGAAAATTTCCCTTGTAGAGAACATGTGCACTTTGATTTGACCTGTCCTCAAACTGACCCTTTGCTCCTTAAAATAGTAAAAAAACAGGCCGGGCGCAGTGGCTCACGCCTGTAATCCCAGCACTTTGGGAGGCCGAGGTGGG
>NW_012121947.1:0-2603 GCF_000951035.1 Colobus angolensis palliatus
GGCCAACATAGTGAAATCCCGTCTCTACTAAAAATACAAAAATTAGCCAGGTGTGGTGGTGGGCGCTTGTAATCCCAGCTACTCGGGAGCCTGAGGCAAGAGAATTGCTTGAACCTGGGAGGTGGAGATTGCAGTGAGCCGAGATCACGCCACTGCACTCCAGCCTGGGTGACAGAGTGAAACTCTGTCTCAAAAAAAAAAAACTTCTTTTTCAAAAAAAATAAACTTTTTCAAAAAAAAACTTTTTCAAAAAGAAACAACTTCTTTGAAAGGTACTTTTAGACTAAATGAATATCCCATTTGTCATCAAAAGATTTATTAATGTTCAAAATAGAATCCCCCATAAAGCTATAATATTGATACCAGTTAAATTAGTAATAGGCAATTTAAGAAAGGGAGCATTTGAAAAAAATATTGTTCTTTTTTTTTTTTTTGAGACAGTCTTGCACTGTTGCCCAGGCTGGAGTGCAGTGATGCAATCTTGGCTCACTGCAACCTCGGCCTCCCAGATTCAAGCAATTCTCCTGCCTCAGCCTCCCAAGCAGCTAGGATTACAGGCATGTGCCACCACACCTGGCTAATTTTTGTATTTTTAGTAGAGACAGGGTTTCACCGTGTTGACCAGGTGGTCTTGAACTCCTGACATCAGGTGATCCACCCGCCTTGGCCTCCCAAAATACTAGGATTACAGGGGTGAGCCACTGCGCCCAGCCGAAATCTTATTCTTTTAATTCAGAACTCACTCTTTAGTGTTCACCACATAGCATTTTACTTCATATATGCAACAGTAAGTTTTCATTTATATAAAAGTTGAATTCAGTTCTACAGTTCCTTTTTATTTTAAAATGGATCGCACATACAGAGTTCTGTTTCTAAATCCAAAGCAATTTTCCTGTAACATTATTGATTCCAGTGACAGAATTTTTTTTTTTTTTTTTTGAGACAGAGTCTCGCTCTGTCGTCCCAGGCTGGAGTGCAGTGGTGCAATCTTGACTCACTGCACCTCCAACTCCCAGGTTCAAACGATTCTCTTGCCTCAGCCTCCTTAGTAACTGGGATTACAGGCGCCTGCCCACCATACTCAGCTAATTTTTGTATTTTTAGTAGAGACAGGGTTTCACCATGTTGTCCAAGCTGGTCTCGAACTCCTGACCTCAGGTGATCTACTCGCCTCAGCCTCCCAAAGTGCTGGGATTATAGCTGCGAGCCACTGTGCCTAGCCTGAGAAGGTGAATTCTTATACATAGTAGATTGGCACAACAGTGGGGATAGCTTCAGCCTCCTTCCCTAGACTCTTGCTGTTCACTGTCCTCCTGCTTGAGTTGGATTTTTACCTGAAGACGAAATGCTGGAACTTGCCCCACCTCTCTTACACTTCATTCTACCTGACTGCTTGTATGCATTCATGTGTGTTCGTCTTGTAGGTGTTTTTAAAAAAATCATTTCATAGTTCTTTCCTCTTCCATTCATTGATTTTTTTCTTTTCCAACACTAAAAATTGGTTCATTTAAAAATTATTATATAAACAATTTATGATCATTATAAAATCCTTAAACAGTATTGAAAATTATAAAGATATGTTACTATTTTATAAGGCAGTGTTTTCATTTTTTTTTTTGAGATGGATTCTTGCTCTTTTGCCCAGGTGGGAGTGCAGTGGCACGATCTTGGCTCACTGTAACCTCTGCCTCCCAGGTTCAAGCAGTTCTCTGTCTCAGTCTCCCGAGTAGCTGAGATTACAGGCACTTGCCACCATGCCTGGCTAATTTTTGTGTTTTTTTTTTTTTTGAGACAGAGTCTCGCTCTGCCGCCCGGGCTGGAGTGCAGTGGCCGGATCTCAGCTCACTGCAAGCTCCGCCTCCCGGGTTCACGCCATTCTCCTGCCTCAGCCTCCCGAGTAGCTGGGACTACAGGCGCCCGCCACCTCGCCCGGCTAGTTTTTTTTTTTATTTTTTTAGTAGAGATGTGGTTTCACCATGTTGGCCAGGATGGCCTCGATCTCTTGACCTCATGATCCGCCCGCCTCGGCCTCCCAAAGTGCTGGGATTACAGGCTTGAGCCACCGTGCCCAGCCCAAATTGTTTTCTAAAATGATTCTACCAATAATGTAATTGATCCTGGATCAGCAGGATCTAAGAATGCCTATTGTTCTGCCTCCTTGACAGCTGTTATAAAAACATTTTTTTTTTTTTTTTAAGCATGAGTTTAATAAATAAGACTTGGTGTCATAATAATTCTTTTCATTTTCTTTGCTGAGTGGCACATATTGAATTTCATTTTTCCTAGGAGGATAAATTATGTTGGCTGCACAGTGTCACATGGCTGTAATCCCAACACTTTGGGAGACTGAGGTGGGCAATCACTTGAGTCTAGGAGTTCAAGACCAGCCTGGACAACACAGTGAAACTACGTTTCTACAAAAAATAGAAAAATTAGCTGGGAATGGTGGCGTATCCCTGTAGTCCCGGTTACTCGGGAGGCTGAGCTGGGAGGATCCCTTGAACTCAGGAGGTGGAGGTTGCAATGAGCCAAGTGTGTGCCACTGCACTCCAACCTGGGTGACGCAGTGAGCCCTGTCTCAAAAAAAAAAAGAAAAAAAAAAA
>NW_012121948.1:0-1795 GCF_000951035.1 Colobus angolensis palliatus
AAGGAAGGAAGGAAGGAAGGAAAGAAGGAAAGAAGATCTTTTTTCTACAACCTCCTAGGTTCGCTAGATGGGTCCTGGAAATCAAACTGAGAAAAGACAAACCAGAGCAAAACAGTTTTAATTACAAACCTGTGCAGAGGACTTCACAAAGAAAAAACTGTGGTTCAAGGAGGCAGCCAGATGATTGAGGCTTATATATCCTGTTAGACTAAACAAAGGAAAACGGGATTGGAGATTCCAAGCCAGGCAGAATTTTACAGTTGAAAAATGCTTTTCTTCTGTGATGGGATCAGAATCTTACATTAGCATCAGATTACCCAGTCCCATAGCTTTTCACCTTCAATCATTTTATTTCATTTCCAGGATCCATTACCTTTGTTTCAGGGTGTGTGTCTCACCAGAGGTACAGGATAACTTAAGCACATTTTAAAAAATGGTTGATTGGCAGAATCGAAGGATGATGCCAGCCTCATGTCATGGGAGTCAGACAACATCCTGGGCCAAGTCACTCTTCAAAAAATTACAGCTTCTCCCAAATGTCCCCTCCATGTTGACAATCTTTATAATCCAAAGGGGCCAGAATATTTTCTCATATATTTTTCTCTGATTCTCTATTTTCTATTAGTAGACTTTCTTGCTCTCTTTGCTAATCCCAAGATTTAAAACAAGTTATAATAAATTAGTCACTATTCTTGGAAAAAGCTAATTATCTAATTTTTACATATCAATGGAGCTGGGTTGGTGGGGGTGGAAGAACAAGGAACAGTAGAGATATCCTAAGGCAATTAGTTGGAGGCAATTTAAAGAATAAAAAGAAAGTTATTATGCAAATATGTATCTATTAGCAGTTAATCAGCCTTGAAAAGAAGCATGGCTTAGAATTAAAGAGGACAGGAGATTCAGATTTTTCACCTCAGTTTTTAGAATTCCATGCAATTAGGCCAGGGTGGGTGGCTCACGCTTGTAATCCCAGTACTTTGGGAGGCTGAGGAAGCAGAATCACTTGAGCCCAGATGTTCAATAACAGCCTGAACAACACAGTGAGACCCGCATCTCTGAAAAAAAAAAAAGAAAAAAAAAATTCTAGCCTGGCGCAGTGGTAACCAGACCCCCATCTCTAAAAATAAATAAATAAATGAATCCACCCTGGCATGGTGGCTCACGACCATAATCCCAGCACTCTGGGAGGCCAAGGTGGGCAGATCACTTGAGGTTGGATCACTTGAGGTCAGACAACATGGCAAAACTCCATCTGTACTAAAAATACAAAAATTAGCCGGGCATAGTGGTACACACCTGAGTCCTAACTACTTGGGAGGCTGAGGCAAGACAATCCCTTGAACCTGGGAGGCAGAGGTTGAAGTGAGCTGAGATGGTGGTACTACTCCATTCCAGCCTGGGGAATAGAGCAAGACTCCATCTCAAAAAAAAAAAAAAAGTTAGAATTGAGGTATGCTTCTGTCTTAGTCTGTTTATGCTGCTATAACAAAATACCATAGAATAGGTGATTTATAGACAAAAGAAATTTAGTTCTGGAGGCTGAGAAGTCCAAGGTTAAGGTACTGGTTGTCAAGCGTGTCCGTGTCCGTGTGAAGAGACCACCAAACAGGCTTTGTGTGAGCAACATGGCTGTTTACTTCACCTGGGTGCAGGTGGGCTGAGTCCGAAAAGAGAGTCAGCGAAGGGAGATAAGTGTGGGGCCGTTTTATTGGATTTGGGTAGGTAAAGAAAAATTACAGGCCGGGCGCGGTGGCTCAAGCCTGTAATCCCAGCACTTTGGGAGGCCGAGACGGGC
>NW_012121949.1:0-1359 GCF_000951035.1 Colobus angolensis palliatus
AGCCAGGATGGTCTCGATCTCCTAACCTCGTGATCCGCCCGTCTCGGCCTCCCAAAGTGCTGGGATTACAGGCTTGAGCCACCGCGCCCGGCCGCTATTCTGTATTTTCAACATCTGCGGTCCTTGCAGGGGGTGATGATAGGGTTGTTGTCTAAATCTGTTGTTTCTTCTGATTCTCAGTGATAGTAGGTTTGCCTTCTTCCATGCTTGGTGGTCTTCTTTCTTTGTTTATTAAATTTTGCTAAAGGAAATCTTCAAGGAGTCTTTGGTGTATAGGCAATAATACTTCTGAGTATTTAACATGTCTTTATTTTATTTATACAGGTGAGTGATAGTTTGACTCCGTATAAAAGGCTAGGTTGAAATCATTTTCTCTCAAAATTATTTTTCTTAAAGACCCGTGTGATAATACTCTCAGATTTTTTTTTTTTTTTCCTGAGATGGAGTCTCAGTCACTCTGTTGCCCAGACAAGAGTGCAGTAGTGCCATCTCAGCTCACTGCAGCCACTGCCTCCTGGGTTCAAGTGATTCCCCTGCCTCAGCCACTGGAGTAGCTGGGATTAGAGGTGTATGCCACCACGCCTGGCTAATTTTTATATTTTTAGTAGAGATGCGGTTTCACCATGCTGGCCAGGCTGGTCTCGAACTCCTGGCTTCAAGTGACCCACCTGCCTCGGCCTCCCAGAGTGCTGGGATCACAGGCATGAACCATCGCACCTGCCCTACTTACAGAATTTTTTTTTTTTTTTTTTTTTTGAGACGGAGTCTGGCTCTGTTGCCCAGGCTGGAGTGCAGGGTGCAGTCTCAACTCACTGCAACCTCTGTCTTCTGGGCTTAAGCCATCCTCCCATCTCAAGCCATCCTCCCATCTCAACCTCCTGAGTAGCTGGGACTACAGGCATGCACCGCTATATCTAGCTAATTAAAAAACTTTATTTTTATTTTTTTTTTTTGTAGAGACAGGGTCTCGCTATGTTGCCTAAGTTGTTCTTAAACTCTGGGCTCAAGTGATCCTTCCACCTTGGCTTCCCTAAGTGCTGGGATTACAGGTGTGAACCATGTTTATCCTTATAATTGCATTATTTGTTTTTGTAAACATTCTACATCTAGCTATTCTGCATTTTCTTTTTTTTTTTTTTTGAGACGGAGTCTCGCTCTGTTGCCCAGGCTAGAGTGCAGTGGCCGGATCTCAGCTCACTGCAAGCTCCGCCTCCCGGGTTCAAGCCATTCTCCTGCGTAGCTGGTACTACAGGCGCCCGCCACCTCGCCTGGCTAGTTTTTTGTATTTTTTAGTAGAGACGGGGTTTCACCGTGTTAGCCAGGATGGTCTCGATCTCCTAACCTCGTGATCCGCCCGTC
>NW_012121950.1:0-1247 GCF_000951035.1 Colobus angolensis palliatus
GGCTCTCCCCTGAAGCGCGTGACCTTGTTCCTTGGGAAGTAACTCTGTGGAAACTCATTGCTTCCTAGTTTTTTTAATATAATTTTTTTTTTTTTTTTTTTTTTTTTTTTTTAAAATATGACAGATTCTCGCTCTGTCACCCAGGCTGGAGTGCAGTGGCGCGATCTTGGCTCACTGCAAGCTCCGCCTCCCAGGTTCATGCCATTGTTTTGTATTTTTAGTAGAGATGGGGTTTCACCGTGTTAGCCAGGATGGTTTCGATCTGCTGACCTTGTGATCTGCCCGTCTCGGCCTCCCAAAGTGCTGGGATTACAGGCTTGAGCCACCGCGCCTGGCCTGAGACTGACTGATTCTATTTGAAATAAATCCAGGAAATGACTGGACTCACTAAAAATATTAAATCAACATTGTACTTCTCAGGACCAGAATATAACTCTTGTGCTATGTTCATTCATTTCAAAGGTTAATTTTCTAGTACATGAGCCAGAGAAGTTAAACAAGGAGCTGTCCATGAAGTTATATGTCCAAGAAGACACCTCCTGGTACATCCTGGGAGATACTTTAAAGTAACAAATCCAGTCATCAACTTGGAAAAAAGCCCTAAATTATAACCAACACTCAGCATGTATCCACGTATTTCTAATATTATATATTCAACTTCTCCAACCATTAATCAAGCTGTACATAATGACTCTTTCTGACTACAGGAGCAAATACTCTCACTCAATGGGGACAGACCTCATAATCACACTACCACGAAGTTAATATGAGATATTTCAGGGAAAAAATTAAAACTTTCCTTTTTTTTTCCCCCAAGACAGAGTCTTGCTCTGTCACCCAGGCTGGAGTGCATGACACAATCTTGGCTCACTGCAAGCTCCACCTCCCGGGTTCATGCCATTCTCCTGCCTCAGCCTCCCGTGAAGCTGGGACTACAGATGCCCGCCACCATGCCTGGCTAATTTTTGTATATTTAGTAGAGACAGGGTTTCACCTTGTTAGCCAGAATGGTCTTGATCTCCTGACCCCGTGATCCGCCCGCCTTGGCCTCCCGAAGTGCTGGGATTACAGTCGTGAGCCACTGCGCCTGGCCAAAACTTTCATTTTTCTTTTTTTTTTTTTTTTTTTTGAGATGGAGTCTTGCTCTGTCGCCCAGGCTGGAGTGCAGTGGTGCGATCTCAGCTCACTGCAACCTCCGCCTCCCAGGTTCAAGCAATTCTCCTGCCTCAGCCTCCCAAGTAGCTGGG
>NW_012121951.1:0-1620 GCF_000951035.1 Colobus angolensis palliatus
GCCAGGATGGTCTCGATCTCCTGACCTCGTGATCCGTCCATCTCGGCCTCCCAAAGTGCTGGGATTACAGGCTTGAGCCACCGCGCCCGGCCATGAATGTTAATTTTAAACAATGAAAGTGCTGATTTTTGTTATCATCTCATCCTAACCCCAGTTTAACTTTTCCTTGCTGCTTATTCTGAACCAAAATATTGTACAGCCCTCTGAGATTTTATGTCCATGGATGGGTCCATGGGGCTTACAGCTAAGTGTTGATGATGATTTGGAGGAGCTAACAGTATTTTTATTATAACCTCGGTTTTGTGTGTATGTAATCATATGTGTCTAAATATACATGCAGAATATCAAAGAAAAGACTAGATGCAAGTGCAACAAAATAACAAGAGATGTTACCTCTACTTAGTGGTAATGCAGGAATATATTTGTGTAGACTTTTCTGTATTTCCTGAAATTTCTACAATGAGCATATAAAGCTTTAATATTAGAAGACTTTAAGTGACCAGTAAGTGTGAAATTTCAGTAAAACAATTGTTTAATCATAGGCATGATTGCAAGTTGACTAAATAAAAGCATACTGTTTGCTGAAAGTGGGAGGAATCCTTAATAGTGCACGTGCACATAGTAGTTTTCATAGTTCACATACGTTACGACATTCATTCCTCCATTTTAATAAAGGAAGAGGAAACTGACCCTCAGAGAAGTTAACTAACTTGCTCTCCATAATCCACATTAGTTAGAAGAAAGACTGTTGCAGGGAACAGGCTGAGAAGGGCACTTACAGAAGAGTAATCCTTTGATCTCTTTGAGAAAAGATTAATCCAGGTATGGATTAACCTGGATTAACACCTGGGTATGGGCAACTCTCTAACCACTGGTTTGGTTTGAAGTTGACTCTATGAATATGGAAAGGTTGCACCAGGCCAGGCACAGTGGCTCACGCCTGTAATCCCAGCACTTTGGGAGGCCAAGACGGGCGGATCACTTGAGGCCAGGAGTTCGAGACCAGCCTGGCCAACGTGGTGAAACCCCCATCTCTACTAAAAATACAAAAATTAGCCGGGTGTGGTGATGCACGCCTGTAATCCCAGCTACTCAGGAGGCTGAGGCACGAGAATTGCTTGAACATGGGAGGCAGAGGTTGCAGTGAGCCAAGATCGGGCCACTGCACTCCAGCCTGGGCGACAGCACAACTCTTTCTCTCTCTCAGAAAAAAAGATCATTATGCAATCAAGTAATAACATGAAAATATTTATGACCATTCATTATGTAAAATTTGTTCTTTCAGAGTTAGGGTTAATAAGAGTTTCAAAGTCAGAGATAATTGTGTAATTCATAATGACTTTCAAGTATCAAAATAGTTTAATATTTTCACTAAGCTGGTGGATGTATTCCTTTTTTGTATGAAATAAAGATGTTTCTTTCCCGAAAATACTTTGTATCTAATTTTTTTTTTTTTTTGAGACGGAGTCTTGCTCTGTTGCCCAGGCTGGAATGCAGTGGTGCAATTTCGGCTCACTGCAAGCTTCGCCTCCCGGGTTCACGCCATTCTCCTGCCTCAGCCTCCCCAGTAGCTGGGACTACAGGCGCCCGCCACCTCGCCTGGCTAATTTTTTTGTATTT
>NW_012121952.1:0-1085 GCF_000951035.1 Colobus angolensis palliatus
AAAAAAAAAAAAAAAATCTCAGCTCTTTTGCAATTAATCCAAAAACACTTATTTTCTTTTCCCAAGGAGAGATGGGAGGCATCTGGTGTGCATTCACCCCTGCAGGTAGCGCCAAACCGTTCCACATGCAGGGCAGCCCAGGGCTCTGGGACTGTCTCTCTGTTTCCCAGGTTACCCCAAACTGTCCAAACTGTACTGCCTTGTTTCTTAGCTCTAAGAACCTCCTTTCCTAGTACTAAGCCAGTAAACAGTCTCTGTGCTCAGGGTCATTAGTGGTTGAAGGTGGTGGCATGGGGCAAAGGCCTTGAGAGTTGGTCACAGCTCTGCCATTGTGTTGGAGTGTGACCCTGGCCAAGACAGTTTGCTTCTTTGAGCCTGTGACCGCTCATTTTGAAATGGGAAGAATGATAACACCTACCTACCTTGAAGTTATGTCTGTGAAACGTCTAGGTAGGTGAACATGCATTGAGTGCCTACTGCATGCAAGACTCCAGAGCAGGAAGAATGAATAAAGAGTCATACATGGTGCTCCCAGAAATGGGCAATGTAGTGGGGAGATAAGACAAATGCACATGTCATATGGGGCAAGACTGAGGTTACAAGACAGGGACCTACGTGTGAAGATGGGGCCGACAAGGACCAGGGAGCCACATTCCTCTTGGCCCTCTGTATACTCACTCCCAGGGTCGTTCCCCTACTCCTCCTGGGCCTGGGGCAGAAAGCATTCAGGGCTGGCCCTCAGCTGAGAAGCAGGAGCAGGATGCCCTGAGATGACCACACAGTCAGGTTGGGGTTCAAGTGGAGTGGTCACCTCAGACCTGAGAGAATTGACTGAGAGTGGATGTCAGACATTGGTGAAGCACTGTTAAATGGATCCAGCCCTCAATCTGGGCACAGTTCTGACTCACTTCATTAATTTGTTAGTTTATCCAACCAACCAACCAACCAACCAACCCACCCACCCACCCACCCACCCACCCTTATTGAGCGTCAGTCTTGCCCCATATGACATGTGCATTTGTCCCTGGCACCAGTATTGAGCGTCTCCTTGTCGGCCCCATCTTCACACGTAGGTCCCTGTCTTG
>NW_012121953.1:0-1125 GCF_000951035.1 Colobus angolensis palliatus
AGTGCTGGGATTACAGGCATGAGCCACCTCACCTGGCTGCGTGTTTTTTTAAAAAAAATTTTGGCCAGGAACAGGGGCTCATGCCTGTAATCCCAACACTGCGGGAGGCCAAGGCAGGAGGATCAACTGAGGTCAGAAGTTTGAGACCAGCCTGACCAACATGGTGAAACCCTGTCAATACTAAAATACAGAAAAATTAGCCGGGAGTGGTGGCGCACACCTGTAGTCCCAGCTACTCAGGAGGCTGAGGCAGAAGAATCACTTAAACCTGGGAGGTGGAGGTTGCAGTGAGCTGAGATTGTGCCACCGTCTCCAGCCTGGGCAACAGAGTGAGACTTCGTGTCAAAACAAAACAAAACAAAAAAGTTTTTGTAAAGGCTAGGCATGGTGGTTCACACCTGTAATTCCTGCACTTTGGGAGGCTGAGACAGGGGGATTGCTTGAGCTCAGGAGTTGGAGACCAGCCTGAGCAACACAGAAAGATCCCCATCTCTACAGAAAATACAAAAATTAGGTGGGCGTGGTGGCGTGCGCCTGTAGTCCCAGCTACTTGGGAGGCTGAAGTGGGAGGATCACTTAAGCATGGGAGGTGGAGGCTGCAATGAGCTGAGATCACGCCACTGCACTCCAGCCTGGGTGACAGAGCAAGATTCAGTCTCCAGAAAAAAAAAAAAAAGAATCAGGGTCTTGAAGCTGAGAGATAAATGGAACGGATGCTAAACAATGCTTGCAGATGCTGGTCTATAGGCCAGGCCCCGTGCCACATGCCACGCATGTTTTCCTGTCCCACATCCAGGTGTGGTTGAGACAGCCAAGCTGCCCCCAAAGCCTTTAAGTGAGACTTGGGTTTGTGGTCAGCAAGTGGCTGCTCTGAACGACCTCTGGATGGGGTTGTGAGGGGAGACGCATATCCTCGTAGCTCCTCCTGTCTTCCTTTCTGCTGCTGCCTGGAACATCATCACAATGGCCGAAGCCTGGGCAGCCATTTTGGGCAAAGAAGTAGAAGTCAAGGTTTTGGGCCAGGCACGGTGGCTCATGCCTGTAATCCCAGCACTTTGGGAGGCCAAGGTGGGTGGATCACTTGAGGTTGGGAGTTTGAGACCAGCTTGACCAATATGGAGAAAC
>NW_012121954.1:0-1585 GCF_000951035.1 Colobus angolensis palliatus
GTGCTTTGAAGAGCTAGTGTAATCCTTTGGTGATTTCAAAACGTTCAGATTTTTCATGATGTCAAAATTTTTGTGCTGGTTCCTTCTTATCTGGATATGCTAAAACTTCTAATTTTTGTGATCATTTTCATGCAGATAAAATTGTTTCCTTTATTTTCTTTCCCAGTTTTATAATTATTATTATTGTTATTATTATTATTGTTATTATTATTATTTTCTTCCCCTTTGTCCCTGTGTATGCTATTAGAGAATGTTCGCTAGGGTATTTTGGTTTTGCTTCTATAGCCCTATTCATTTCTGTCAGCGGGCTTTTTATTGGCCTGTGCAGTTTAACCTACAGGCCAGTAGATGGCAATGATAGTTAAAATCCAGCTGCTGCCAATGTGGATGGGTATATATTTCATCCTTGTTTACTGGGAGGTCTCTGTTGCCACACTCAATGAGCTGATGCAATGCATTGCACAATCTGAGCTCTCTGCTCAACCCTGAGTGATGCGGGGTAGTAGGGGGCAAGATGGGTGTGGCTGGACTAGGCAAGCCTGCCTACAAGTCACCCAATGGCAGTCACAAAAAGCAGCACTGAAAGGTGTCTGGTAGGTGACCACCAAGCCCCTAGAGGTATGCCTAGGTGTGGATTTGGGACACCTCCTAAGGCCCAAGTTCACTGCATGGTGCAGGGAGGTCACTGAAACTCCTAATCCAGGAGAGTAGGTGCTACAAATCCCTGCGATCTGCCTGGGCATGAAGTGTAGGGAGCCCCAATCACCACAATCTGCACAAGAAGGGAGGGGCAGCTCAGGCTGCTGATTCAGATTAGGAAGTGCTCCAACTGCCTGAGATCTGCCTGGTCATGGAGTGGACAGGACTCCACTATACCATGATCTATGCACAGGAAAGGTAGGATGGCTCAGGCTACTGATCCAGATAAGCATGTGCTCTGACTGTCTGAAGATCAGCCTGAGGGGAAGTGGATAGGGTTCCTCTGCACCATGATCTATGTACAAGGAGCATGGGGTGACTCAGGCTGCTAACTCATGTGAGTGGGCACTCTGAATGCCTAAAGATCTACATGGTAGTAGACTGGAGAGGGGAGGGCCCTGCTGTGCCAAGATCTCAGTGGAGGAGACTGGGATACCCACCAATGTCACACACAGACCAATTCTAGGTCTCCAAGCTGCCTCTGGCTGCAAGTCTTATCACCGAGGAGAAGCTATGGTTGCAGCAGCTCTCCTCCCACTCCAGACCTGCGACAGAGGAAAGTATAGTTCCAGTGTCATACTTGCCACTCAATTCTGGCTGCAGAGGTTGCCACCTGACTCCAGAGTGCAGCAATCTCTGGACTAAAATGCCTGCAGAGCCACACTGCTAGATCACCAAAGAATAACTGACTTTGTACGAACCTGGATTAAAAATGGCAGCCTGCTCTCCATCCCAAGTCTGGGAACATGCCTACAGTTTTTCCCAGTGTCATTCCCTCTTAGTGTCTCCAAGCCTCTTCCCAAGTTATCTCTAAAGCTTGGGAGCAACAAAATGCTTTCCCTTGGCCTTGGTTGCATGAATCCCCACTGGAAATATAAGTCACAGA
>NW_012121955.1:0-1150 GCF_000951035.1 Colobus angolensis palliatus
GTCTCGGCCTCCCAAAGTGCTGGGATTACAGGCTTGAGCCACCGCGCCCGGCCTACACATCTGTTCTTAGGAGTTTGGCCCATTGCTCAGTCAGTCAGGGAAGTAACATATATTAATATATACCTGTACGTAAGATGGAAAAGAATAGCTATGAGTCTTTTTTTTTTTTTGACAACTCATGTATTTTAATGGTGCTAAAACTAGAGGTTTGCTTTTTCTTTTTTTTTTTTTAAATATTTCGCCTTAGCAATGAATCCTCTAATTCAACAGGAAGATATTCTCATGTGCATTCGTGTGAAGAGACCACCAAACAGGCTTTGTGTGAGCAACACGGCTGTTTATTTCACGTGGGTGCAGGTGGGCTGAGTCCGAAAAGAGAGTCAGCAAAGGGAGATAAGGGTGGGGCTGTTTTATAGGGTTTGGGTAGGTAAAGGAAAATTACAGTCAAAGGGGGGTTGTTCTCTGGCGGGCAGGAGTGGAGGTCACAAGGTGCTCAGTGGGGGAGCTTTTTGAGCCAGGATGAGCCAGGAAAAGGAACTTCACAAGATACTATCATCGCTTAAGGCAAAGACCGGCCATTTTCACTTCTTTTGTGGTGGAATGTGGTCAGTTAAGGCGAGGGAGAGCATTTGCAATTCTTTTGTGATTCTTCAGTTACTTCAGGCCATCTGGGCGTATACTTGCAAGTCACAGGGAATGCTATGGCTTGGTTTGGGCTCAGAGGCCTGACAGATATTACATGCCCTGCTGACCCTACAGCTTCTACCCAGTAGGACCTGAGGTGTGTGTTTGTTCTTTATTGTCCCCTGACAGATGACTCCAAACTGTAGCCCACACCAGCACACAGTAATACCACAGGAATGATTACTCCTTGGGCCAGGAGTGCAGGCTTCACTGGGCCCTCTGCCCCAGGGGCTCTCCACGGCGGCAGCAGGTGTCTGCTCAGGGCTGCCATGTCTTCTGAAGGCTCAGGCTCATCAGGGGAGGAGCTGCTTCCATGCTCCCTTCTGTGTTGCTGGCAGAATTCTATTGCTTGCTGGCTGTTGGACTGAAGACCCCAGTCTCTCCGTAGCATCAGCTTCAGGCTACCCTCTGCCCTGGGCAGGTGACTGGCTTTGCCAGAACTAGCACCTATCAAGAGGCAGGGGGA